>NC_136510.1:48083832-48106332 GCF_053919585.1 Euprymna scolopes | reverse complement strand
CTCGATTGTCGCCCTTTAACTCAGAAGAGCGACCTAGCTACGTCACTTCCTGTTCCTCATATTTCTTCTTTTGCGCGGGACTTTCAAGAAGTCAAGATGTGACAAACACCGCTCAGGTGGGGCCATGAGCCACCACCGCGTTCCTGACTAGCAAGTAACGTTACTCATCTTTCAATGAACTCTAATTCTTTCTATCATTTCTTCATGTATATTTATGTAAATAAATTGCATTTCTTTCGCTGATATTTACCGGTATGTTTTCGTCCTCATTATGCGACCTTTTGTCTTTTCAATTCCTCTACCATTAAATGCACCCACCATTACACACATGGGGACGGGGTCGTCTATCACACAGCAGATCATCCTGTCCCCAACAGATTGGTAGACCGCCGACGTGATATTTCTTCAAATGCTGAACAATCTTTGTTCCCCAAAACATTGAAACGTTCTCACTGTCGCAAATGTAACATGCCGTTATATCGTTAAATAACCAGCGAAATATACTAAGAAAAGAAAGAAAAAACAAAACAAAAAACACAATTTCCAAAAAAAAAAAGGAGAAAAAACTTTTGTGTTGCATTTTCAATTTACGTCTAAACACCCGTGCGTCAATTATCTAAATAGATTCTTTATTTTTGGCATCTTTCTGTAATTTTAACCCAATCTGACTAAGACATGTGGAATTAAAAAACAAAAGTCAAACAATCTTTATTTATGAAAAATAATGTCGTTTAAATGTTGCCCATTTTTAGCTTCGCATATTTGTGTTCTTTCGAAAACATTATTCATGACAGATTGCAGAATCTCTGGATTGCGATTTAACTCCCTTATTTCGTTCCTGATGTTTTCCTACAATTTTTGTAGGAAAAAGGGTTTGTTAACATGGACTCTTTCTTTAAGGTATGCCCCCCCCAAAAAAAACTCCGGGCTAGTCAAGTCTATGGAGTGTGGTGGCCATTTAATATTGCCATAACGAGAGATAATTTTGTCGCCAAAGCATTGCCTGATTTTGGTTAAACAATTTCACAATTTGCGTACGTTGTTCAAGGCTATACTTATCCATAATTAATTTCCAAAATATTATCTGTAAAATATCTGAAATAATCATTAATGGTAAAATATCAAAGATTTCAAACCCTTCAGTTACTTTTTAGACACCCTGTATAATATGAGTGTTCGTTTATGATTCTCCTCTACATCTCAAATACCACTAACTTTCAATTGAAACAATTCCAATTGATCGCCCAACTATATTATAATGTCTCTTTATTGTGTGTGTTTTTTAATGATCTTGTCAGATTTCAAAACAGGGATTCATCTAGTCTGGTTGAGTATCTAGCCAAGTGTTGTTTTATGATAAGATCACAGGTGAAGGTGTACCATTCCTCGTATGACTCAGTATATAGTAGTGTCGAAGATTTAATATTTGTGCTTCAAATACTAGCAAATATTATTTTGATAAGCTAGTCAGGGTTTACTGGGAAGGTGAAATGTCTTCACGGCACGGTGTCCTGACAAACCTCTATACAGAGAGACCGAAGACATTCTAATATGTTTTCTAGTAGGAAATCCAACCCCCCCACCATTCTTCCGATATGGCGAATCCTAATTAACAACATTAAAAAAACAAAAAACAAACAAACAAACAAACAAACTGCCATTTGTTTTATTCATGAGTGTTCTTTCTCTCTAAACAAACGAAACTAACATTTTACTTTCTGAGTTTTCGGAAAATAAAAAAAATTATCTGGTTTATAGATTTTCCAAGAAATAGCTAATGGATAGCTTTCTTAACCGCCGACGAATTCCTTTTAAATCGAAAAATAACTAATTACAAACTTTGTCAACTTTGATGATTTCGGTGCAAACCCAATTCATCAAAACTGTCAACGCTTTATATTTGTCTTCTAATTAATCGCCTTCGTTTTTGTTCTGTATTTGGTGACCGGATGCCACCAAGTACATCGGACACACATCTGAACACTCCGCCATTTTCTCTTTTGGGTGGTGGGAATGGGCATTTAGTTGAGGCAGCAGACGATTTGACCAACGGGTTAAAAAGATGAAATCCATATAAAATTATATATATATATGTGTGTGTGTGTGTAAGATTAACTCTTCAACTAATTTACTGGTCATGATGAATTTTAGAACACAGATGCGAGTCTGGATAATATGGACTATATTTAGTTCAATTAAGTTTTATGCAAAAAGGTGGAAACACAGTGTGGAAATCCAGATACATCCGAGTTTTCAATGAAACTTTTTGCAATAGGCGTTACCTATCAATTCATAAGTATATCCTAATTTTTTTTTTTTTTAGTTTTTCGTAGTTTTTGAAAGAGTGTTTTGAGGAAGAGGAGCATAATATGGGTACAACTGTCCATTTGAAAATAAAAATATTTCAAATTGTCAATTAATTTTATTCACAGTAATTAGACACCAATTATGCTAGATTCTAATGCATTAGAATTGCTACCTACGACATCTTAACATTTCAAGATATTTTCAAGAATAAAACATTTTCAAGAATAAAACAATCTAATTAACTTTGATCAAAATTAAAAGAAATATTCTGGACGTAAGGCTTAGCATCATATTTTGGTTTTAATTTTCGTAAGGGGAAACAAAATGGTGTGAAACTGTTCTATTAACGTAATTAAATTTAATTGTATATATATGTGTATATATATGTGTGTGTATATATATTTATATATATGTATATATATATATGTATATATATGTATATGCATATATATGTATATATATATGTATATATATATGTATATATCTGTATATATATGTATGTATATATATGTATATATGCATATACGTATATGTATATATATATATATATATATATATATATATATAAAATAAAATGTGTAATCACATTTTTCTTTACCATATTCCCTCTGCTTCACTTTTTTTTGTTTTCAAGTAAGATCTTTAACTTATTGTTGTTTCATCAAATACTTCTGCATGCAAAATCCGATCCCGCATTTTGCTTATTCCTACCCTCTGATGAGAAGGAAAGTATTTCTTCGTAACTCTGCGGATTAAGGACTATCCATTTATCTAGTGTTTCCTTTTCAGATTTAATATGTTTTTAACTCATTTCAAAGTGTTTTTTTAACATATTTTATTAACTGTTTACTCATATATATATATATATATATATATGTATATATATATGTATATATATGTATATGTATGTATATATATATGTATGTATGTATATATATGTATGTATATATATGTATGTATATATATATGTATATATATGTATGTATATATATATATATGTATATATATATGCATATGTATATATGTATATCAACAGTTTTCTGTGATAATTTTATAAAAATGTCAAAATTATGAAAATAAAACACCGACAGAAGGAAATTGTTCTTTTCTCTTCCCTGCAACCTCTTTCTCACAGAAGAGACGTTACGAGCCTCTCTCTGCTTTATTATTTTCATAGCAAGTGCTCGTCTGAGCTCCAATATATGGTTCTCCCTTGCCTAACTTTCACGAAAAACACTCGTTTGGCTGTAAACACTATCAATAATTTTCCCCACTCTTTCTCTGTGACTAAACCTAAACGTAGATTCCATGAACAAAGTTTCTTTCTTAGAACTGCACGCCTGTTGAACTTTGTTCCGTTTCCCTGATTTCCAGCTGACTACATATAGTTATCTTCAAGTCCAACGTAAACAAGTTCTTTATGAGCCGTCCCCTTAAGTAATCCAATTTACAAAATTTCCACTACTAACGATTACTAACATTTTGATCCATTGACTACTGGACACTCATAAACTTTTATCCTCGAGTGGTCACCGAGCCTTGATAAGTGGTGACTCGTATGTAAGCAAGTGAAGCATGCATGGTTCCCCGTGAGTACACAGTAAACGAGGCATAAATAATGACTAAGTTCAACATTTGCCCATCCCCATTTATCCCCAAAAGTCCCCAGAGGACGTCAAATCCTGATGAAAATGAACAAACGGTGCAGTTTTAAGCCTTAACATATGTAAATTTGAGTTCTGCAAAAAAAGAAATGACCAAGTCCATCATTTGACTCCCCCCCATTTAGCCCCAAAAGTCCCCAAGGCCTTAACATATTTAAATTTGAGTTCAGCACCATGCAAAACTGCTAAATAGACATACACAGAAAATATGGTAAAATAATCTCAAAAATGGAGTGTTTTTATTAGCTCTAAAAGAGCCCCTGGGGCACATCAAAGAGTTATCGCGAAGTACAGACAAACAAAATTATTTAGAAATCAGTTAGTTACAACTTTTCAGAAAGTTTTATTAAAATCCAAGGCATCAATTTTTGTTAATAAGCGCAAAAGTGTCAATTTTAGCCATTTTAACCCAAAAGACACCGCTAGGGGAGTAACTGAAGTTTTCCCGGAAAATCCATTCTGTTACTTTTTTTTTTTTTTTACTCATATCATGTATTATGTTTGTGCAAAATTTCAAAAAATTCCAGGGCGTAGTTATTGAGAAAAGTGCGGGCGGACAAACAGACGAACGGACAAGGGTGAGTTTACAGGTCCATCCTCCTTTTGTCGCGGGACAAAAAAAAAAACAAAAAAAAACAAAAAATAACAAAAAAACAAAAAACAAAAGACATGCCCATTTCAAGAGTTTCAAATCTTAGGCTGAAATTGTTTTCCTGTTTACTCTCACCCTTTCTCGGGACCCCCTCCGCCCCAGCTTGAGTTGTATATGTCAACCGACCAACAAGAATAACAAGCAAACATAAATGTTGCGTGCGAGAAACTTTAATAGTATCATTAAAACAATATTCTTCGAGCGATGATATTTGAGGTCATGTGTTGAACTGAAGATGACCTTTTCGTTTAATTAGATAACTTGAGCCTTTTTTTTTCTTAAAAATGAATAATCCGACTAACATGAGTCAGAAATATAGCGCGGTAAATTTAGTGAATGGATCAGGCGATGCAGTATAGGATGAGGATTTGTTCAATTTTGTTGTGATGAAAGATTCTTTTTTCTTTTTTAAACGTCGGTTTAAATCCAAAATTACTCTTTCTGTTACCTATTACTTTCTACTTTTCACTCTCCGATTATGTGCAAAATAGTATCACTACATGTGAAGATATTTCCTTTTGTTTAGAATAGACTATTAAAACCTTTTTATGCTTTTCTTTTTCTTTATTATCTTCGGCTGTTAAACGTTAGAGAGAGAGAGAGAGAGAGAGAGAGAGGAGAGACAGAAAACAAGAGGAGAGAGAGAGAGAGAGAGAGAGAGAGAGAGAGAGAGGGTCGATCAGGGGAAACAAAGAAAAGAGAAAGCAGAGCGCTGAAGGGCGACAAAAGAAATAGGTACAAAGAGAAGAAAGAAAGACAGAAAGGGAAGCGAGGAGGGGGACAAAAAGAAGAAAGTCAGGAGAGAGAGAGAGAGAGAGAGAGAGAAAGAGAGAGAGAGAGAGAGAGAGAGATTATCACATAAGTGTCGAGAATCAAACTACATACTACGCCAGGGTTAAAGTGACCCCTAGAAACCTTGTAAAAGATGGGTCAGTAATTGCAAATCACAGCTAATAAAAACTATTAAATAATAATAATAATAATAATAATAATAATAATAATAATAATTATTATTATTAATGATAATAATATTAAGAAAAATATAATATATTAAAGAAGTTGAGAAAAATATAACTTAATTCTAAAACTGAGAAATATTTTAAATTGAATTTAGTGTGTTTAACATATATAGCAAAACAACCTTAGGGAAGCAAGCGTTGGTTAACCCAATTTTAGCATAATAATGATGATATACACTTAACGTAAATATGCAGTACAAATACAGAGTGACTCATTTAAAAGTAGTCCAAGCTCTCTTCTCTTTCTCTTAACAACCAACAAGACAGAATGCAATTCGTTTTCCAACAAGATGGCACTACATGCCACACGTCTCACAGACCACTGACATGAGTTCATAATATGTTTACGGAAGAGAGAACAATAAGCAAAGGGTTATATCCACCAGGTTTCCTGGTCTTGTCATCGTGTGGTTTTTATCTTGGGGGACTTTAAAACAAAACGTTTATTCAAATAATCTTCACAATCTAGACCAACTAAAGGAGAACATTACCAAAACAATCAGGAGAATCACCAGAGAAGATCTGCAGGCAGTATCTGCAAACGTTGTTAAACGTGGCCAGAAAGCATAGGTATCAACGGGGAACACTTCCAGCATCTTTTATAACACTACACGTAATTTAAACAATAGAAGAATGTTACTCCTCTCTACTTCATTGACTAAGCTACTTTTAGTGAGCCACCCTTTATAATGATTCTGTAGCTATCTTTGGAACAGTGTAGTCAATAACGAAAAAAGGGGTAAATAAACAAATATATAACAATTAAATGTTACGAAATGATAGGAAATTTTGTATTCTATCGACCTACATAGTTGCAGACTTTTTGAAATTATTTTGTTATTTCAAAATTTCATTTAACCGATTTTGTTAAGCAAAGATGGCCGACAGGTTTATCGTCTTGAAATGGTCATTTATTTCAGGCTTAAACGATTAAAAACAAACCTTACACTAATCCGACTGGAAACCACTCGTTGACTTAGGGTTAGTGGTATGGTTAGCCTATTTCTCCTTTTAAAATATATTTTACGCTTGAAATAAGCGAAGACCTAAGGAAATTAAAAAAAAAAAAAATAGACGGCCATTTTTGGTTGATGAAATTGATTAAGTTAAAATAACGAAAACAATTTCGAAATAACAAAACTTACAAATAATTTCCGAGATTCGTATTTCGAACTACTGTTCTCATCTTGATGTTTATTTTCACAACATTTCGGTCGATGTAATCTTCGACCTTCTTCATGGTGTATTGTGTACAACTCGGGGAATCTGCACGGAATTTCAAACGGAAAACTTTATTTCAGGGACGTGCAGAGGAGCTTGTGCTGTTTTAAAAGTGCCCTTTTCAGAGGAATGTATTATATGTCGATGCCCTACCATTACTATATTTTTGCTGTCATTTTGAGTACCTGCCCTGAAATAGTTCTTTGCACGTCACTGGTTTATTTAATACACGGGTTTAGCATGCTTTCATTCCGCCAGACATGACCAGGAAGAAGTTCTAAGAAATTCGCAACTGCATTTTGAGCGTCGCCCGCACTGAGAGTTAAACCTCTAACCTCTATAAGAGTGTAACTTATAACTGAATTTTACCAAATACTTCATCAACTACGCCAGAACAGTATTCCTAATAATCTAATTTAAATTATCAATCCTCATCTAAAGTATTAAAAAAATTAGGTTTCAAAAGTTGAAAACTCTGCAGATCGATAGCATATTAAAGTTTATATTGTTTAGTAATAATTATTTGATTTATATTTGCCTACCCCTGTTTTTCGTTGTTAACTATACCATATTTTTTCATTTGGCGCTCTATTAAAATACACAGAGGGACTTTAAAATATCTCTCTTGTCTTTTTGGAACTCTTACGAAAAGATGAGAGCAATTGTGTTTTCATTTACTTCCGGATTTAACTGCTTTTTTTTTGTCGCATCTTCTTAGATGACTTTTCAAACAAGGATTTCATTCATAAGTGTTTCGTGTGAATTAAAAAAAATAAAAAATAAAAGCTGGTTTTGAAGTTAGAAAAAATGCATTGATACGGTCGATTAGGAAGAAACAAAAGAGGCGAATCTTTGTTTTGAAACGGTTTTGCCATCATTTTTAGTTGTAAAATGTCAGTGAAAGAGATGATTTATAAAGGATTTAACTACAAGAGTGAGAAAAAAGAGGAAACGAACGAAAGTCTAAAGGAAAGTTCAAAGTTAAAGTACACGAGAGATAGGAACGTGTATGTGTGTGTGTGTGTGTGTGTGTGTATGTGTGCGTGCAAGAGACATTAAGGAGACAAAAAGACGAGTGAAACGGGAATAAGGAAGATAATGAAAGAAAATTAAGGGGCAGACAGAGAGAATGTAAAAAAAGAAAAAAGAGAGGTAGGGGTAAGATAAAGAGAGGAAGGTAAAAGAGAGAGAGAGCAGAAGGTAAAAGAGAGAGAGAGAGAGAGAGAGAGAGAGAGAGAGAGAGAGAGAGCGGAAGGTAAGAGTGAGAGAGCGGGAGGGAAAAGAGAGAAAACGGAAGGGAAAAAGAGAGAGAGTAAGAGAGAGAGAGAGAAAGAGTGTGAGAGAGAGAAAGAGAGAGAGAAAGCGAAAGAGAAAAGATAATGGAAGTGGAAGGGAAAAGACAGAGAGAGGAAGAGGAAACAGAGATAGAGGAAGGGGAAAGAGGGAGAGGAAGGGAGAGAGAGGAGGAGACAGAGAGAGAAAAAGGGAAGAGAGAGATAGAAAGGGAAGACAGATAGGAAGGGGAAGAGAGGAGAGGAGTATGGGAATGAGATATGTCCAGAGAAATGAGGGAATGAGAGAGAGAGAGAGAGAGAGAGAGAGGGAGAGAGAGAGGGAGAGAGAGAATGAGAGAAAGAAGAAAAAGGGAATAAGAGAGAGATGGAAACGAAAGATAGAAAAAGAAAATGTGTGAAAATAAAAATAAAAGAAAGAGAGGAAAATAAAAGAAAGATAAACGAAAAAGACAAAGAAGCGAAAGGAAGATAAACAGAAAGGGAGGGGGAGACAGAGATAAAAAGGAGGAGTTAGAAATTCATGCAACATTTAAAATAGAGATTTAAAAAAAAATCTGACCGTGGCTGATATCTTTGCCAGAGATTTTTTTTATTACCAATAATTTACTTGCAGAGTTATTTTTCCACGCGCGTACACCCACGTACATAAATGAAAAAAAAAAAAAAAAACACAAAAAAAATAAAAAAAATAATAAAATGTTATAAAATGGTTGAGTGCGTGATTTTATACAGAAACAGAACGATAAGTTTGAGTTTTTTTTCGAAAAATATAATGTGGGATTTTACTTTGAAAAACATAGGATCATTCAGCAAGTACGGTTTGATATTACCATTGATAAAAAAAATAGCACGTAGAAAATTGACGATATCACAATTATATATTGTTAAAAAATATGGAGGAGAAAGAATCAATTATTTTTAACGGTTATTCTTAAAATGGGGCATATACCAGTAGTCGAATGGAAAATAGTAACTACAGACGACCCATGTAGATTATGCCTTCATGAAAAATTTGCTATCCTATACTTTAAAGAACCCCAACATCTATTAAACTGTAGAAGAGAAATAGCGAACAACCGTGTACACAGAATAAACTTTACTCTAGGATAGCGACACAAAATCATTTTAAATTAACAATAGAAAATAAATAAATAAAATAAACATACATATACATAAATTATCATATATATATATATATATATATATATATATATATATATATATATATATATATATAAACTAACATAAAAAAAAATCACATTTAACCACACCCAGGTTTAAAATAGGTCAGACCACTCGATATCTATGCTTCCCGCTAAAAAAAGCACACACAAAGAAAGGATTGAACCTAAGGTCAACTGGGCCTTTGTTCTGTAAGTGCCTGCCCAATGGCTGATTAGGCGGGGCGCGGTAGAAACTAAGAAGCTGATTGGCTAGCTAAAAAGCTCAATAGAATGTGCGTATATAAAAACGCGAGATAACCACAACTCTTCGCATAAGTTTGACGAATCCTAGCGTGGATGAAACGCGGAATATTCTGTGTAGCTTAATTGCCATATATATTTTTATAACTTACGATATATATATATATATATATATATATATATATATAAATTTTACCCAAGTTTTTCAAATAGCTTGACAGACTAAGATTAGGGCTAAAATAAACTATTTCAAATATATATATACCACATCAAATATAAAATTACACAATTATCATAGATTTATTAAAAAATCAAATTTATTTTCAGCATTCAAATTTTTCGGCTAACCACAAAAATATCTGCAATGTTCAAAATATAGGAGTTATTTTATTTCTTGATGAGGACATCTTCAGTGCTTCTACAAAAGAAAATGGTCTTACAGACCGAAGAAAAAAACGTATCAAATTCCTCATACAATATATATATATATATATATATATATATATATATATATATATATATATATATATATATATATATATATATATATATATATAAAATCAGTAATGGAAGAAAATGTTGGATTTTGAGCGCCAAATATATTTTTTTACATATTTTCTCAGTTATTCTAACTAAAATCTTGTACTGATGTTTACGAGGTTGCACAATGAACCTTTTTGGTTTCTTTTTCAAACATGTTGAAACTGATAAAATATTCAGAGTATAATAAAGCTTTGATTTGCTAATTTATTTGTTCATAACTTCATTATAGATTTTAGAAAAACAAATCTGATTTCCATAAGAAACTAACTATCTAAATTATTTTTTATTACATACATATATATGCACACGCACATAACATTTTTCAATTTTTCGAATTGTTGGCGTTAGAGGAAATATGAACATTTTCAGCGTTCAAGGAAGAAAAACACATCGGACGTAATATTGGATATATATAATTTTTTCCAAATATCTGACAAAACTCATTTACAGACAGCTACTTCACTACCCATCGGTATGGCTAAACGTAACTAGCTCACTAATCTCAAGATTCGAAGCCCACATGCAAGGCCACATTCGGCCTTTATCATCGGTAGCAGTTGTTTTATCTGAGTTAATGAACTTATTACTTATAGAAGGGAAATTATAAGCTTAAGCTTGAAATTTTAGACATTTTCAAAATCCAAATCATGTAAGAGATTTTGATTAGCGTTAGAATAAGGATTCTGGAGTAGAGTGGCATTATACGAGGTGACTTCAAGAAGTTTCCAGACTTTTTCGTACTGGCACTTTTATAGATAGTAACACACGAAACTCTAGCCTCCATCAAAGTAATCTTATCCGGTTGCAATGCACCTATTGTGCCGTTACAAAAACTTCTGGAAAGCCCCGTGGAAGTTCTCTTGTGTGAACGTGTAAATGATCCCTGTCACAGCCTCTTTCATCTCCTCAATGGTCTCATAACGACAGCCTCTATGGTTTTCTTTGATCTTAGAGAATAGTTAAAAGTCACAGGGAGAAAGGTCTGGACTATAAGGAGAGTGACGAAACTATCTTGATGCCTATCTTGGTCTAATAGTCTGTGTCAAGGATGGAGTTGTCGACTAGTACATTGTCCTGATGGAAATGCCACTGACCCAATTTGATGAGTGTTGGCCTCCTCCGACAGAATCTCTTCCTGAACACACTTAAAACCTTAACATAATATTCTCTGTTGACTGTCTGTCTAATGGGAACCCGATGCATTTAAATCATGCCCCTGCTGTCAAAAAGGGATCATCATAAGTTTCCAGGTGAATTGGTTCTATCTGGCCTTCTTGTGTCTGGAAGAGCCAGCATGCTTCCACTAGTCTCTGGGCCATAGCAGTAGATCCAGTTTTCATCGCAGGTCACCAGAACATCAAGAACTGCAGGATCTGAATTAGTCAACTCTACCATCTTCCTGCTGTCATGACAACATCTTTCTTTCTGATCTTCTCTGAGCACCCCTAGGACAAACCTTCCGCATTTTCAGTTCTTCACGAATAATTGTGTACAGTTTCTACACTGATATCAAACTGCATTATTCTCTCTACAGACACAGGACCGTCCTTACCCATGAAACCACTTCTGGTGATCTAACTTCCTTATTCCTCCTACACCTCACATTATCCATCTCTACTCCAAAACTGATGTTAGATTAATGCAAGGTGGTTCAAAAGCAGTCTGAAGTATTCCATACGTTCCTGTGGCATTTTCAAGTTTAAAACAGAACTAAATTACCTATGGTTCTTCTAAAGTATTCGCACGTCCAGATGGCATTATCGAAAGTCACCAGCTGTGACAATCAGGCTTTATTAGAGTGCATTCCAATTCCTGCTATAGCTGTTCTTTTGAACCTGAAATCTCAAAATATTGGGCAATCATTTAATAGGATGTATAGCAATAGCATACTGAATTTTCAAGAGTCTACGAAAATTGTAAATACCTGTAGAAAAAAGTCTGAATGTTTATTGTAGGCACCTCGTATCTTGATTTTAATCTTCATAACGCAAAACTGTTCTGAGAATTTTACACAGACTGAACACCTGGGGTTGTTCTCTCTCTGACTCTCCCCCTCCCACCCCCATCTCTATGTATATATGCATACAGGGTGACTCAAAAAAACACAACAAAAGCTAAATGGAGGCCATCTAAAACATATGCTGTAGAACGGAGAAAAAAAGCCCAAAGACCATAGTGTTTTGATGTGATCTTTTGAATATAATAAACTAGTTATGACCAGTTTCATTTCATTCTGACAAAACACTAAGAAACGGGGCCTAATTAGAGTGGAGTCCCGTTTTTTTTTGGTCACCCTATATATATATATATATATTAGTGATAGGATGATGCCAATATTTTTCCGATACCAATTCTTCATAGATCTCAAAATATTTTACTATAAAATTACTATCTTTCCCGATTACCGTAAAAACACATGTTAAATGTTCATATATTTTCTCCAAAAATGCCCTTGTGGGGAGTGATCTATAGAACTTAGCGTTACTGATAGTTTAAAATCAAGAAATATTTATTATTTTATTAGTACTACCAGCAGTGGAAAGGCTTTGTTTTAAAAGATAATTAAAAGAATCGTTTTAGCATCGAAAAATATGCATACATTGTTCCGATTCCGATAAACCAAAAGTTCTGATTCTAATATTTTTTCCGATTCCGATACAATTATCGATTCCGTGATAAGTTCCCGATTCTAATACAATTACCGTTTCCGATGTTTTATAAATCTGTAATCATTTAACTATAAGATTGTTATTTTCCCTGATTTTCGTAAAAACACAAGTTAAATGTGCAGATATTTTCCTAAACGTCAAAATACACTTGTGGAGAATGATATATCGATTTTAGCTTTACTGGTAATTCAAAATCAATAAATATTTATTATTTTATCATGATAACCAGCAATGGATGATTTTGGTTTAAACAAAATCAAATAAAAAGACAAAAGAATCGATTTGGCATCGGAAAATGGGCATTAATATTTCCGATTCCGATATCCTTAAATGTTCCGATGTTTACGATTCCCGATTCCGATTAATCGCCCCAACATATATATATATATATATATATATATATATATATATATATATATATATATATATATATATATATATATATAATTCTGAAATTCTGAAACACCAGTTGTATATATATATATAATTCTGAGATTCTGAAACACCAGTTGGAGATATTCTTTAGTTAAAAACCACCTGAACAGTGAGATATTTTTTTTTTTCCCCCACTGTTCTTCCAACTGAAACCAAAATTCCCTTCTTCCCTCATTCGTTTTCTTAGTTTTTAATTTATCATTCTGACGTTTCCTCTTAGAGGGTCAGACGATAAGGCCTTAAGGTAATTTTAATAATTTCACCTGCCCATTTCTTGTTTTTTGGTATTTAAATTAAATTATGTTTCCTCTGAAATTTCTCCTTCCATTTTGCTGTACCAAAAATTTACTTATATATATATATATATATATATATATATATATATATATATATATATATATATATATAATCCTTTCATAGCCCTATCACAAATATTACCATTTCTTAACGAAATCCGTTTTCACCATTATTTCTAACTCAGTTTTCCGCCATTAATCCAGTCCGCCGGTCATGTTCTTTTTAGTTCGTAAAAAAAAAAAAAAAAGAAAAAAGAAAAAATAGAAAAGCCCCTTTTTAAGGTAAGACAAACAAAACGACCTGCTGACAACACTCTTTCCGTTTTTTTTGTCTTGCAATCGTTTAAAGAAGAAAGATAAGAAAAAAAGGAAAAAAGAAAACTTGGCACATTTTCTCTGCTTCTAAATGGCGTATTGTTGAGAAGGCGGAAAAACAAATAAACACATTATGAAAATGCATTGAACGAAGTAAATACATAGAGTTTGACAGGATTAGCGTACGGGAGGCGGACAGTTTCAGAAAAAACAAACAGATAAATAATAATATAAACAACTAGCTGGTATACTCGTACCAGAACGTTTTTTTTTTTTTTTGCTTGCTATCTAGAACACTATTGAGTCAAACACACAAATACTTAAAAAAAAAAAAAACTTATTTGTTTAAAATAATGTGCAAACCTACATCTAACACGATTAAAGTTATGGTCTTCTAAACGTTCGAATTTTGGGAAGTAAGAACTCACATAAGAGCTTAAAATTATCATTTATAAAAGAGAACATGGTGGCCAAATCGTTAAACAACACAGACTGAAAACCTAGGTATGCTAAGTTCAATTCAGTTCATTCTACAGAAATATTTTCATTAACCGTACACATCTAGTGTTTAACCGAAAACATAAACTAATCTCAGTGCAATGGGACCAGATAAAACATCTCTACGTCTTAAATTACCAAGTTTATTGTTTTAGTAATTTTAGATTGATACTCATTAGATAATCCAAAAACGCCTGTAGAATTGTCTTCCGTTTTCCTGCTTTCCAGCTGTCTATAATATGGTTGTCTTCAAGTCCAACGTGAACAAGTTTCTGATGAGCCGTTCCACTTAAGTTAACAAATTTACCGAACTTCCATTACTATCGATTACTATATTGTCCTTTTGACTACTGTACACTCTTTAACCCTTATCCTTGAGTGGCCTATCGGCCTTGATAAGTGGTGACGCCTATATAAAAAAATGTGATCGAAACTTCTCTAGAGTTTTCTTTTTTTTTACATAGAAATCACCACTTATCAAGGCCCGAAAGCCACTAGAGTATAAGGGTTTATGAGTATACGCTAGTCACTGAGACAACAGCGTATTAATAGTTAGTGTTAGAAATGGATTATTTAGGGGGAGGGGCGGCTCAACAAGAACTTGTTGACATTGAACTTGAAGACGACCATATTGTAGTTAATTGGAAAGCAGCTCAGCCGAACAAACTTCTACAGAGGAGTAGTTCTAGGAAAGAAGGTTTTTTTTTCATGGAATTTGTGTTTAAAATTAGGACGATCACTGTCCATGAAAATAACGATCGAAGTTTGAAAATTCGTATAACTTTGGAAAAATCTCATTCACACATTGAAAATTCGTATAACTTTGGAAAAATCTCATTCACACATTAGCTCAAATGGTTCCCCTTTTTAAGACTAGAAGGATAATTAGGCATATTTCAGTTTTTAATGTACTGTGAAAATCTAGAACGGAAAGATTCGATCAAATATTTTCTGGTAAGTAGTTCTTATAATCAGCACACATTTTTATATTTAATATAAAAAGATGCTTTGTCCTATAAATAATTTTTTATCCTATAAATATTTTTTATCCTATAAATAATATTGTATTTGCAAGAGATCTTTGGTCATAAATCAAAGATGAGAAATTTGTACACTAATGGGTGAAAATCAACTTTGAAATATCTTCAGTTCGATACTATGTTCTATCAATACCCCCCACACACGCATTGATAATGGTTCAAATGTTGAATGCGTGATTAGCACGTGAACAGACTAGTTAAAATAATAGTACAAAGATTCTTGAAAAGTCAATAATGTTTCGATCGTGGAACAGGTAGAAAAGAGCTTTATTGATAAGGATTAAGGTTGTTTCCACGAATATTGGTTGAGTTTTCTCTTATTATTCTAGCTTGTCTGTTACTCATTCCATATATTAATCGCTCCACTTTGAAGTATAATATCATGTTTTAAACTTACTTATTGCATGTATGCATGTATGTATGTATGCAAGTAATTTCAAAGCTATGAGGGGTTTTTAAAGCATGAAAACAGTATTGTTTTTTTCTTTAAATATTTAATATGTACAACAACATTGTTTTATACTACAATAAAACCTCATAAACTTTTAAATTACTATTCTAAAAGCATACGCGGACATTTTCACACACACACACACACACACATATTTTTGATATAATTGCTTCGTAACGAGTTCTAATTAAGTTGTAATTACTTTAGAGTAACTCTCTACCTTTCGATTTGCTGTATAACCGTTTAATGCCTTCGCAAAAGCCACGATGCTGCTTTAACTTTAAACTTGGTGCCAATTCCCTGGATTGATGATGAAATCTGATATAAATAAAAACGATATCGTCTCAAAAACGATCGTACACAAAATTGTTGTTCATGTTGAGTTTTTGAAGCGAACGGAAATGAATTTATTTCGTATCTATAATTATACATATATATGGTCTAATTTTCTTTCTCTCTTGCTTATATATATATATATATATATATATATATATATATATATATATATATATATTAGCTTAACACATAAATAAACAAACGAATACTCTTTATTAATACACAGATTATAACTACGTACCAAATTTCTCATAAAATTAAATATATTGTGATCTTGAACTAAACGGTCATTTCCTAGATATTTTCTCGAAACAATATAAGATATTTCTGATATCTATTTTTAAATAAATGCTTAAATTCTTATTTTGCCATAGAATCTACCCTGTGATATTAAGTATGTTGGCAGATTTCGACGAAAGGAAAGAATTCTAAAGGTGACTTCTTGCTAAATGCTAAGAGTTAGTTTTTCATAGTTACGAGAGAGAGAGAAAGAAAGAGGAAGCGAGAGAGAGAGAGAGAGAGAGAGAGAGAGAGGGGGGGGAGGGAGGTATATATACTCCTGTGTCTGTGCCTGTGGAAAATATAATTAATGATCCCCGCCAAATTTTGTTTGATATGGCGCCTTATTCACGATTTCTAAACGTAATTGTGCGGGAAATACTTATCTGACGTCATTAAACTTGGAGATGTATCTGGCTTGACCTATGTGACTTTTTGATATTTCTTTTGTTAAAAGTCTCATAAAAAGGTTTTCTTTTTCTCTTAATGTCAACATTTAAGATGATCTCCTCACATTAATTTCGTTTAAATGAACCGTGCATTATAAATAAAACAAACAGCACTACTTTCTTCAACAAGTGTTATTTAGGTAACAGGTGAATGATAGTCTATACAATTATTTCAGCGATAGAAGAAACGAAAAAAAGAAAGAAATGGCTTAGTAACTTTCTCAAGGATATTGTTGAAAATGGCCGAACTGATCTTAATTTGCTTGAACGTCCAATACTCAAGCCGGGATCAAATACACCACTGACTGCCTAAGATTACAAAATGAATTTCAAGAATATTATTAAAAATGGCCGAACTAACACGAATGTGTTTAAACGTTTATTACCCTAGACGGGATCAAGTACGCCACTGATTGTCTAACATCACAAAATGATTTTCAAGGATAGAGTTGAAAATGTATTTGAACACGTCATACCCCAGCTGAGATAAAGTGCACGCCTTACTATCTAACACTACAAAATGATTCTTGCTTTCGAACTAAAGAACTCACTAATACCTAATAAATCTGGATTATATCACAGTAGCCTTACACTTCAGCGAGGCGACCAAAAGTTAGAGAAAAAATAAATTGTTGAAGGTTGTAAAATTGAATCAATTGTGATCGAACACATGACATGTTCATCCGTGATCGAAACAATTTCCTACAAAATGTTTTTCATAATTATGAACTCGTCGTACGACGAGTATTACGGTTTGTACTTTTGTGTATACATATATCATGTCTGTAATTTATTTGAATCCAGAGTTTAGGGTTAAAGTAAATGGCATATTTTGGCGAAAGGATAAAATGCTATGGAATGGGACAATTCTTGAGAAGGGTAGAATGTGGTCTATCAGGTTTGTGTGTGTGTGTGTGTGTGTGTGTGTGTGTGATCCGGTGAGTGGGGAAAAAGAAGGAAGTGGGGAGGGACGTGTGGGATAATTAATGCTTAATCGACCCCATTCCTGCCCCACGTGGGATGTGGCATGGCGCCGTCGTTGTTCACTATTTTGTAAAATGGTTGAGAACAAAATAGTTGTCTGACGTTATTGGAATAAATACATTAAACAGGCATGCTCAACATACGTCCATTCAATCTAAGCGTTTATCGATGATAATGCTATCCCAAATTTTAGCTTGGCAGACCGACGAAAATTATTTCGAAATTTAGCGCTTGACAAATACTACTTCGAACTAAGGCTTGAACGTGTAGTTTTTAAATATTGCGATTTCTTCCTGGCACCAATAAAAACAACAAACCCTAAGCTCAAGTGCGATAGACCAGATCGACTAATAACAAAAGCGCCTCATATAGCTCCGATGACGCAGCTAAGATATAAAGAACAAAGCGCGCAAGCCAGTGTATTGAATTTGCAATCGGCGAGACGAGTTCGAATCGCAACGGGACGGTGCTCGTTCATCTTCGCACTGACGCTAAAGCAAAAAGTCACACCATTTTGGTTTTGAGCAAAATAGCATAGTAAGAATTTCGACCATTATTCTTTCTACTGGTGACACTAGATCAAGCGGGCACGTCCCCATTTGAAATAATTAGGTGATGGCACCGTTTGACAAATAGCTTAAAAGTAGTTTGTGAACACAGACACACATCCATTATGTGTTAGAAAGATAGAAAGAGAACTTGAATGCGTAATAGACACCGTCCGCGGGTGTATAAGGTCTCTTTGTACAGGGGTTTGTCAGAACAAGCTGGCATGCGGCAAAATCACATCGTATTCACGACTCAAATAAGATCTCCTCGGTATGGATGAACCACAGTGGCTTATACGAGGAATGCTGTATCTTCTTCATGGGATATTGCATATAGTAACAGCATTAAACTGGACACTCAACCAAACTAGATGAATTCTTCTTCTGGAATTTGGTGAGACCAATAGATCACAAGAAAGGTATATAATGACTAGGGCTATGACAACAGAATATTCCTATCACTGTTTTGACTCTCGAGTATATATCCGACACAGTTAATTAACCGAGAAACACATCACTCTATATAAAAGCTATAATATATCAACTGATAGACACTCGAGAAGCAAAACAAAAGAATATTCTGTTGTCATAGCCCTAGTTATAACTAGGTCTAGGACAACAGCATATCATTTTTATTATTTTGACTCTCGAATGTGTATCAGTTAATATCTTATATGCTTTTATAAAGAGTGATGTGGTTCTCGGTTGATTAACTGTGTCTGATATATACTCGAGAGTTAAAACAACGAAAAGAATATGCTGTTGTCATAGCCCTAATTATAACATATTTAAATGGTCAATTGAGGAGAGAGACAATGTTCTTAACTTCTTTACTAACTCAATATTTGAGACTTAAAGGAGAACATTACTGGAATGTTTGATCTCATATACAGATCAAGTGTTAGGCACTAGGAAGGGGCCCCTTGATTTTTTAGAACACAGGATAAAAAACGAAAAATTTCCGCCTGTCCGCTAATTTTTTTAAGCGATTAGATATACGGACTTTCAATTGTATAGGAATAATTTCCTATTTATAGAGATCGTAATATTTTTCTTTAAAGACGTCGCCGAAGGAGTATGAAGTAACTACACTTAAATAATTAAGCTGTTATACTGACTCATTAAATTTAATTTAAACCATAGTTTCATCATAGTTTTTCATAACAAGTATACAACAGAATCCTCACCTGAATACACGTCTAAATATTTTAGTCAAACATTTTTTACCATTAGTATACGGCAGAGTCTTTATCTGAACGCACGCTCCAAGATTTCTTTTGCATTTAAAACAATATTCTTTATACTAAATATAAAACTATAATAGTAACTTTATTTCAATAAATAACACCGAACCAAGCCCAAACGATTTAAAAAAAAATGACGTTTACGGCATTTAATATACTAGAATTATGGGCCTAATTAAATTGTTTTAGCAGCAAAAGTAGTTAATCCAAAACAATTTATTTTGCTTTATCAAAATAATTTCCATCGCTACTGATTATATATTAACCGTTTATTTTTTATTATCGCTTATGTTTGAAACAGGATATAAATAATAAATCAATGGCGTCACGCCATGCTATAATTATTTTGTTAGCGTGATGTTTTAAGCTCTACAAATGTAAAAATCTTAACTAGCTTAGTTGATAGAACGTCAGACGGAAGATGTAATGGTTTCGATTTCTGGTTACGACACTCGCTTTATTTGTCAGGAACTGCCAGGTAAGGGTAGATAATAATAATAATAATAATAATAATAATAATAATAATAATAATAATAATAATGAATTATATAAAACCCACCTGTTTGTTTATATGTATGTATGAATGTATATCTGCCTAAAACTGAATTGGAAATTTATTAATGTAAAACTTCCCCATTTCTAAATTTAGTTAAAATCTCAAATATTTCGAAATAAGACATATGCCACAATGTATTTATTACGTTTCTCTTTTGCTGCTGTTTTCGGCCTCTCTTTATGCATAATAACAACGATTCTCTGGCTCATGACATCTTCACTAAATTTGTCCGAAATAGGTGAGATATTCCAACCTTTTCATACAACAATTAACCTATTTTTAAAGTTTCTTTTGGTCAACAAACAGATTCTCAGACCCACTCAAACAAGACCGATGATGAGGGGAGGTTCTGTCATGATTTCTCCATTGCTTATGACTTCACTCAGATTGTCCACGAACCCACCTGTGCGCCCGACAATGACGACCAGTATACGAGTTTACTAGACCTTTTTCTCATAACTTGCCCTGAACTATGTTCAGTTTCTGTTCGGTCTCCTCTTGGATCTTCCGACCACTCTTTTGTATCAATTAAGATAAAAATGAAATGTAATAAGTCCTCACACGTACCTCTCCATCGTACAGTATATCGATACTGACTGGGCTGACTGGGATAGCTTCCGTACATGTATATCGGATCTACCTCTGCGTTCCATGCTTAAAAAGGATGTGTCCTCTATAGTATCAGACCTGACGGAATGGTTAATTGTAGGGATAGACCGTTTCATACCCTCGAAAAAGAGACAGCAAAAACCTAACAGCCAGCCATGGTTCTCTCCAGAATGTGCTGCTGCCATTGCGCACAGAAATCACTTTTTCCACTGCTGCCAACGTAATAGATGTATGGAAATAAAAGCCGCATTCAGGACTGCCAGCAACCATTGTAAGAAAGTAAGAAGGCAAGAGAGTTGTATGCTCAGTCCGGCAAGTCGAAAGTAGCTGAGCAGCGGCTTGGTTCCCACCAATTTTGGCAAATAGCAAACAGAATCCTGAGCAGAAGCGTGTGCTCTTTCCCAACTATCATCAATGGACCTGAGGTAATCTCGTCAGCATCAGACAAAGCCAAACTTTTTGCCAAGAACTTTGCAGCTAATTCTACCCTTTGCGACCAAGGCCGCCAACCCCCAATATTTCCTCCTGTATCAGAAAACACACTATGTGATATACATATACCTGTACGTGATGTTGCCAAGCTAATCAAAAATCTTGATTCCAGTAAAGCAACTGGTCCTGACGGTATTCCAATCATAGTACTAAAAACCTTTAACCAGAACTTGCCCCCATACTTACAAAACTGTTTAAACGTTGTCTTAAGGAGAATTGCTTCCCATCACCCTAGAAAATCTCATCAGTATGCCCTGTATTTAAGAATTCAGGTGATCACTCATCCCCCTCTCAGTACAGGCCAATACGTCTCCTGTGCGTCATGAGTAAGTTGCTGGAATCTGTGTTAAATACAGAAGTAATCAGCCATTTCAGCAAAAATAACCTTCTTAGTGACACACAATATGGTTTCCGTTCTGCTAGATCTACAGCAGATGTGCTTACAGTTATATCTCATAGGATTAGTGAATTTCTCGACGGAGGCAACCTTTGGCATCTCTAAGGCCTTTGAAAGAGTATGGCATGAAGGTTTACTTCACAAGATCTCTAACTATGGTATAGCTGGAAACGTCTTCTCAATTATTAAATCATTTCTTTCTGACAGGGTCATAAGAGTAGTAGTTGATGGGCAAAAATCAGAATCTCACAGTATTAATCCTGGAGTCCCTCAGGGGTACATCCTGGGCCCAACTCTTTTCCTGATCTACATCAATGATCTTCCAAATCACATCCTTACATATTTGTAGACATTTATGCTGATGACTACTATCTATGGAAGCACATCTAAGACAGTAAACGACCAAGTTCTCTGATTCTCTCTCCTCTGATCTTGAGCACGTGGTACAATGGGGAAAGGAGTGGCTGGTTACTTTTAATGCATCTAAAACCAAGCTTCTCTCTTTACATCATCAATGTTTTGATCCCCATCTGGCATCAATTGAAATGAATGACTCTCGTCTTGAGGAGACATTTTGACAAGCTTCTGGGCTTAACCTTTACTCCTGATCTTAAATGGAACAGGTACATCAAATCAGTTGCCAAAACCGCTGAAAAAATGGTGGGATACTTCTATCGATTCAGTAGATATCTCACTGCTGATGCAATTCTCTATCTATATAAGAGCCAGGTACGTCCAAGGATGGAATACTGTTGCCACATCTGGGCAGGAGCTGCT
>NC_136510.1:48053832-48078832 GCF_053919585.1 Euprymna scolopes | reverse complement strand
TATATATTCACTACTCCCATATTTTCATTGGACGTAAGTGCACGTATGTGGTTAATGCAGCCTTGGCGTTGTTGAAATTATGATTGAATCTAACCATATTTGAAACAAGAGTGTTTTTTTACGTCGCTCATCACTGATGAATTAGTTGTTGCATTCCTTATATACTATGATATAGATGTAAGCTCATTGAGTATGAATAGTTCGTTTACAAGGTGGTCGCTCCAGAATAAGGGTTAATGACTATTGGGTAAGGTGTAATACGAATCCTTGATGATCTGTAATGACGGAACTTGGGTACGGTTTGATTATTTAAGAGGACGGCTCGATAAGAACTTATCTACTTTAGATTTGAAAATGACCATGTTATAGTCAGCTGGGAAGCAGCTCCGCAGACAGTTCTAGGAAATAAACGTTTTACTTTAGGTAGTGGTAGAGAGTAAGGAAAATTATTGACAGTTGTTGCAGCTAGACGATATTATCGATGTTTTGCGTTTACTGAAGATATTTAGGATAGGTTGAGGAGTGGATCGAACCGTTTTGAAGCCAAACCTATTTAGAGCGTTGTACATGTGTCCGTTCTGTATCTTTTCAGTAAACATGTTATAGAATTATTTTATTTTAATTTATTTTTTGCTTTGAAACATGTGTGTGCCTTTTTTATTTTAGCATAAAAAATACTTTGGATATTTTAGGATTTTATGTGAGGCTTCAATTATGTCGAATTCACTCGGAAAATATAAATATCATATTTTACTTGTACAATGCTTTTTCTTCAAAGGATGCTTTCAAAATAAATAATTGACTTCTTCACGAATGATTCAGAATTTATTATTCCAGTGTTCAGTTTACTTCTTTTCCATTTTAATGTTGCCTACATATGTATATAATTACATTTAAAAAAAATCCCAAACTGACTAAATTGTAGAAGTGAAATAACAATCAACTTTGAGCATAGAATAAATTTCTCTTTAAAATATCTGTATACATAACAAATTAATAAAATGAAATATAAAATGAAATTAATTCAATATATAAAGTAACAACGAAAAATAAAACGAATAGAAAAGAAATCAATTCCAATCACGCACGCACTTTTACAGGTGATCTTAGTTTAGATAACTTGTTAAATTGACACAAAATATGTGCCATGCCAACACAAAACAATATGAAAAAAAGTGTCAAGTAAAGGTCAATCAGACATTTGTTTGAGAGAAGCTCAGCCATTGACCAAGGAAAACATTAACATGTGAATAAGAAATAACAACTAATTTGCCGACGACACCACGCTCTATAGCAAGTACACGGGGAAGACTAATGAGCACATATCTAAGGAAATAGCAGAAATCCTAGAGGAAGACCTTCAGTCTGTACTGGAATCGGATCAAAAATTGATGGTAACGTTCAACGCTGCCAAGACCAAACTCGTTTCCTTTAATAATTACATGAAACCTTACTAACCACCAATAGCTATGGCTAAAGATTCTTTACCTAAAAGCACTTCGTTCAAACTACTTGGCTTAACGTTCACAGGAAACATGAGTTGGAATAGATACATAGAAATCATTGCCAAGGCTGCTGCTAAGGATGTGGGCTCTCTATACCGTGCTAGAAAGTTACTTACGCCTGAAAGTATCTTATACCTCTACAAAGCCACTATTCGCCCATGTATGGAGTACTGCTGTCACATTTAAGCTGGTGCATTTGCTACTAGTCTCTCGCTCCTGGACAGGGTCCAAAAGAGAGTCGCCAACCTAATAGGTCCCGAACTGCCATCTAAGTTTCATCCCCTGTCCCATCGACAAAATGTTGCATCCTTTTGCCTGTTTTACAAGTATTTTAATGGTGGATGCTCTGACGAACTACAAACCCTTATACCCCCTCGACGAAAATACCCCCGACAAACCCGACAAGCAGCGAAGTCCCACCCCTACACAGTCGAGATCCCTAGATTTAAGAAAGCCTTTTACTCTGCTTCTTCCCCAGAACTGCAGGGCTTTGGAATTCTCTTTCGGTTTCCTGCTTCACCAACTGTACTGACATGCAGAGGTTCAAGTGTAATGTGAACAGACATCTTGCTACTAAACTCCCTACATAGTACCCCTGCAACTTACATTCCTGATAGTAGCCCCCTAAATCAAAGTGGCAATGTGCATTGTTTGGGGTGAAAATGTAAAAAACAAACAAACAAACAAACAAAAAATAGACTACACATTACTTTGATGTATAAAAACAATCAATCACAAAAACACGTGCACTTAGTTTTATGATTCCCTGCCTAGTTGAAATATGGACGTTTTTGCATAGCTTCATTGTCATTATGTAAACCATAGTTATAAAAAAACTGAAAAAAAATCGGGTTTAACTTAGAAGTTTCAGAGTGAAAGGCGTTGAATTTTATACATTAGGTTTCCCCATAAATACCAGTGATATTTTGTATAGAAAATACATGCCCTTATAATGGACAGAAATAATTGTTTGTAAATAATTTGTTTTAAGAAAATATGAAATTAAAAGCTTCCGTTCAGTTCCGAAAGACAAATAATACTCCATAAGGGGGGGTGCATGTGTAATTGTGAGGCAAAGGTTGCACAATCCCAACCACACCTCTCCTGAATCGGCACTGTTTGAGTCCAGTGACAAGGAGAAGTCCAAGACGACTGAAAGCAATACCGAGATAAGCGGAGAGCACATACAACACTTGGAAGTCCCAAATGGTGACCCATTTATTACTGAACAGGTTCAACGTTGCTTAACTTCGGTGATCCAGTGGGAACCGGTGTGTCAACGTTATTATGCCGTATATAGAAAACATGAAATGCTTTTTCTGAATAACTAAGTGTAACATAGTACGCACGGCTATATGCGAATGCACGCCAAGGAGCGTAACCGGTGAGGAAAAAATGTATAAAAAGGACAAAGAGAATGATCACGAGAAAGAAATGTGTAACGTTCGAGTTCACGTCACTGACGTCATTGCCGCAACAATTAGGAAATAAATCGCGTTGTTACAAAAAAAAAAAAAACGAGGCGAAGTTCTTATCTATGCTTTGTCTTAATTACGACTGAGAATACAATGTGTTGGTTCATAGACACTGTTATATAACGTTTGAATGATGCAAAATTTAGAGCTCTAGTTATATAATACCGAGCTACAACAACAACTTTTGTGTCAACTGAAGTTTTATATATATATATATATATATATATATATATATATATATATAATTATTTACTATAATAATTATTAAATACCTATAAGTACTAGTGTTTCATCCTTTTAGGAATCTTCAGTGCTAGGTGTCACGATTAACACTAGTCGATAAATTCGAACCCGACGACAGAAGCCATCTTTGGCTTCATTAGCAAGGACCGCATCCATTCGGCTACCGTTAACCGCGTTGGATAACGTTTAAATTTGAACATTTTATTAAAATTTTTTTTTTATATATGTTTTGTTTTATGTTTTTTTTCTAAAACACGCACCCGCACACACAAAAGTGTATGTATGTATGTATATATATATATATATATATATATATATATATATATATATATATATATGTGTGTGTGTGTGTGCGTGTGTGTTTCATTGTATAGGTTCCGACAAGGAATTCTTTGGGTTTTTAATTTATTGTTCGTATTCTTTCACATGTACTGATGTTTTTCTTATAGAATAAAGCACATTACCAATTGATGTTTTGTCGGCTTCATTTCCATAAACCTAAACAGTATATTGTTTGTTTTTTTAGCAATCTTGAATCTCATTGCGAAATATTTTTTGAAACGATTCAAAATGGCGCAATATCAAACAGTTTTTTAGGATTCAACAAGGGTTATTCATCACATCTTTGGTTAAGGAGTAGTTAAAAATGGACTTGAAAAGTAAAGCAAACATTTCCTGGGTCGAATGGGAGACATTTTATGGTAAAAATTCATAATTTTTCTTCAAAACACATTCTTGGGCATATAATTACATTTACAGGTTGTATAACGCTACAATCTGACGATATTAGATGCGGGTGTACAGCAAATAGTGTTGGAATGGAAATTTCCACGCAAAGTTAGAAAAAGAAAAGGGAATTTTCCATCAGAAGTTGTGCCATAGAAGAAAGTATTTGACTGAGGATCTGGATAGTGTCTCTCTTGGATGAATGGACATCGGTTTTCGAGGTTTTTACGAGGCCTAACCAGAAAAATGCAGTTCATCTATAGATCCCTAAGAAAATAAATAGTGTTATTCTTGGTTCAGTTAAAAGAGTAAAAGTTTACTTCGTAATGCCTTCCGGTTTTGAAATCAGAAATTGACAAGCCTTTTTTATCAAGAGAAGTTACGCATTATGTTTTAAGTAGGATATTTTTTGGGGAGGAGAGAGAGGTAATTAATAATTGTTTGTCAGATATGTTAAAATTATTAACATATTAGAAAATATATCCTCCACGGAGATAGATTCCAGAATTATATATATATATATATATATGGGAAGCTGAAATACTTGTTTATTCTCATTCAATCCCGGACAACGTCGTGTTTCTCTGCTACTATATATATATATATATATATATATATATATATATATATATATATATATATTTGGTTTTTAATTTTCTTATAAGTTTGTTCAAGCTGGGAATGTGGCATCCTACCGGATGCCAAGCATTCACCCGCTAACTTAAATATTCCAACCGAGAAATCTTTAGGATTTTGCATCGCTCTTGCATTGGTTCATCGGGTATATTTGCCAGGTAGTTTTTGAAATTAATTTTCATAAGTAGAGTTGCTCCTATAATTATGGCAATGATAAAGATTTTCCTAAGATTCCATTTTCTTTTCATGTCATGAGACCTTGGCATTTCGTTATCTTTTCCCTCTCAGCTTTGTTAACCAGACATCATTTGGGACACGTAACTTCTACTAAGGTAGCTTATTTCTCCTTGTTCCACATCGCTATGTCATGTTTTGTGGATCCGTTTTCCAGGTACGTAGCTGTCGGGGTAGCATAGTCGTAGTTGATGGTGTACGACGTATTTCCAACTGTTCTTCCTGGTAAACGTGTTCCCAGGATTTACTGCTACATTCGATAGTCAACTTTTTACAGATTGTCCAGTGGAAATATTTACACACTCCATTGTGTCGCATTGTGTAGTAGCCGTCTCTCAACAGAACTTTATGGTTTGATGTCGGGTGGCTTACACTCTCTACTTGCTGTGTGGCAGAACTTGCACTAGCTATCATTGCTAAGACCACTCACCTTTTTAAAAGCATTGTTTATCAAGCATTGATCTTAAGTCATTATACTCCTCTCCTGATCACAATGAAGCGATCCTCTTTTAAGTCAGTCTATAGAGCTTTATTTATTTATATAGTCCTGAATGAATTGTGTGTGTATATATATATATATATATATATATATATATATATATATATATATATATATATATATATATATGTGTGTGTGCGTGTGTGTATGTGTGTGTGTGTGTACATGTATATATTTGTATATTTATTTATATTTGTTCATGCGTGTACAGTATCTGCTAGGAGTGGAGAAAATGATGGCTTATATTTAGCGTAAAGGTATACAAACGAATGATTTAATTCTATTGCGATAAAATTTCTCACATTTTAAGCAGGGAATTCAGTGGCTCAGTTGATAAAATATTATTGTGACCTTGCAGGACGGTAATATTCAACAAAAATGTGTATCAGTTAATAGTTTTTAGCTCCTAACATCAAGTGGCTTCATGTCTTGTCTGGAGCGATTTCCATTAAATAATGCCAAGCAATATTATCAATTTTACGGAGGCAACAATGAAAACATGGCAACTGGAGCTGAAAGCTGGAGGACAACACGAAACAGGTAAAAATGACAGAGAGGCATATTCTAGGGAGACTGTGTTTCCCGTACTCTTTTTCATAGCCATAATTGCTCTGGTTCTAAACACTTGAAATTTTAGATATAGGTTACTTGGCCATGGATCAAACTTTTTAATTTGATTTGAGCCAAAAACAATAAATGTTAAGGGGTCAAAATTGGGGTCAAAGTTTTAAAAAAATTGACCTCTGCGGTCTCTACCAAATTACTCAGTCAATTTTTGGTCTAAACATTTGAGATTTTACATAAAGTGTATTCAGACATAGGACAAGCTTTTAAATTGTTTTTTGACCGAAAATTTGGCTGCCAGTGTGTCAAAGTTCAAAAGATTTGAACTTTGCGGTCGCTAGAAAACTATTCAGCCAATTTTGGGTCTAAACATTTGAAATTTTACATAAAGGGTATTCAGACATGCAGCAAGCTTTTTAGTCAGTTTTGGGGCGAAAGTTTTTCTGCCAAGAGGTCAAAGTTGAAAGAGTTGGCGTTTGCAGACTCTACCAAACTCCTTCGCCAATTTTAGGTATAAACACTTGAAATGTTAGATGTAGGTTACCTGGACATGAGTCAAACTTTTTAATATATATATATATGCATATGCACATAAAGTCATGAACAGTACAAAGGGCCTGAGCAAAGCCGGGCTGAACTGCTAGTATATAAATATTTACGGATAATTTTTTCGACGTTATTATGGCAGGAACTATAACTGAGTGTTTTATTGCTAAGGTAATTTTATGTCGAAATAAGCGATATATATATATATATATATATATATATATATATATATATATATATATATATATATATATATGCTTTTGCTATTCTACACTATTTGGGATTTTCCTGGGGCGAGCTGCACTCATAGCCCTCATTAAAGGCCCTTGCACATGTATAATTAAGCGCCAGAATTTCGCAATGTTTTACCCATGGTGTGGCAGGCGCCTCCACTCGATTTGGAAAAATCGAAAAACATACTTATTCCCCACCCGTTTTTCTCTTGTACTGAAAATTAATTAATATCGAGGTCATATGAAAATAATTGGTAAAATGAGACAATGGCACGACCAGAGTCATAATTCTCTCTCTTTCTCCCGTATATATATATATATATATATATATATATATATATATACTAGCAGAGAGACTCGACATTACCTGGGATTGAATGATGATGAACGAATGTTTCACACTCCCATATTTTTATTGTTATAGTAGTCTCTTACTTCTAAGTGACAGTATACCTTTTTTTTTGGGGGGGGGGGGGTAAAAAAGAGTAAAGAAAAAAAAAGAATTTTAAACTATTCTAATTTATTTTATGTTTATTGTGATTGCTTTAATATATCTCCCCGTTTAATTCATAACTTTCTTTCAGAATAATGACGCATCATTTATAGTCTTCTGTAATATACTCACCCAGGCTGACGCGAGAACCATCTTCTTTAATCAACATAAAGGGGGCCATCTTCCATCATGATAATGCTCGTCCTTGCACATTACTAATGATCAAAGATCTAGAAAAATTTGGTTGGGAAATCTCACACCATCCTGCATATTCTCTTGACCTAGCTTCCATTGAATTATCACTTATTTCAAGTATTACTAAACCGATTCAGTGGCTTAGGTTAACAGCATGAGTAGATTGAACAACAAGAGTTTGATCCATATTTCTTATCCAAACCTAAATAATTGATGTGAAATGGAAGAAAATGAGTGCAAGAAAGCTGATGCATAATGTTTTGTGCCTTCTTTTTCAGCATTTTCTCTTTTCTATTTTTAGTGAAACAGTTGAACATTATCTGCTTTTTCTAAAACTCTTCACTGATATCATATCAGAAACAGAAACTAGGCTTGACCCTCTTTTTCATTGCGAACACCATAAACTGAACAGCACTGTACTTCTTTATAATAACCTCCTGTAAATTAATAAAAAATGTTTATATTTAATGGCTCACAGCGGTTTCTGAACTTATCCCTAACCCATTGAGCAATTTATTGCCATGCAGTATGAAACGAAATACACACGACTTTTTCAAGAACTATTGCATATTAATATTTCAAATGTACTGACCCAGAATACTGCCGAGATCATTTGGACTCATTGCATTGACCCTTTGAACGAGTCTTCTTCTGAACAAGTTGCAATACGAAATGAAATATAGATTGTCTTTATAAAGATGTTAAAAAATAGTTTTTCATTTTCAAGATGAAATTTTAAATCAGCAAAAAAATTGATATAAAAACCAGCTACACATATCCGGCGTTGCCTGGATAATGGGCGTCAACAGAATGCCTTCGCATTTTATTAACTACCATAATTATACAAGCATTTTATTTACTGTGAAAATTTAATATGTGATTTTTTTTTATGTTGACACCGGTTAAGTTACTACTAAGTAAAATAAAGAATGCTATTTTTAATAGAACCTTTTTTATGCATGTGTTGTAAAGTGCAAATAACATGAAAATACGTATGAAACAGATGTATGTTACGTACCCGGCGTTTCCAGGTGTTGGGCGTAGGCAAATGCTATGTTATCTTAGTATATATATATAAAAAAAAAAGAAATCGTTTTATTTACCGTGTAAAATTTAATAGGTTATGTTTTGGTGCTTGTCTAGAATTCCCTTTCATGAAAAAAATAAAAAAAGGAAAGAAAAATATCCATAGAATATGTGTCCGTGACGAAAAAAAAATCACGTTAATTGATCAAGTAGTTTTTATTTTTAAATAAAAAAAATCAAATGCTATGGCTATATTACGAACGACAATCTTACGACGCCATCTAAAAGAAATCTGAAGTAACAAGTGAGATGACTCTAAATGGAGATTTTAGAAAGCTATTCTTAACATGGGAGGGGGTCACTGGACAAGTTATTCTTAAATTGGTATTTGCTTAAAATACTTTTCTTTATAAACATAAAACTTAACTGATTAATTTTACGTAGTTTTTGGAATATGCTGCTGCTACACTTGACATTCAACTTTTTTTATAGATGGTCGAGTGGAAGTATTTACAGACTTCATTGTGTCGCATCGCATTGGAGAACGTTAGAAACTTACTGATGTATTCTATGTGAGTGTCGTTCAATGCAAATTGCAAGAAAAAGATGGAACCGCTATGTTTAATCTGTAAATCACTCGAGAAACATAGTTTGAAAATAAACCACCAATATATATATATATATATATATATATATATATATATATATATATATATATATATATATATATATATACACATATATATATATATATATATATATATATATATATATATATATATATAGTAGTAAGTTATAAAATGATATATGGAAATTAAGCAATATATATTTTTATAACTTACTACCTAGCTCTATCTATGTATTGAGCACTGTTGAAGTAAATACTTAAAGTTTACGCATAACATTATACTATTAAATGTGATTAAATGAAGTAGTCATATATATATATATATATATATATATATATATATATATATATGTATATAGTGTAACGTAGATATAAGAGACTTCTTCTCCTGTCCCTACAGCTCTCTTATTATATCCGGGTTCCACTTATATCCGGGGTTCTTATATCTGGGTTACACTGTACATTAACACAGGCTCTAATTTGGAATCACAGAAAATTTCTCTTATATATGTTTTCTTATATTTGAGTCTCTTATATCAGGGTTACACTATATATATATATATATATATATATATATATATATATATATATATATATATATTAGTGTTGTAATGATTAATGGGAATCGGAAACATCGGAACTTTTTGGAGTATCAGAATCGGAAAAACATTTTTGCCTATTTTCCGATGACAAAAACGTTTCCTTTAATCATCTTTTTGTATTTAATTTTGTTTAAAGCAAAATATTCTAAATCTAGTAGTAATGATAAATCAATAAATAATTAATGATTTTAAACTAGCAGCAAAACTAAAATCTATAGATTATCCCCCAGAAGTGTGTTTTTATTTTTGAGAAAATACTACACTACCCGTGACCCGTTGGGTCAGTATGTTATATTAGCTATGGAATTCATGTATGAGCGTGACACTTGTGACGTAAAGAAAATAGTTTTTTTGGACATAACAGAAACATTTCTATAAAAGTATATTAAAATGAAAAAAGAATATAGAAAGATTTCTGCGAGTCGTTCTGTTTATTAGAATTGATTATTTTTGAAAATTAGTACTGAATTATAAGTAGTTGGCCATACTTATAGGTAAATGTGCACTGAAAGCATACCATAATACTTATTATAGTTAAATTACAATTTTGATATATCTGCTTTTTTTTTCATCGTTTATTTCTGTATGACGTTTAAGTTATTTTAAACCCCACTCTTCCCATGTTAAATAATAATTTCGAAATAATAGCGTTAATATTTCAGCATCCCAATTGTTATTTTGTTTTGTTTTTATCGCGTTTAAATTATCCAAATAAACAATTGTTAATACTGTCTACTTTTTTTTTTACATCGTTCATTTCTGTATTACGTTTAAGTTATTTTAAACCTCACTCTTCCCATGTTAAATAATAATTTCGAAATACTAACGTTAATATTCCAGTGTGCAGGTCATGCGCGCATGCGCAACCGGATGTCGTAAACCGGAAAATGGGTTACATACATCGTTATAAGGTCATTTGAGTTTTATAATTATATAGATTTGCATATTTAACACTTATTTTTTGGAGTAATCGGAAAAAATAATTCAATAATTAACTATTAAAAGATTTATACAAAAATCGGAATCTGTAATTATTTTGGAATCGGGAATTTATTACGGAATCGGTAATTGTATCGAAAGAAGGATAAATATTCAAATCGTTCCATTTATAGGGATCTCTTTCTTTTTCATATAATAATGAGTCATGGAGGTTATGCGAAAACAGATTAAAAGGACATCTATATACTAATATTGTTGTAACTTCGCACTCACGTTACAATCTAATACTTTATTTGTCGTCGTATCTTAATATGAGGCTGTTAGCTAAAGTAATGTACTTATAAGGCAATCAATAGCGAGCTAAATTACTATAGTAACTATTTTAGTTCAAACTGTTTGACACAGAATAAGGTGTTTTATGCCATAATTAGGAAATCTGACAACTGGTTTCTGGTTGACACGTGCACGAACAAAGGGGAAAAAATCGAGGAGGACAAAACGAGGAGGAAACATTAAATAGAACATTTAGAAACAGGACATTTAGCAAACCAATCCAAACACCCGTCTTTAAAACTAAAACTAAAAATAAAATAAAGGGTTTTGTTTATTTATTGTTAAATATTTGGCTGTTGAGTCGATTATTCGATTCACTTTTAAGTAATTTATCCGAGTTACTGTTTTTTTCATGTTTCGTACAAAATCTTACATTTTTTACATGTTTCGTACAAAATCTTACATTTTTTACATGTTTCGTACAAAATCTTACATTTTTTACATGTTTCGTACAAAATCTTACATTTTTACATGTTTCGTACAAAATCTTACATTTTTTACATGTTTCGTACAAAATCTTACATTTTTTACATGTTTCGTACAAAATCTTACATTTTTTACATGTTTCGTACAAAATCTTACATTTTTTACATGTTTCGTACAAAATCTTACATTTTTTACGTTTCGTACAAAATCTTACATTTTTACATGTTTCGTACAAAATCTTACATTTTTTACATGTTTCGTACAAAATCTTACATTTTTTACATGTTTCGTACAAAATCTTACATTTTTACATGTTTCGTACAAAATCCTACATTTTTTACATGTTTCGTACAAAATCCTACATTTTTTACATGTTTCGTACAAAATCTTACATTTTTTTCATGTCTCGTACAATATCTTACATTTGTAAGATTCGGACTATTCTAATCATAGAAGTTATTCTCACAATTGGATGGCGATATTGAATTTTCTCTCTCACGCACTCCTCTTCTTAAATACAGTTTCTCGCGTACCAATTGGTCATGAAGAATGTTTTAAATTTTATTTTAGACGGTTTAAAACTAATATAAATGATTACACACCTAAAATAATAACTTTTTTTAAATTTTCAACTTATTATGTTATTCAGCTATTAAGTAAAACTTCCATTTTTACTTCATATTTCTCAGGTGGTTGTATGTGCTCCACTGGACCCACAAGCTTTCCGAGCGAAGAGAAGGTCTTAAGGGTGAATTCACATGCCAGTAACACGGGAATTATCTATCCCTCTGTTCCACAACTGCATTTTAGTCTCTTCGTGATATGCTGTGAGGGGTTGACATAACCGCGAAAGCTTCTCCTTGGCTTTAGTTGTTGGGTGGTCGGTTCACGTCCAGGAAGAAGATAGCGTTCATTAGTGGTAGCCTTTGTGATGTCTAATTGGCTGGTCACTTTTCAGCAAGTATTTAGCTATCACCTAAAGATGACAAAATGGATAATAGCTTGATTAACGACTTGGTGCGTCACATACGGTTCCTATCAGGCCGCATCACCATTTTTATTCGGGGCGTTAGCAATATTCACGCGGCCATTCCTTTGAGAATAAAACAGAGTAAAATATCATTAGTTGTTGGTTGGTTGGTTGAGTGGGATATCACTTTCTCATAAAAATTTAATGTAAAATACGCACTAACACTTAGTGGTACATGTAACCATTAAACTTTTTTTTTCTTTAGAAAATATTTAAAAAAAAAATTCTGAATTATACTCGATTTTAGAAAATAAAAATTCAATGTCGGTTATATTCCTTCTACTTTTTTGTTGGCTTAGGTTATGGGTTACCAATTTTATTAAAAGTTGTGCATATTCGTCATTATCCGAAATTTTTTTTACACAGGAGTTATCACTTATCAAGGCCAGAGGCCACTTGAGGATAAAGGTTAATGAACGTAAAGTGATAATGTAGTAATTGTTAATGGTGTAAATTGGATAGAGTTTGATTATGGGGACGGCTCAACAAGAACTTATTTACATTGGAGTTGAATGCTACCATGTTGTATTCAACCGGGAAGCAGTCCAGCTGAAACAGTGAAGTTAGCTTAGTTGTTAATTTTTAGTTATTTGCAAAACTTAAAGCAGACAATATTATATTGTTGAATTTAAATTTCTTGCTGATTTTTATTTTTAAGTGATTATTTAAAATGTTTAGAAGTCGTTTGGGTCGGACTCAAACTGTAGCTGAATACGTTATTGTATTACAGATAACACGGAAAAGAATAAGAAAATAAAATTGACGAGCCAGAAGCAAAGTTTGATTTGTGAGCTTGGTCCATGTTACCACGCTGAAATAATAATGTTATTTACAAACCCATTCTTAACGTGGAGAGAGGAGGATGTTTTCTGATTATTCTATATTTTCACATAACAATTTAATGAACATATCGTAAAAATTGAATTTAACTTAAAAATATTATTAAAAACAAAATAGCGTGGTAACATAGATGCATAAGCACCTTGAGCTTAAATGTTATTTGGGTCTGACTTTGAAAGTCTGACAAAATTATTTATATGTTAGAAAATAATTTGCATTTTTATGCAAAGTTTTCGCATTTTATATATAATTCTGTGCATATATATATATATATATATATATATATATATATATATACTGCATTTTTATATATAAGTTTTTGCATTATATATATAATTATTTGAATTCATATATATATATATATATATATATATATATATATATATATATATATATATATATATATAATCTTGTGCATCTCTCTCTCTATTTTTTTATATATAATTTCTTGCATTTTTATATATAACTAGCATTTCAGCCCGGCGTTGCCCGGGTGTTTAGATGAGTATGTTGAGCAATAAAAAAAAAAGTGGTAGTAGGAAGGCAGGCTCGCACCCGTACCGCAAAGGAGGAAAAGAACGGGGTAAAACCTAACGTTTATGCTGTTACGACCACCGCCAAACCGGAAGCGATATTTTTAAAATTAAGGCTAGACAATCTAAAAGAGATGATAACTTTAAAAAATATCGGCGAAAAAGTGACCCCCCCCGTAGAAAAGTGCCTAGTTGAAGGGGAAGATATTAATGTTTTTAGCCAATTGTTCGATATTTGTCGTATGAAAGGTCGAACTTTAAAACGATACTGATCTTGGTCAAATCCGTCGCCTCTATTTAAAGTTTAAGGCAGACATGCAAACAGACATACATAGATTTATATATTGGTAACTAAAAATTTTCGACCCAAACTGATGAAAAAGCTTGCCCTATTTCTGAATACCCTTTATGTAAAATTTCAAATATTTAGACCAGAAATTGTCTGAGTAATTTGGAAGAAGCCGCAGAGGTCAATTTAAAAAAAAAAAAACTTTGACCCCTATTATGACCCCTTAAAATTTATTGTTTTGGACTCAAATCAAGTTATTAAGTTAGATCCATGTCCAAGGAACCTATATCTAAAATTTCAAGTGCGTAGACCCAAAATTGTCGGAGGAATTTGGTAGAGTTCTCAAAGGTCAAATCGTTGAACTTTGAGCCTTAATCGCCAAATTTCTGGCCAAAAACCAATCACATCGATTTTCCCAAATCTCAGTACCCTGTATATCAAATTTCGAGTCTGTAGACTAAAAATTGACAGAGTTATGGCGTAGGGAAATGTACACAGACACACACACATAGACACGTTCACTTTTATAGATATATAGATATTTTACATCTTATATATTATTTTTTACATTTTTATATATCATATTTTCCTATAAATTTGAGTTTTTTTCTTGAAGCGCCGTCTCACTCTTAAAAACGCTTGGGATGAATCGTGCATAGAGGGATCCGCAAAGTGGATGGGGAGCAAGGGGGGGGAGGGGGGGGTTCACGAATTACAAAAAATGGAACACATTATGTATGGGACACGGTAGCTCCTAAATCCAAGCATGTGCACTTGTTTTCAACTATAATTACATGATACACACAAGGCCAATAAAAAAACTATTAGAAAAGTATAAATAACCCCTTTTTTATAACAGTTTCTTTTGATGCTTTAGATTTGTTTGTTTTGTTGGTACTTGTAATTGATAAGTATTCAGAGGTGTTCAGTTCCGAGTATTGACGGAGAATCCCGAAAATCGATAAAACAGTGTACGATTTGAAAGCTTTAATTTTTTACTGAAGTTTTTTTAACTATTTTTCATTTGTCTATTTAAAAAAAAAAAAAAATAACAAAACCCCCTAAACCTTCGATACGCTTACTGGCCTTTTTACATTGTTTGGCACTTTATACAGTTTACGTACCATGCTGAAATAACATTTAGAAAACCATTCATAAAATGAATAAAGGCGGGGTCTTTTTTTATTATCTGTACTTTCAACTAACAATTTAATAAACAAAAGATACTGTTAAAAGAGAATTTAACCTGAAAATCCTATCTAAGAAAAAAAACAACAAAACACACACACACACACACACACACACACACACAATAAGAACAGCATGATCCGTAAACTGTACAACCACCCATCATTTCTTATCGTCTTTCAAATCGTAAACTGCTTCGGGATTCTCCGTCAACACACAGAACTGGCTCAGTAAAAAATAAAAGCGTTTGAATGTCCATTCTTTATACGTACAGTCTAAACAAACAAGCAAAAACACTTTCTGAAATGATTAAAAATAAAGTGTTACGTGATAAAAAAAAAATTCCTAAACTTCAATTAAAACTAAATATAATCACCATAAAATCTTTATACCAATGTAAAAATAAAATAAATTTAACTTTTCTTTCTTTTTGTTCAGTATAAAATTTCTCCTAGCAAATCCTCGTTCAAATTTGATGTATTGCGGTTTTGTTTACAATTTTGATTTTTGCATGAAAAAAAGAATGGAAACTAATTGACATGTGGATGACAACTCCTCTTGTTTGTCTTCCTCAGTATTAAAATCATGTTTGAAGCGTCCGTTACGTACACTAATTTCTAAATCTGTTATTCTATTAAAGATGTCCTGCCCCCCTTAAACAATCAAATTCTACCCAATTTTCACCACTCATGACCATTAAACTGTTGTCTCAGTGACGACCTTACACTCACAAACTCTTATTCTCGATGACCTTCGAGCCTTTATAAATAATGACTTCCTTGTTAGAAAAAGCTCATAAAGATGAGTTCTTGAACTCTTGGTGCATAAAGCTTTTCTTGTGTTGTTTGATTGCACAAAATGAATAATAAAACACAACTTTCTTCTGGAGTTAAGTTATATTTGCCCCCCCCCCCCTCCTCAAACAAAACTTTTATGTATTATTTGGACTAATTTTCTCGAGTCTTATTCTTACAACGTTTCAGTCGAAGTAACCTCCGATCTTCTTCAAGATACTTTATAGAACTCTGGGAACTGCACGGCATTTCAAACGGAACCCTTTATTTAATCCACGGGGGGAGTAACATGCTCCCGTTTCGTCTTCCATGACCGGGTAGAAATCTTAAGTAATTCGTAATTGCATTCTTAATATCGGCCGCACTGAGGATTGAACCTACATCCTCCAGAATAGTGTCATTTAGGACGGAGTTTTATCTAGTATTTATACGCTACGACAAGCAGTGGTGTGAAGAGGTCTCGTGATGTTCAGGCCAACTATTGATTGGTCATTATTATGAGAAAGGAATATAATTTGCATATGATTGAATGTCCCAACTGGGCCACCGCACCATCGCCCCACATCATTTTGATTTAACCACTTTCTAAGAACGGCAGTTTTTTGCTCAGCGTCGCCATATATTTTGCATACATAAATGTAAAATATTTGGCAAAATTTAATTTTAGCTATATAAATAAAACAGTAGATATATGTGTGTATGTGTGTGTGTGTCTGTGTGAAAATATTTAACCGACAAACTCTAAAACTACTGGTCACGTAACATTGAAATTAACAGGAAATAGTGATCATACACCAAGGATGGTTTATAACGAGTAAAAGCCTTGTTTGGATGGATAAATAGCAAGTACAGAAATACGACGGCAAGTTGAAATGCAAAATGTTCATTTCAACTTGCCGAAATATTTCCATTACGTTTGCGCATGCGCAAATTCATTCAATGCTCGAAGTGGTTTAATTTAAAACCTTTTTCTTATCTATTTCTTGATAGCTTAAACAGTAGGGAACGCGTCTGGAGCGCTAAATACTTTATTTTCGATTCTAGCTGATGGCACCCAAGTCATTGTTTTTTAACTTTTAAAATCAGTGTTATATATTAGAGACAATATAATATTCAATAGAGAATTCGCACTGTAATAATGCATACGAGATCTGCATGAATTAAAATATATTTAAGCGTATTTTACGACGGACAAGGCTAGGCGCATCCCGCTAGTATGAAAATAACAAAAGTGGTCGATCATAGTAAATGACCTGAAGGCTCCCTTCTCATTCGCTATTACATCCACATGTACGGAAGGGTGCCACTCTTTTTCTACTAATCCTTGATCTTCACCTTATAATGCTGAACGTTTAGCAAAGGAGAATCAAGTACCTGTTTTTTTGAGTCTCTAGTATGACTTGAAACCTGACCTCTAACGATTATGCTAAATTTACATTTAGTATTAATTTCATTAATTTCATTTTTATTAGTTTTTTCTTATCATTTGTCATTTTCTTTTTAAAGGCGAAAAGAAGTTACGTACTTATGGTAATAGATGACAAACCAGAAAACTATATATGATAATTTTTTTGATAAAATCCGGTGAAAAAAATATTGAAGAGATTTTTAATGAAAATCGGAATATAGATAGAAGGCATAATGCCAGCATTATTATCTGATGGAACTTTTAAAATGTTCGTAAAAGATTTATAAAATGCATAGTTAGATAAATTGAACAATAATAAAACAGAAATATAAAGGTAGTTAAAATTTGTACTGAAATTTACGATAAGTTTTAAAATGAACATAAAACAAACAATTGATTTGAGTCTCCACTACTATATAAAGAACAAATTATATATATATATATATATATATATATATATATATATATATATATATATATATATATATATAGTTGTTTGTTTTTGTTTTACGGCATATCAACCTTTTTCAGGTTATTTAATGCCGAATCCAGTGATTTTGAAGAACAATTTTTTAATAGAGTATATTTGTTTTTTTGTTTAAGTCGGTTTCTATTTAACCCATAGTTGGGACTCTAACAGGTACTACCACTCCGGGTCAGAGTCGACCTTGGAGCAATTAAAGGGTGGCTCCACACTCCCCAAAGCCCGCAAGCTGGGGCCTCACCATCGGATATAGTTTAAGATCATATCCAGAACATTATATATATATATATATATATATATGGTAATATCGCTATGTAGGGATGGCGGGTGATATGAGAAAACTAAGGTATTCAAAATGTTTATCTTAAATATTATTACATGAGGAGTCAATTCGTGTAAAAAGTTCATTTATTTTATGCATCGAAACTCGAGAAATGCACGGTTAACGTGTGTAAACATTCAATGAATCAAAAAAAATCAATATGGCTTCCAGTTACTCATACGGAGACTAATAAGCAGCCTTGACCTTGCGATCAAAAATTAAGATTGAGTCAAACGGAACGAATCGACGGGACTTTGGTAAATCTGTTTAGTTCGAATCTTTTTGAATTTATGTGGATAAAGCGAGTGACACAAATAAATTCGGCGAAACCCTTTGCTGCAGCACGTGTATTTCATGACAATAAAAACTTTTTTATTTTACTTATGTAGAATAAATTTTTGTTCTATACTTTAGAATGACAAATTATTTAAGAAACTTTTAAACAACTTTTATTTGTAAAGTAAAATTCAATTTTAATTTAAAATGGAAAATAATTTATGATGAATAAATGCACATGATGCAGCAAATGGTTTCGCCGAATTTATTTGTGCGAGTCGCTCTCTCCACATAAATTCATAAAAATATGAACAGATTCACCGAAGTCCCGTAAATTTGTTCCGTTTGACTCAATCTTGGATTTTTGATCGCAAAGTCAAGGCTGCTTATTGGTCAACGAATGGCAACTGAAAGCCATGTTGATATTTTTGATTCATTGAATGTTTACACGCTTTAACTGTGCATTTCTCGAGTTTCGATCGGTGAAATAAATGAACTTTTTACACAAATGACTCCTCATGTAATAATGTTTAAAATAAGAAACATTTTTTAATGCGTTTTTTTTTCCATATCACCCACAAACCATTTATGGAAGCAGGGGAAAGGGAGAGAATTCCAAAGTCTGTAGCGACATTACCATATATAATTATTTCCAAAGCCAAATAACGTCGCAGCTAAGAAGAGCCATGACAGCCAACAAACCGGAAGTCTTGTGAGCTGCGTCGTGGTTTGGCTGTGAAAATAATTATAACCTCTCACATTCTGAAAATTATATATATATATATATATACGCGCGCGTGTGTGTGTGTGTGTGTGTGTGTGTGTGTGTGTGTGTGTGTTAATCCCGCCACACAGACTATAACGAGTAAAAACTGCCGGACAAATACATTTAAAGTATTTAGTGAAATTGAGAAAGCAAATTGCAAGTCAGACAAACACCATATACAATATATTTCCAAACGAAACGTTTTTTTTCTGCTTTTTATACAGACATACGATTTTGGATTTCTTTCTTTATAAAACTTTCCAGTTTGAGACGACGTTTTCATTCTTTCTTTTTTTTTTCTAAATTCTTGTCAGTTCAAACAATATTTTATATGGTTGCGAATATTAGTGCATACACTGGCGAAGCATAATGTTTTTCCCCGTGGTTTTTTACGCTGGCTGTTTTATCGTCTATAGAAAGACTACTCAACAGATTTGAATGAAATTAGAAACATGGGCATCAGACCTAAAACGAAGTATAATAGGACAGGTTCGATCCATTTTTTGTTTTTCATGTGAGTAAAGGGGGTAGAAAGAAATGCACGCATGGATTGAAGAACTAGCGGTCAGATATTTATGCAATCAGCAACATAAAAAGCGCACATTGAAGTTGTTTTTTGATTAGGGTATTACAATTTATCAAAGCCCGAAGGCCACTCGAGAATAAGAGTTAACTGAATGTCAGGTAGACGATAGGGCAACACTATGATGATTGATAATAAAGGTAGATTGGGTAGTGTTCGATTATTTAAAAGGGTTGCTAAACAAGAATTTATTTATATTGGAGTTGAAAACGGCCATGTTCTAGTGAACTAAGAAGCCCACGGTATTGCGTTTCATATCTGAATAGTTCATTGAAGTTTCGTTTAAATTTAGGTAAGTAGGTAGGAGAGAGAGAGAGAGAGAGAGAGAGAGAGAGAGAGGACTATTGACAGTGGTTGTAGCTAGACGAGTTTTTGTTGGGTTAGGGTTAAAATGGGTTACTCCTTACTATATTGCCGCAGGTGACGTTGTCAATCGAGGCAACGCTGATAACCCTTCTAATAATAAATAAAAATGGCAAAAATAATTTTTCACCGCTTATCAAGGCGCAAAAGCCACTCAAGGATAAGGGTTAACGAGTTTGTCAGGTGGACAGTCAAACAACACTTTGCGGATTTGAGACGATGGCTGAAACCGAGGAGAACTTGATTATTCAAATGGATGATTCGACATGAATTTATTGGGCTTGAAAAGCACCACGCTGTAGTTAGTTCAGAAAGGAAAGGTGGCGGTGGCTCAGTGATTAACGACACGTACTGAAAACCTGGATGTGCCAAGTTCGAATCCAGTTCGTTCCACAGAAACATTTTTACTTAGGATACTGGTAACCTTTACACAGTCTTTTCTGTAAGGACCAAGGCCAACAATAAATCACCTGATTTATACGAAATTAATGAATCGGTGAACTGAGAAGCTGTCCTATGGAATAGCGTTCCATAGGCTGATATTTCTTGCAAAGAAACTTTGCTCATGGAATTTCTGTTTCATTTTAGGTACACAGAAGGAGAAAGAAAAATTATTTCTTGTGATTGTATCTAGACGAATTTTGTTTTCCAGCGAGAGAAAAAAAGAGAGATTAGAGCTCAATCGAGAACCTACTACAGAAATAACTTTCTTTTATAGACTTAAAAAGATTTTTTATTTTCAGACTTATTGCTTTTGGTGCTTGTGCAGTTTACAGAAGATGCTATTTTTTGTACATAATAGTTAACAAAACTCCTTTTCTCTATGTTAAGAAAGTGTGTTTAAATAATAATGTTATTATTTAAACACCATCCGTAAATCGAATAAGTACCTTACTTTTTATTCAGTCTTTGATTTTGGAGAAATGTGGGCCTGTGAGCATCCGATTACTAACCCCTTCCCATTATTTATAAAAAGTTTAATGCTTTACGCTAAGTGTGCGTAGTAAGGCTAAATTCGTTCTTTTCATGAATATTTCGTTTAATATTAAAAAGTTTCTGTGCGTATTTCATCTGTTAACGATTCTTACAAGAATTCCAACAAACGTACATCTTACAGTCAAGTGAAATTTTTGTCAAAAACTTCGTCTCACTTATAATGTATATAAAAGTTATTTTAAAGTTAAAGATGTGTATATGATTGTATATTTCTATGCATAGAATTTACTCTAAGACTAATCAACAAACCATTATTAATTTTGCTGCTAGGCGTCAGATTGAGCAATGTGGACTATATTTTGGTGAATATATTTTGATGCAAAAGAAAACTGAATTCAAATAGTTTCAATTGTTATGAAAATTGAACAATAGTTATTAGACACGAATTCAGCAAGAATCCCGAAGTTTCTTCTTAAGGCGCTTTAAACTTTAAGCCTTAAATTTAAGATTTTTTTTATAGAATCAAAACTATAATATAAAATTTGATCAAAATTGAAATAAAGAATCTAGGCACAAAGATTCGCAAGAACCTTCTTTGTCAACCTAATATCTGTTGATTTAAATTTTAATCGTCGTAAGGGGACATAAAAGTGGTGCAAAATTATTCTGTTCGGGGAATTTATTTTACCCCTCCTGGGACGAGTATTTATATATATATATATATATATATATATATATATATATATATATATATATATATATATATATATATCCGTTCATATTGTAAATTCAAATAACTAACTAGGTACTCCCGGATTAAAGATAAAAATAAAATAAATGCCAAATTTGTATGATTTTAAGAATTTTAGGTCTTTTTCATTAAAAGACGCATTTTCTTTAAAGAAAACATGTTATCGAAATTTGCACTTATTATAAAAAGAAGTTGCAATTACCTGTTCTAAATTATTTCTAATTCATAAAGTAATTTATTAAAAAGAAGAAAAACATTTTGTGATTTTTAAAAGACAAAGTTATTAAAAAAAAAAAAACACGCTTAATCAATAAGTTAATAAGCCCTTGTTTGCGCCCCCCCTCTCCCATGACAAGGACAGAGTTAGACACGAAGTTTACTTTAAGGTGAGGAAGCACCTACCTAATTTCTCCAAATGGGGCACTTTGGATTGCGATAAAAATAAAAAAAAAATTGACTCGGTTTAGAACATTTTTTCTTCGCTGATTGAAGACGGAACAGATGAACTATAGTATCAGAACAGATACTACATACATTCAAATATTTTAGATTTGCATTCAATTTGATCCATGGTCATTTTAGATACCAATTAAGCAAGAGTCTCTTAAAATTTTATTTCTTAAGATTTCTGAAATTTTAAGCCTTAAATCTGAAAACTTTTCTAGAATGAAAATCATTAAATGGAATTTGATCAACATTAGAATAAGGAATCTAGGTACAAGGTTTATTATCATACTACATCACACTACACGTTGCTCTTAGCCAACAGGCCAATAAATAGGGCTTATGTCTAACGTTTAGGAGGACACCTTTATATTAAGGGCTATAGAAAAGGTTAAAAAAAGGGAACTTACCTGCCGTTGTAATTGGAAGGAAAACTCCAAGGAAAAATCCCAGTAGTAGAGGGAGTCCACGTGTAAGTCCCATCTGAAACGCAGTATGAGGTTTGTGTACATTCGATTTTTTACCAAGTAATGCCACATCCATTTTTGTATATTTCCCGGTAATATATATATATATATATATTTTTTTTGCAAAACAACAAAAAACAAAAATAAAGAAAGCAACTTAGCAGTAAATAAAAAAGTTTGGAAGTGAAGAAAAATAGTTTGGGTTTGTTTTAAATCAATAGATTTAAATGAACATAAAAATAGAATTCAATTGATACGCACGGCAACTTGTAAATCCCGCATAAAAAAAGGGAAAAGAAAATGAAAAACACCGTGCGACGGGATTTTTCAAATGTTTTACTTTAAGACTGGGTGTTGTTATCCACAGCACAAGAGAAGAAAAAAAAAAAGTAAACAAAAACAGAGAAAGAAATGTTTTCTTCTTTTTTGTTTGTTTTGTTAAAAAAAAAAGAAAAAAAAAAGACTGCTTATGTGTTTTCGTCCTTAACCGGTAGAGGGCGACTGTCACATCGCAAATTTAGCATCAGGATACCGATTCAAAAAGTCCATGCGTTTGACAACATTCACAAAATACAATAGTCCTATGGAAATCACACGTCATATTAACGTACTTTTTATAAAATTAAAAAAAAAGAAAAAAAAAAAAAAAAGGAAAACAACCTTTATATAGCAATTAAACTTTCCCGAGTTTAAACGATTTAAGGGGGGGGGGGTTAAAAGAGTTTATGAATGATTGATATATATAATTAAAGAAATTAGTTTATAAAAAAACCATTAACATTTTTTTTTTTTTTTCGTTATTGTAACAAAGAATAAATGTTTTGGTGTGGGCGATTTTCTTTTCGTAAATAAACCTGGAAAAAAAGTTTTTCGTTTCAGAGACCCGTCGGGTATGTGTCAACGGAGCCAGGTAGGCAGAGCGTGTGTTTCAGAGAAAAGTTTACAGGTCGGCCTTTTCTTCTTTCTTTCTTTTTTCCTCCCTCTTACTTCAAGCAGCAGCAGGAGGAGCAGCGATTAGAGGTTTTTCGCGCACAGGATGTGGTCTCTTTCTTTCTCTGTGTCCGTGTGTGCGCTCGTGATTTTGTTTTACGGGTCGGACTACAGTGTGGACAAGAAAGAGAGATATAGAAACATAGACAAAGATACATAGACAAGGAAATAGAATCTATCTATCTATCTATCTATCTATCTATCTATCTATCTATCTATCTATCTAAACCTTACATGCTTGAGATAATTCAGATAGTTAAGCTAAGCTTTTATCGTAGGTGTGTCCAACACCAAGCAAACTAACCATAAAACAGTAAAACACATTGACGAACTTCGATTCCTATTTCATACCTGGCTCGTGAAGAGAGGAGGGTGGTAATCCTTAACGTATTCTGACAACCTAGAAGAGACCTTTCATCTCAAACAAAGACTATTGCCACTTGGGGCGTAAGGGGCTACTATTTTGAATCATGTCAACAGATGACTGTGGCAAAGTCTCTGTTCACATTACATTTAAACTTGATCAGATGAGTACATTTAGAGAAGCCGGAAAAAGGGAGGGAATTCCAAAGTCTGTGGCACGGTGTCTGTTCACATTACATTTAAACTTGAGCAGATGAATACATTTAGGGAAGCAGGGAAAAGGGAGGGAATTCCAACGTCTAGCAATTCGAGGGAAGAAACTATTAGAGTAGAAGGCTGTCCAGCATCAATCCCCCCCACCCAACAGTGAAAGGGTGTGATTTTGCTGCTTGCTGGATTATTCGAGAGTATGTATCACGAGAGGGCTTAAGTGCTAAGAGTTCATCAGAGCACATTCCATTAAATTACTTGTAAAACAGGCCCAGGAATGCGACATTGTGGCGATGAGCCAGAGGTTGGAGATTGGCCGACTGTGTGAGACCTATTAGATTTGAGATTCTTTTTTGGACCCTGTTTAAGATTGAGAGATTAGTGGTAGATGCGCCAGCCTAAGCAATACTTCATGCATGGACGAATGATGGTTTTGTATGGACTATTTTTGAAATGCCCCTCTCTCTGTTGACCGCAGAGCAGCGATAACGTCCTGTGCCATTCTAGAAGTTCCACCCTCTCAGACAGCTGCTCCCCATCTTTCGGATAGGGCAAGTATATTACTTACTACACGAGGCTACAGGGAACGTCGACGGACTTTCCAGGCAATTTTGAAAAAACTAGTGCTCCGCCTTTGGGTGCTATGGCTTGACTCTTCCT
>NC_136510.1:47703832-48048832 GCF_053919585.1 Euprymna scolopes | reverse complement strand
ACCCAGGAGAGGTGTGGTTAGAGATTGCTCACCTCCTGCCACAAAAAAATTACGCACAGGCACCTCCTAGGTTTGGTATCCATAGTCTGTCAAAGACTGAAGGAGCCTTATATATATATTAGGTTTTTTCAATAAAATGCTTTTTTGATAAATATTCGTAGATCAAACGAAATCAGTCTTAATTCTGCTTTGTTCTACGTAGTCAGTCTTTGCTTATTTACGTATATATACTTAATATATATATATATATATATATATATATTAAGTATATATATATATATATATTAAGTATATATATATATATTAAGTATATATATATATATATATATATATATATATATATATATATATATATATATATATATATATATATGAATATGAGCTGTGAAACAGCGAAACAGTACTGTATGTGGATGACTATAATGCTCCCCTATCTTAGGTTAAGCATTTGGGAAGTGATATACAAATTACCTTCAGTAGGTAGTGATGCCCTTTGAGTAAACAAATCGAGCCTAGGTATTTGGACAATATCAAAACATTGTTGATTCACAATCTGCATAGCAGCAACCATATAACGCAACGGTTAGAAGATTCGACTGCCGTTTGGGCGATCGGGTTTCGATCATGGCTTGAGGTAGTTTCTTGTCTAGCCGCACTGATGAACTGTGAAGCAGTACTGTATGTGGATGACCATAAATATATGTCCTTCTTTTGCCTTTATAACAGCTTTTAATCGTTTTTACATATGATTGGCTCAATTGTTGAAGGTGGTAGGATCTATTTTCTGCCACTCTTCATGAAGTTTGGCCTCTAATTCTTTTTTTGGTGAACATTTGTGCATTAACACCTTTTTTCTCTGATCCATAAAGTTTCAATGGCATTTAGGCCTGGGGTTTGAGGGGTCACTTCATCACTGTGATCCCTTTTTCTCAAACCAGCACATTTACGTATAGCATGGGGCATTGTCTTGTTGGAAGATTACATCATTTGGAATGTTATTATTAAATATTTTAGTCAAAGAGGTTTCGTGAACCTGGTCCAGCACCTCAGTATTAATCGTGGAGTTCATTATGCCCTCACATGTGTACAACAGTTCAGTGCCTGAAGCAGTCATACAACCCAAAACCATTACGCTTCCTCACCAAAATTTGACAGTTGGAACCACACAATCAGAATGAAATGCCTTTCCTTTCATACGGCAAACGTAAACCGGTGTAAAAAATCTTATGAAACGCAAGAGAATTTGCTACAATTTTTGAATAGATGTTATAAATATGTATTCCCATAAAAATTTCGGGTTTGTATTACTGTACACATAGATTCGAAAAAGTTGTCAAAAAACAAATATATAACAAATAAATGTTATCAAAGGCAATATAAATTACTTTTCTACCAAACTAGATATAATTTTCGTGTTTTTATTCAATTTAACATGTTTATTCAGCTCAAAAAGCATACAGTGTTTACCGATGTATTGGAAAATTCAAAATGGCGGCCGACTCTCTCTTTAACACGGTAAGTTCGGGAAAACTTACATATAAATAATAAACTAGACAAAATGCTATTAAAAAAACACCGAATATATGTCAAGTTATGTCACGGTAACATATATTGAGCAAATTTCTAACAGTATTTAGTCTAGTTTATTATTTATTACACCTTTTTCTGAACTTACGGTGTTAAAGAGAGAGTCGGCCGCCATTTTGAATTTTCCAATACATCGATAAACACTGTATGCTTTTCGAGCTGAATAAACATGTTAAATTGAATAAAAACACCAAAATTATATCCAGTTTGGTAGAAAAGTAATTTATCTTGCCTTTGATAACATTTATTTGTTATATATTTGTTTTTTGACAACTTTTTCGAATCTATGTGTACAGTAATACAAACCCAAAATTTCAATTGTTCTTTTCAAAGTTGGGGAAATAGAAGCTGTTAACTCATCTCAAAGTTACTTTCTTCAGACCAAACAATTTTGACCGAATCATCAGATGTCCAATGTCCATGTTTTTTTTTTTTTTTTTTTTTTTTGCAAATTCCAGTCGTTTTATTCTTGTTGGCTTGAGACAAGTATGGCTTCTTCCTTTCTTTGCATCCATTTAATCTCTCTTCTAATAACTTTCTTCTAACTGTTCGAGCTGAAATTTTTTGTTTGCATCCTCCCTAAGTTCAGCAGCCAGCTCTGAAGAACTTCTCTTCCTATCTGCAAAGAATGCTTTTTCAAAGATCTGCCTTCTCTGGCGGGTGTAGACATTTTACGGTCTTGTCCTTTTCTGTTTTTGAAAAAGTTTGCTTTCTTGTATCTTTTAATCGTTGTTTGAACTCCCTTCCTTGAACATTCCATCTTCCTGACAATTTCTACCTGAGAATATGCTTCACCAGATAAAGTAACAATTTGTGCTCTTTTAATCTTTGAAAGCTGCTTCTTTGGAGGCATTTTCGATTAAATATACTATTATAGCACTGACAGAAATCAAATATCACCTAAAAAAATAAGAAACAACCTTTAGTATGACAAAGAATCATTTTGAATATTGAAATGAATTTAGAATGAAATTCACCAAAAACCTATTGATTATTTATTAAAGTAAAAAAAATCCTACAATCTACTATTTTACATTTTACATTTGCTCTCAACTCTTCACTGTACAATTCTTAACCTTTAAATGCGTAGGTTTAAACTATTATCTAAGCGTTTTATAGGTGTCCATATTTTTGACCATGGCCATGGCTGTCTGAAAAGTGCGAAGGTCGCTCTTTGTTTTGTTTGTTTACAAACAGACGGTTTGAGCACTGTAAAAGTGGTGGACAGATGTTTGTTTAAATAGGCATTCAGACAGGTTATTTGTGGACATCGCTTCCGTGGTCGAATGGGAGAACTGCTGACTGTCAACACGATGGTTCTATGTTCAATCTTTGGCTTGGGAGAGGTGCTAGTCTAGCAGCACTGATGAATTGTGATACAACGAAACAGGACTGTATGTCCATGACTATATATATATATATATATATATATATATATATATATATATATATATATATATATATATATATATATTAGAATTGCGGGATACGGTTGCCCTAGGATACGATTTTTTCAGGTTACGATGTGGAATACCATATTACGGTATTTGCCCCGGTGTTATTTATAATTTTTTTTATTATATGCAATATGTATTATATACTATACTGTATTTTGTTAATTATTTTTAATGCCGTATCCTGATGTTCTGCTATATGTATATATTAACAGGCTACCCAGTGGTGGCTAAATCGGATATTTTAATTTATGAGAATTTTGTATGTACCCAATATATAGTACTGGCTCATCGGCGTGGCTCAGTCGTAAAATACACTTAATTATGATATTTTAACTCTTGTAGATTTAAAATTTATTATTATAGAGCTAATACTCTATTGATTATTATATTGTGTTCCTATATAAAGTAATAATTTTAAAAGTAGAAAAAAATGACTTGAATGCCATCAACTAAAATCAAAACCAAAATATTCAGCGCCTTATTTGTTACTGTTTGATCTGTCAACAGATGGATAAGAAAACGTTAAAAATTAAGCGACTTTAAACTATTGAAGTATATTCGCGCATGCGCAGTAGCAACAAGTTTTGTCGACTTACTCATGCCAAGTTCAGATTTTTTCAATTTTGATTCCTTAGAATCTATTTTTACTGACTAAAAATCAGATCAAATGTGTTCCGTATCTATATATGTGTGTGTGTTTAGGATTAAAAAGTTCTAACACACACACACACACACACACACACACACACACACACACACACACACACACACACACACACACACACACACACCACACCACACCACACCACATATATATGTATGTGTGTGTGTGCTAGAAATTTTTATCCTAAATGCAATGCAATTATGCACAATATAGAAAATATGCATAAATAGAACTGAGTGTAATAGCTAAATTAAACCATCCGTCCAATAAGATATTATAATAAATAAATATTTAATTAATGAAAGTTCGTTTTTCAACGGAATATACAAATTAATTAAGCAAATTTGCCAATAAAAAGGTCAATCTGTCAAATTTTAGAAAGGCTAAATTATAAAAGCAATACAGCAGCCTCGACTGGCGTAAATGTAGTCAACTAAAAAACGATGAAAAAATAATACAAATTAAAATTTTCCTAGTTTTATTTCAGCCTTTGGGTCTAATAATGTGTTTTATATACAAATAAAAAAGGTTTTATAATTTGCTTGTCTGTCAACAATTGAAAAAAAAAGAAAGTAGCATCGTGTAAGGGTTGTAACCGGTTGACACGATAAATAATATGATTGAAACCCTAGTAAGCGTAGAAAAATATATAAGTAAAATCGTCCACAGTAATAGTAAATGTTAAAAAAAGAAAACACAAATATAATAAAAACACCGCCCCCCAAACAAAGGAAAATAAAATTAAAAAGAAAATAGGATCGTGCAAGGGTGGAAAAGACGCTTCAAAATCGAAATAATGGTACCGGTGCGTCCGTTTATGTATAAATAAGTAGATTCTGGAATAATAGAATTGAGCCAATATCAACCAATCAGACGGGGCAGATTTTGAGAACGGAGAATTTAATGTTTTCTAATCGGGTAATGAAAAGATTATGTTATGTGCATGTAGCTAATAACCAGTTACGATGGGTGCGATGTAAGTATCGTAGGAAAATGTAGAATAGGTCCCTGTGTCAACTGGTAGCAGTGGGAGGACTAAATATTTATAGAGCAGTGGGAGGACTAAATATTTATAGATGTTGCGATTTTCATGGTGTTGCTTCTAGAAAGCAATGTAGCATTTTATTACAACGACTTAATCCGTTTATAATTGTGTCGAAAATTACGTAAGATAGTGGCTAATAATCCTAGACCTAATGAATTTGTATGTTGCATCTGTTATCGAAAATCAACGATACTTTGGTCCAAAGGGGAATCTTTTGCAGTCAAAATATTATATAGGAGATAACTATATTGGATAATTCGTTAATAAATAGAAGGCTCCGTTTTATTTAATGGTGAAGATGGACCTGAAAATATATTTTTATTGCGAGTTGAAATTGCAGATTTTCCGGCTATTTTTTAGTACAATACTTAAAAAAATATATGTACTATCGGAGATAAAAAAGATAAATTTGATAAAATTTGAAATAAATACAATTATTTAAAAGTAATGTTTACTTATTTTAAAGTGGTTATTAGGTTGGTGCAAAAATAATGTCGTTTTTTGACGTTTAACTATATATAAAAACAACATTATTTTTGTACCAACATAATACTTCCGAGATTATCTCATAAACAGTTTTTTAATGAATAAACACTAACCTAAAAAAATATAAACGAATCAGAATAATCTTATCAGTTGTATATTTTAATTAATGAAAAACTGAAGCGATATTGTGATGACTGAAAGTGTAAACAGTAAACACAAGATGAAAACGATCGTTTAGGAGGAGGTAATTTAAACAGGTGAATACCATAGAAACAAGTGAAGCATGCATGGCCCCCGTGAGTGCACAGTCAACGAGGTATAATAAGTTCACCATTTGCCCCACCCTCCGCATTCAGCCCCAAATCCCCAGGGGATGTCAAATCCTAATGAAAATGAACAAACGGTTCAGTTTTAAGCCGTAACATATGTAAATTTGAGTTCTACACCATGTAAAAAAAAAAAGAAAAAAAAGAAATGACCAACTCCATCATTTGGCCCCCCCCCTCCATTTAGCCCAAAAAGTCCCTAAGGGCTTAACATATTTAAATTTGAGTTCAGCACTATGCAAAACTGCTAAATAGACATACATAGAGAATTTTGGACAAATATGGCAAAATAGTCCCAAAAATGGAGTGTTATTATTATCCCTTAAAGAGCTTCTGGGGCACACCCAAGAGTTATCGCGAAATATAGACAAACAAAATTATATAGAAATCAGTTAGTTACAACTTTTCAGAAAGTTTTATAAAAATCCAAGGCATCAATTTTTTTTTAATAAGCACAATAGCATCAATTTTAGCCATTTTAACCTGAAAGGCACCCCAGGTGACAATCGGAGTTTTCCCGGAAAATCCGTTCGTTACTTATATCATATCGTTATTCATATCATGTTAATGCTTGTGCAAAATTTTTAAAAATTCCAAGGCGTAGTTATTGAAAAAAGTGGGGACAGACGAACAGACGAACGGACAAGGGTGAATTTACAGGTCCACCGTCCTTTTGTCGGGGGACCATTATCCAATAAATAAAACGGTGTATGCAAATAAATATTATAGTATTTTATTTTATTTTTATTTTGTTATTTTCATTTAATTTCTAAAAAAAAGGAGTAATCAACTTTAAAATATTTAAGTGTTTTTTTTGTTTTTTTTTGTTGTAAAAACTCGGATATTATTTAAGCGACACGTGTTACCGGTTACACGTATATCGTAATAAAAATGCCAATTCATTTGGTCTTTAATTTGATATAAAGTTTTGAAAATTTTTTTTTATTTGTAGTAGTTTTTGACATAATTTACATTCTTTAAATGCGATGTTTTACAGTTCTGTTAAAAAAATCGTTAAACATTTTATACATTCATCCTAGTTTATTTTTAATTTTTAATGTTTAAATTGTTTATCCACGTGTCATGTTGGTACAGTGGTAACGTCACCAACTTTAAATGCTACAGTTTCGGTTTCGATTTTAGTTGATGGCACCTAAATGCTTTTTCTTTTACTTTCGAAATCACGACTGTAATAATATATACGAAATCTGGACGATTGAAATATTATATTTAAGCGTATTTTACGACCGGACACCTCCTAGTATATATATATATATATATATATATATATATATATATATATATATATATATATATATATATATATATGAGGGGATAAATAAAAGAATTGAAAATACTTTAAATGGAGACTTATCAAGATAATAAAAAGCCTATCAAAATGCATACTGGCATTGTTGTATCTTAGTGAATTGACAATCTAATTGATAAAACTCACTATGTCTGTCTGCCTGTCTCCATATTTTCAAACTTTATCTCCCCCGAAACTAAAAGTCGCAGAGCGACGCAAGGAGCCTCAAATGATTGGATTTTTTTATGGACCGTTCTTTTATGGGTCTTTAGACAGTTAAAATAGTTTTTACATTTTGTACATTCAAAGTTTATTTTTTATCAGTTCATATGCGTGTCATATTGGTATAGTAGTAACGTCACCAGCTTTGAATGCTGCAGTTTTGCTTTCGATTCTAGCTGATGGCACCCAAATATTTTTTTTCATACTTTTGAAATCATGACTCTATCATGACTCTATAATGATATAAATGAAAGCTGGGCAAATTAAAATATCATAATTAAGCGTATTTTACGACCTGGCAAAGCTGGGCGCTCACCCCGCTAGCATTTATATATTTATATTAGTATTTAATGCAAAAGTCTCTGTAATCACCCGTTTTAGGGAGATTACATCTTCAGATCAAGAATTTCACTCGAAATTTCACTCAAGATACAAAACCATATCTTAGATAAGGGAGTGGGGCACAGAAAAATATCTCATTTGGAATAGGGGTAGGGGGTTGGTCTGCAGAGGATATATATACATATATACATATATATATATATATATATATACATACGTACACACACACACATATATATATATATTAGACTTTTGCATTAAATACTAATCTCTATTAATCGCTATTAATCCTTTTTTGTACACAATACAAATACTATAATACTTAGTTCACTGCACCTTATTAAAGTAAAGGCTCATACAAGATTTTAGCCATATCGGATCAGTAATTAACAAGAAAAAGTAGGACTTAAATTGCAATCTCTAATAAACCATTATTAATATATAACTGTGCACAATACAATAACATTTATTTCGCTGCAACATATAATAAAGTTTCATAGAAAATCACGAATAAACTGACAAACAGACTAAGAGAAATATAATATAGATATTTGAGCAAATCGTAACTATAAAAAATCTGCTCTAAACACTTTATTTATTCACACATAAACATTTATTTATTAAACTGGGCAATTGTTGAGAAGAGATGGAGAACTGCTAAATGTTATTTGAGTCATCCATAACCAATCCTCGTTGGGATTCCAATTTTAACACCTTAGCTTCGTGAAATTTCCACGTTTTCAGAAAGGAATAGAGTAATTGATCACGTGCGCCTTTCTTCTTTTTTTTTCGCCCCCCCCTCTTTATTTTTTCTTACCACCCGTGGGTGCGTGAACCAGTTTTTGTTGTTGTGTGCGTTAGTTTGCGGGCGATCATGAAGAAAGAGCCAATCACTTAACGCTGGCTTAGTAAGGCGGCCAGATATGGCTTTTTGGACGTTAACGACATGCTTCAACGCCGATTAGATATGCCCGAATCTTATGAAATGCCACCTTTTGCCAGGGGAAGGACTAGTCTCATGTAGATACCATGAAATATTAGGAGTTTGAAACCAAGCCACTTCAGAAAGAATTAATAAATTATTCCTTTGTTGTACGCAAGGAAAGTACACACACACATATATATATATATATATATATATATATATATATATATATATATATATATATATATATATATGCGTGGTGTGTGTTTGTATGTGCATGTTACATGTGTACACGTACACACACAAACACATATATGCCAGGCAGATATATAGGTGTGTACATATAGACAAACGCGGGAGCGCGCACATTCACACACACACACACACACACACACACACACACACACACACACACACACACACACACACACACACACATATATATACATATATAAAGTAAACATATTTATAGGAATTATCAACATGTTCTGTGTTTAGAAAAAACACGCAAACCTATTCTATTATTATATTAAAGTTTACTTAATCAACGTCTGCTTCCCGAAGGCTTATACCAATAATGTTAATCACACGAAATGCAATCCCAAATACACGGTGCATATTTGAAAACATTTTTTTTTTAATTGTCTTAATTAACCGTATTTGCACAGTGTTTAATCAGCTTCTTTCACTATAAGTTGTCTTAACCTGTCTATTAACTCTCGCTCCTGCATCTTTGTTTACTAAGAGTCAAAGTTAAAAAAAAATCATCAATAATTTTAGTGTTTATATATTCTATTGTTTATATCTTTTAAACATATGACTTGTTGATATCTTTCACGCATATAAACACACACACACACATTATGTGTGGGGTTATGATGCGTATGCGTGTCTTGGTAAATGAAATGTATGATAGAAATTTGATTGCATTTGTTCACCTTATTTTTGCATTATATTTTATGGAATATATCATCATCATCATCATCATCATCATCATCATCATCATCATCATCATCATCATCAGTGATTAAACAGCCGATACTTCTCAAGTGGACCTGTGTGGCGTACTCTGAATGACAGCATATATTCGTGCAAATACACTGTTTTGTTTTACGGTTTCTGTTGATCTCAGAGACAGATGGACCTCTGGCCTTTAAGCTGACGGATCGTTTGTGTTTGTTTTGGTGTACAGTCAGGATGTTAAGCGGATGGTTTTGTTTTCGGTTAGAAGTGACCATTGCACTTATTGCAAATCTGTCGTTTGCTAAAGAAAACACGTGTCATTTTAAACCTGTCAAAATAAAGCACCGTTATCCGTTTCAAAACTTGTAATTTTATTTTGAAAAAAAAAAAAAAAAAAAAAATGAAAAAAAAAGAAGTCATTTCTTAGTGAGCAAGACCACATGACAGGCACTATGGAAATCAAGTACTGAATTCAGACTGAAACAACGAGCGGACGATCACGACATGTGCAGTGAACGCACTCAAAGATAAATTCAAATGCGCGCACCAAACGATTTTACACTTCTGAATCAAATACTCATGTACCATCGCTTATCAAAGCAAAGAACTAATCGAGGATGAGAACTAATAATTTGAATGATGAACATTACGAGAGGACTGAAAATGATTTGATGAACAGCCCCTTTAAGTAATCCAATCTACCAAATTTCCATTACTAAAGATTACTACGATATTATTCCATTTATTACTGTACATTTAATAAACCTTATCCCCGAGTGGCCTCTGGGCCTGAATAAGTGGTGACTCCTTTATAAAAAAAAATTGAATGAACAAAGACTGGTTACGTATAGAGACGGGTTATGACAAGCATTAGTTGACATTGAATTTGAAGATGACCATGTTGTAGTTGTCAGGGTAGTAGCTCTGTTAATGTGTTTCACAACTAGGAACCTCTTGGAAAAATACTGTTTATTCAAATTACGCTTGGTGCAAAGAAGCAGGGGTAAATTACTTTCAGTTGTTGTAAATCTCTTAGAAAGAATAATCAGAAATTGTAGCTCAGTCGAGCATCTACTAGGAAAAAAAACGATAGAGTGGAGAAAGACTAACAACGTGTATTTTATGAGAAAGAGGCTTTAGAGAAGAGATCATCCCCTACTATGTTGCGATTGTATTCGATGTTTATCTCCTTCTCACAACGGGAAAGTAGATGCAACTGAAAGTTGGGAAAATGGGACCTGAAAAGATAGTGTTGTAAAGGAAGAGCACTCTGACCTGCAGAAAAATGCCTGGGCAGCTCCATCAACATTCTTCGCACCAGATGATTAGCCATTAACTAACCTATTCTCAAGAAGTGAGAAGGCAAATCCTGACAGGGTGAACCTCCTAGAACTACAAAGGACACAAAAACCAAAGCCAATAGAGAACAAACCATCTCAACAATAGTCTAGAATCTTGTGGCTTTGGGACCGTTTGTACTCTATTAAGGCAAGAAAGAGTGCTCTTAGCGGCACCTCTCCAGATGTGACAATGGTCCCCCGTCTAAAGACATATCCGATTCTTATATATCGGAAAGGTCTATTTACTTACCCCCATCCTTATAAGGACATATTTAGACGCACGATCAAATTGAACATGTGCAGGGGGAGGAATCTGTCTCTCCTCCACTATCTGAGGATAGAAACGTTGAAGTGGAGTATCAGAACAAGTACTACACTTTAAGAGTCAGGTAGTGGTGCCATAAACCAACCATTTTTTTTTCCTCCTTAGCAACAGATTTGATAAAAGAAAGGAACATAGAGTGAATCGTCAAAAGAGAAACTGGCAAGGCGTTTCGACCAATGGACAACTGTTTGGCGTGTGTCAGATGATTCAACATGTGCGCCAACCAGCACGGTGTGATTATAATATCTTGGTTATTATTAGTTCGTGAGCGGTGGCCCGACTTGTTGGGAATTTTCTATACAATGTTGAGTGATAAGGTAGACAAAAATGAAGTGCTTGTTGAAAAGAAAAGAAATAAAAAGGAGGGACACGGTGGGAACACTCTGAACAGGTTAATAAATCAAAATCAAGCCAGGTCCATAAGTGTTATATATATATATATATATATATATATATATATATATATATATATATATATATATATATATATGCGTGTGTGTGTATTGGTGTTAAATGCGATGCATTATATTGAAAAGAAATTAATAAAGTACTCGATTGTCAGAATGTAAAAGCAGAAAATTCAAATTATTTATTAAAAAAAAAAACAAAACAAAAAAACAAAACAAAACAAAAACCGTTGCATATTCCAGAGAGTACGATAGTTTCATTGACATGAACAGCTTTTTATTGTTTAAAAAAAGAACCACTCCCGCGAATATCATCATTTTCGTGAGTCACTGAAGTTTTGGAATGGAATATAAGGACTTTTTTCTAAAAAGTAAAAGTCTATTTATACATGGCACGTCTCTAAAATATATATAAAATACATTTTCTGAACAAATCAGTTTTGCATAATGTTTATGTCCCTTTAGATAAATAAAGTAAAAAGAAAATAATAATAAGTCAAAGGTTATTTTATAAACGTTGGAGTGTCATTGGATTAACATTTACGAAACAGTAATACAACCATTATAAATATTAGTCCTCGCGCGAAAGAGCAAGACACAAAATGTTTTAAATAATAATAATAATAATAATAATAATAATAATAATAATAATAGAATAACAATAACAAAGACTTTCGCTGGCGAGGACTACTATTGACCGTAACCAGTTATACAGTCCTTTTGAAATTTTCATCTTTATTTTTCTTGTTATGTACTGAATATTTGTTAATGAAACCTATATGAAATATGTGCCTTATTAAATTTGAAAGATTTTCTATTCTGAAAGAAGTTTAAAAAAATTTAATCTAAAAAAGGTATTTTAAAGTTTTTGCTAAAAAAATTCAGATTTTCTCATCAGACCTGTATGACAAAGAGGGAGTTGCAAAAAATGAGTTGTGGTGTGAGAAGAAATACAAACTGAGACAGAGAGTATATTCAGACCTGTAATAATACAAAGGGGGGTTGCAAAAATGAGTTGTGGTGTGAGGAGAAATAAAAACTGAAACAGAGAGAATATTCGGACCTGTAATAATACAAAGAGGGTGGTTGCAAAAATGAGTTGTGGTGTGAGGAGAAATACAAACTGAAATAGAGAGAATATTCGGACCTGTAATAATACAAAGAGGGGGTTGCAAAAATGAGTTGTGGTGTGAGGAGAAATACAAACTGAAATAGAGAAAAGGAGAGTTTTAAAATATAATCTTAAAAAGATAAGATACAAGTTAGAAAAGCATTTCATCCAAGGCATGAAAATTGTTAAACAAAACGTTTTTACTATAGGCTTTAAAAATAAAGGTACAAGATTCAATTTGAAATTTATTTATCTTCAAAGTGCACTTTTATAAATTTTACAAAGTAAGGTATAAAAATTTAATATGAATTGAATAAAAAAATTAACTTGGATTTATTTTATGTAATGTGCATTTTGTTGCAATTTAAAAACATTATCTTTCATCTAGCAATTAATGATATAGATATAAAATTTTCAATGATTTTCTTAAAAAGTGCACATAAAATAAATCCAAGGTAATTTTACATAAAATAAATCCAAGTTCATTTTTTGATTCAATTTAAAGTAAATTTTTATACCTTAATCACTTCCCCTATAGTCCAAACCTTGATCCCTGCGACTTTTGGTTATTCCCTAAGCTCAAGGAAAACCTTAGAGGCTGTCGTTATGAGACAAATGAGGAGATGAAAGAGGCTGTGACAAGATTCATCGACACACTCACACAAGAGGACTTCCATGGTGCCTTTCAGAAGTTGTTGGAACGATAAAATAAGTGCAGTGCAGCCGGAGAAGATTACTTTAAAAGGAACTAGTGTGTTATGTGTGTAATATCAATAAAAGTGCTCGTACGAAAAAGTATGGAAATTTATTGAAGCCACCTCGTATAATAAATCATTTCTTTACTTAATCTGTGATTAAACAGCAAAACACGATTTGTTTACAAGTATGCATTTATAAACATAGGTCGTATAAAATTTACTTTACAATCAAATAATTATCATAAAAGAATTTTTTTCCGCAATTGCAGCCTTGTGTCTTACTAGTTGAGCATATTCTTTACTAGTAGTCGAAGTAACCGTCTACGGAGATTAAGTATTAAGATTTGAATCACAGCTGCTTTTAATAACAATAAAATTACTCCTTAGTAAATGTTATTTTTGTCAGAGTTAAGTTATGTGGCATTCCTGAATATATATATATATATATATATATATATATATATATATATATATATATATATATATATATATATATATATATGTGTGTGTGTGTGTGTGTGTTGTGCCGGAAAGTCGAAGAATTATTGTGTAAACTTATTGTTTGTAGACACAATGATGACGTCTGTAAACAATTTATTTGCGATAATTTTTTCAACATGTTCCAAACTTACATACAATGTCAAAGACAATGAATTTTCAAATAGTTAAGACTGGTCCGGAAACTAGGCGTTGTCCGGGTGCATTAACATCGAAATTAAACATTTGGTGGACATTTATTTACTTTTCTTAATAACTCTATAATTGCATTTTTCATATTTGCAACTTCCAATGAATTGCTGTTATATGCGTGCGTAACCCTAGTAGTAGTAGTAGTAGTAGTAGTAGTAGTAGTAGTAGTAGTATTTCTCAATAAACACCAGCACGGAAAGATTACTTAATTCAAAATTCTTTGGCCATTCAACTCAATATTTTTAAAAACTTATGCATATCTACTGTTTTAGTAGTCCTACTAATTTTTTTAATAAGTAGTAGCATCAATATTTTAACGGTATTGCAATTTTGTCTTGTAGTGTCGAAGACTGCAAGTGACTAATATTATATATATTGTGTTTAACCATTTTGCTCAGCCCCTGGATCCAACAAGATTTGTTTTATTTATTAAGTTTTTATTTTTACTATCGGAGTCACTACTTATCAAGAAAAAAGGCCACTCGAAGATAAGTGTTAATGAGACGTAGATTAATCCCAACCGATATCAGAGACAAAAACTAGTATAAGAGTACTGATTAAATAGTTAAACACGATATATATATAATATTAGTAATAATAACAAGATTGGTGTTTGATTACGTTGGGGAAGTTCATTATACAAAAAGGTCTCTCATTCTTTCAGTCGTGCTGTAACGTCTTTACTCTTACCTAAAGATAAGCAGACAAAGTGACAAATTTTGCTCGTTAATATTAATTGGCAATTCAGAATCCTAATTCATTGTTTTAAGGGCGGTAATTCCATTTTACTAAGAATTGTGGGAAAATATGGCATTTTTTAACTACTTTAGTGTAACAAAGTTTGATAGCGTTAATAAAAAAAGTAAAATGCGACAATATTGTAATCTTTTTTAAACAAAACATTCGAGCAATTGTAAGAAAAATGATTTTTTCAACTACTTTAGTAAAATAGAGTTACTTTCCGAAATCAATTGGTTAAGATTCCAAATTGCTCGAAAATTCAATGCCAATGTGTATGCCTGATCTTTTCGTGTTCCCTATGGAAACAAAGGTTAGGCAATCTAGATAAAATCTAAAAAGATATTTTCATGTAAAAGATACCAGGAAGGTCTATACAAGTATTCTCGAATCTCTAAGAAATTTATAACACTGTATATAGTAAAAAAATCTCTTATCCCTAAAGAGGATATTAAGGCATAACCCTCTTAAAACCCAAAATATATTCTATTGTTTACTAAACATGGCACCGTGCCACTTGAACTGTAAAGAGCTACTATTTGATATAAATCTACAGGGGCACTATGAAATAAGCTGAAAAGAGGAATGTCTGTTAAATTACACTTGAACTTCTGTCTATAAGTAAAGTCAGAAAAACATTGAACCGAGAGAGAATTCCAAAGGCTAGAAGTTCAAGGGAAGAAACTATTAAACTTTTCGACAGCTATGAGTCTTTACAGTGTAGGCATAATATTTTGTTGCTTGTCGAGTTAGTCAGGGGTATTTACGACGAGGTGTTACAAGTGCTTTCAGTTCGTCAGAGCACATTCTATTAATTTCTTGGAAAACTGGCACAGGACTGCAACATCGCGGCGATGGAATAGAAGTTGGAGTTTGGTTGATAGTGTGAGACCTTTTAGGTTGGATATTTTTTTGGACCCTGTTTAAGAGCGAGAAACTAGTGGCAGATGGACGAGCCCAGATGTTCCAACAATGCTCCATGCATGAGCGAATAGTGGCTTGTTGCTGATATAGGATACTCTCAGGTGTAAGTAAGCGGATTGTTGATTGCTCATTTTTTACTACAGTGCTATAAAATTCGCTAGAAATCGCGAGTTCCTAATTTCTGCGACTCAATGCGTTTTCTGGTGGTTTTGGTATACCTTCTCCTGACTGCGGCTATTTAACTGAAGAGTTAGGGCTCTTGTACTGTCAGTCGGAATAAAGCAGCCAGAGTATCCCAGAATAGTCGCGCGAACATATGTAGCACTCAAGCACCACTCAATGTGCCCAGTTTTAGAGGAAGGGAATGAAACGGAAAGACTACGTTCATTTTCCTAATCGAATGACAAGCCCTAGCACCGAATGTCTCTGCTAAGTCTCTGTGATCGCACTATTGCGTCTGGCAATAGACAAACAAGGAATATGAAAGCCGAACAATAAGTAGCTAAGGTTTACAAACTAATAATATATTTAAGTCACCAGCTGTAGGAAGGCTTTTTGTTTGATGTCTTGACGTACGTGGTTAGAAGCAGAGTTTTCCTTCTAAATAGATTCGCTGATGAAATCTACGGATCGATCTTCACCAAGAGGAGCAACCTCGCGGCTGGGTTCTAAACTAGGTGTTTCTGCACTCTCGTATGAATAGTAAGGACTAATTTAGTTAGTACTTAAAATAAGTATCTACTTGAATAAAGTAGCACTTAAAAATTGAAAATAGGTTCCTGTCTGGTTATAAGTGAGGAGTAAGTATAAATCATGAGGTGTAAAAATTAAATTAGTAGCTATTAATTAGATTTAAAGGAAGAATAAAAAGTATTGTTAACAGATTTTTTAATAAATACATTAGTAAAATAAGAACAAGCGGATAAAGAATTGAACTATGATTTAAAATGACATTAGAATTTTCAATTTAAATTTTTATGTAAAAACAGACAACACTACTTAGTTTACTGTTTCTAGGAACAGTAATGGAATCCCCTCGTGGCAAAACCGGATAGGCTTTTGCAACAGACATATTCGAGTTTAAATCTATTTAAAGGTTGGCGTGGGGGTGCACTTGGAATAGCGGTCAGAATTTTATATATGTATAAATATATATACATTTTTTATATCGGGAAACTAATTTCTATATTATTTTATGCCTTAAAAATCACATCTCATTTGTTTAAAAGTTAGGAGATGTATTCTAACCTTTTAAGGATATCGTAAAGGCACATGGGTCTATTGATGCTTTTCAGGTCAGTAAAGTGGAAAAAAAGAATAAAAAATGGAAATAAAACAAATGTCATAGAAATATTGGCCATTTTTTTTACCTAAGAAAAATATTCCATTAATTGAAAAACAGGTTTAAATAATATTTTAATCACATTAGACTTTTAAATTTTAGTTTTCATGCAAAAAAATACTACTTAGCTTAAAGTCCCCCAGGAACAATTCTTTTTCTATATATTTTGTAATAAAAATGATATGATTATAATATTCTCAAGTACAATTTATTAAACAGAAAGGATGAAGCTTAAATGATACAGATACAAGAGTTCTACTAACCTTCCAAGGAAGCTATCGAGGTTGAGCTTCTTAAAAACTTCAAAAATATCACATGTTGATGAAATTTATATCATATCTAGAAAATCCTCATGGGGGGAAAAAAACAAAACAATGAATGTTATTTAAGATCTCGACGTTACATTCTGTTTGTAAAATATCTACGTGCCCCACTTCTAAGTGACTTATGGGGGACAGAACCCCCTTAAAACCTCCAATATATATGAGGCACTAATTAAGAGAAAGTTCAAACAGTTCAGCTTTCTGCAACTATATAGAGGAGGCAGGAAAATCAAAGAAAGTAATATGGTGCTATGATCATAGTGAAAATACATATATTAGTGACAGTTATTCTATCCCTAACAACGTCGGATATTAATTACTAATCTTCTATGTAATAAAAGTGAACGTAGGTGCATCCGGGACGCTTCTTGGTATGAAAAACAAGAAGGAACTTAATTAATGATGGGACGATTCCAATATTTTTCCCGATTCCGATACGATTACCGATTCCGTGCTAAATTCCCGATTCCGATACAATTACCGATTCCGATGTTTTATAAATCTCTAATTATTTAACTATAAGATTGTTGTTTCCCCCGATTTTCGTAAAAACAATAATGTTAAATATTCAGATATCAAACGTCAAAATACACTTGTGGAGGATGATCTATAGATTTTAGCTTTACTGTTAATTGAAAATCAATAAATATTTATTATTTTATCATTATCACCAGCAATGGAAGAGTTTGGTTTAAACAAAATCAAATAAAAAAAGGCAATTAAAAGAATCGTTTTGGCATCGGAAAATAGGCACCAAATTTGCCGATTCCGATGCCCCCAAATCTTCCGATTTTCCGATTCTCGATTCCGATTGATCATCCCAACACTAATATATATATATATATATATATATATATATATATATATATATATATATATATATATATATATATATATAGAGAGAGAGAGAGAGAGAGAGAGAGAGAGAGAGAGGGAGAGAAATTCGTTCATTCATCTTTTATCAGTTAGTTTTGCCTTTCTATCGATTAATTTTGTCTTCCTTTTATTATCGATTAGTTTTTCTTCTTTTACTGATTGATTAATTTTGAAATAAATTGCGAATCGAGATCAAGTGAGGTAAACCAGCTTATATATAATATATTTCTGGTTATGGTCATACGAGCATGCGAGGTGGTGGCCATCATGTTAAATATAGTCTTGGAATGTTGTAGACCTATTGTTTCTCGACTCGCTAATACCATCTGTAAGCGATTTATTTTTGATAATTCTTTCAACGTGCTCAGTACAAAGATAGACTGTCCATGGCTTATAGAAGCAATGCATTTTTGGAATATTTCATATGAAACTTATAACCTTTCTACATGATGATGACGACACTTAGGTACTATTTTAAGCTTTTTATTTGATAGTAGTTCGGCGTAAGAATGTTTGCAATATGCTCTTCTTTTAAATGGCGCGTTCGTATGGAAAATACTGCTGGTTTTGTATTAACTAAATTTGTTATTTATATTTCAAATAAATTATTATTTTTTTTATATTTTTATCTTACTAGCAAACATATGCGACGTTTGGTCGCATAGCTTTGTTGGTATAACACTACTCGCCACACAAAAGCAGAAGCTACTCACTGGGAGAATGTTTATACTGACCACAGGACATATACCAAAAAGAATGAGGTAGTGTCTGTGTGTAATTATGACGAACGAACGTATACTACACTAACGGATGTAATGCCTTGGTGGATGGTCTTATGCCATTAGAATGAGTACTACACTATCCCTAGAGTAACAACACCAGGCAAACCAATTAGCAGCAAAATCTCAAACTTGAATTGAAGAGATCCTCATACGCCTGAAAACATTAGTATAAGACTCTCACTTAGGATGTTACACCCTTATAAATGTGTCCCCTAATCATTTTATTACGTTGTGTCTCAGCAACAATATGCTTTTTATCGGATGAATAAAAAATATTATACCCCAATAAAGCAAAAGAAAAAAAAAGAAACCAGCAATGCATGGGAAGACAATATATTGACGTACGAACATATACGACATTGTTATTCAAAAGAAATAATGTCTTAGAAAATCGTCTCATGATAAGAGAACATATACTACACTATCTATACCCAAAAGAAGGAGGTAATGCTTGATGTGATGGTATCATGACAACAGAACAGATAATAGAATATCCTTTGAATTTAACATTAAAAAATCGCACACAAGTCTGAAATAATATAGTAAACTGAATTTGGTATTAAAAGATTGTACAATAGTGCAATTAAAAAGAGAAATAATATAGTTTCAGTTTTAGACGGACATAACCCAAACCTTCGTTAGTAATATATATATATATATATATATATATATATATATATATATATATATATATATATATATATATATATTACAATAAAGTCGTATTCTTGTCCATTTGTTCGCAATTTAATTAATATGTACAAAAGCTACACTTAAAAATTTTTTATTTTTATTTTATTACATTTTCACCCTAACAAGGTACATTGCCACTTTGTTGTAGGTGGCTACTATCAGGGACATAAGCATCAGGGGTACTGTGTAGGAAGTTGGGCAGCAAGATGTCGGTTCACGTTGCACTTGAACTTCTGCATGTCAGTACAGTCGGGGAAGCAGGGATCCAGAAGGGAATTCCAAGGTATAGCTGTTCTGGGGAAGAAACTACTGGAGTAGAAGGCTCTCTTGCATCTAGGGATCTCTACTGTGAAGGGGTGGAATTTAGCTGCTTGTCGGATTTGTCGGGGGTATTTACGTCGAGGGGACACAAGTGCTTGCAGTTCGTTAGGACACTCACCGTTAAAGTACTTGTAGAACAGGCAGAGGGATGCAACATTTCGTCGATGTGACAGAGGCTGAGGTTTAGCTGACAGTTCAAGACCTATCAGATTGGCGACTCTCTTTTGAACCTCGTCTAGGAGCGAGAGACTAGTGGCAGATGCATCAGCCCAAATATGACAACAATACTCCATACATGGGCGAATGGTGGCCTTATAGAGGTATAGGATACTTTCAGGCGTTAATAGCTTTTTAGCAGGGTCCTGGCAATGTTCTCAATGTAATTGTTCCAACTCATGTTTCCTGTGAACGTTAGGCCGAGGAGTTTAAAAGATGTACTTTCAGATAAAGAATCCTTGGCCATCGCTATTGGCGGTAGGGAAGGTTTCTTGTAATTATTGAAGGAAACAAGTTTAGTCTTGGCAGCATTGAAGGTGACCATCCACTTTTGTCCCCATTCCACTATGGATCGGAGGTCTTTCTCTAATGTTTCCGTCATTTCTTTAGATATGTGTTCATTTGTTTTCCTGTCGTGTCTGTTATAGAGCGTGGTGTCGTCAGCATATATACCCATCTCACAGACAATTGTGTCAGGGAGATAGTTTATGAATATTAGGAATAACAGAGGTCCAAGGATAGACCCCTGAGGCACTCCCGCATTTATATAATATTGTTTAGATGTACGACCGTCAAGGACAACTTGGATTTTTTCTTATCTAAGAAGGATCTAGTTATGTATTCTTCCAGTGATGCCGTGTGATCTGATTTTCTTGAGAAGACCCTCATGCCACACCCTGTCAAAAGCCTTAGATATATCTAGAGCTACCGCTCTACCCTCCCCCGCTTTGTCTAGTGACTGGTATATACATTCTGAGATTACAGTTAGGATGTCTGCTGTGGAATGGGCTTACCTAAATCCATATTGTTGGCCAGTCAGAAGTTTAGCATCTGTAAGGTTATGGACTAGAGCTTGGTTAATTATGGTCTCAAATATTTTGGCGAAAAGTGGGAGGAGGCTAATGGGGCGATAATTTACTGGGTCAGTTCTTTCACCAGAATTCTTGAAAACTGGCACTACAGAAGCAGTTTTCCAGCAGGCAGGAAAGCAAGGTTCATTGAGGCATTTGTTGTAAAGTTTGGAGAGAACTGGAGCTAGTTCGGCGGCGCACTTTTTTAATAGCACAGCCGGGATGAGATCAGGTTCACATGGCTTTTGCTTTCTTATAGCATGCACCTGAGCAGGAATGTTTTTCAGATCGTCTAGTGTGGCGTCTGTCTGCAAAGGAAAGTAAGGAAGGGGGTGGTTAGCAGAGTCCAGTGTGGAGTTGGAGGCAAACCGTCTGACAAGCATGTTAGCCTTCTCAGTTGTTGAGAAAACAACAAAATGGTTGTTGGTTAGTGGGCGAATTTTTGATTGCCCATTATTTACTACACTGTTGTAGATTTTCCAGAAGTCTCGGGTTCCTAATTTATGTGCTTCGATGCGTTTTTGGGTGGTTTCAGTAAATTTTCTCTTAGCTATCGTTATTTCTGTCTTAAAGTTATTTCTGGCTTCTATGTACTTCTGTCTGTTTGAACTGGACTTATGTCGGTTAAATTTGCGGTACGCATGCTGCCTTTGCGCTATGGCAGCTGCACAAGTTAAAGTGAACCATTGGGGAGAGTGGGGTTTGCTATAGAATTTGCGTGTGAGAACATGTGCTTCAATTGCCGCTTTGAACCATTCAGTGGTCTCATTTGTGCAATGTTCAGCTGGAAGTGAAAAGATATTTTGCCACGGAGCGTCCCTGACGATGTCCCTGATGGCTTCCCAGTCAGCCTTTTTATAATATCTCGTTATTTTGAGAAGTGGCTCTTCAGTTTTGGCTCCAGAGTTTAGGGCGATTTCAACCATTACCACTGCATGATCGACGTTCCCAAGAGGGCTGTGGGCATTCGTTACACAGTCATCGGGAACTGTGGTCAGAAACAGTTCTAGAAGTGATGCATGTTGTTCTTGCTGGTCTGGGAAACGGGTTGGAAATGTAACCATCTGTGATAGGGAATGAGATATAGAGAAGTTACGTGTTGTGGTACCAGCCGCGTCTGTGTAAGTAGAAAATCCAAGCCAGTTGCTGTGATGGACATTGAAGTCACCAAATACATGCACTTATGCGCTAGTGTCGAGGGAAAGTGCTGTATCTGCTGTCAGAGACTTTGTTTATTAGGGTACAGTCTTGGGTCGAAGGAGAGTGGTAGAGAAAATAAAAGTAGCTAATTTTATGTTGCATGTTAAGTCTAAAGCACATAAAGGCTTGATCGTCCGATTCTAGTTTAGTTTCTCTAGTCAAGGGGAGGGTGTTTCGAATGTAGACTCCAAGCCCATGCATATGTCTGTCAGAGTCCTTGCGACAGAGTGGGAGGTATCCAGGCATGTTGAAGTAGTAAGAGGGGATGGAGGAGTGTAGGTTAGTCTCACTTAGTGCTAAGATATCTGGGGTGTTTGTTAGGAGAAATGCTTCAACACCATTTAAATTAGTTCTAAGCCCACGGATGTTCGTAAATGCGAGCACCAAGGGAGAAGGCAGGTTGTTTTTGTTTGAGTTGTTGGCCTGGTTTTAGCGTAAGTTTTGAATGTATCGTCATTTTTATTTTTAAGAGTTCCATATTAGGTAAGGGGTGCTGAGCAGTAGCTATGCAGAATACAAGACATGCAACATAGGCAGATCATCAGCTGTCCCTCCATCTACTAGGGTTGTGGCATCAGGATAGCCCACCGGGGTTGGATTCAGGGTCCCTTTCCATGCGCGACATGCCACTACAAAATCCCGATATTATATAACTGTTGATGGAGCAGCCGCTCTAAGCGCTACCAAAGAGTTAAGGCCCTGTACTACCAGTCGGGAACAGCAGCCAGGAACTGTCTATCCGGTACCCTCAACCCATCAGATGATGGTCAACCCAATCTGCTTGCACTGGCATTACGGTATTCAAGCTATGCCCAGTTAATATGGCTTAATGTTTTTTCCGTTAAATTTATAATTGAGAAAATAAATAAATAAATAAGTATAAAATAAAAGTAAAATAAAATTTTCTTCCTTTTTTACGTTGGCTTAGGAATAGGATAATGCGTTACAGAATAGCTTGATATTACGAATTAACTAAAAATTGTTGTACAAGCTCTGGATATTTTAGATGGCAGATGGGTTATGTATATTCAATAGATACAAGTGACGTCATTTTTGATAAGTACAATACAGTACAAGTGGGAGTAAATTATTCGCTATGGCATCTACATTATGTATAATACAGTAAATAGATATATGGGGAGAGATTTCCAGTAGAGGGTTATAAGTATTAAGTAGGTTTCCATTTCTAATAAGGATATCTTCAGCTTTCGTATATCAAATTAATTTTACTACTGAAAACGAACCTACACTTTTATTCCAGCATGATTTCTATATATATTATTTATTAAAAAAAAATTACATTCAATGATTAACCTGATTTGCATATTACATTAAAGAAAATATATTTTAATAATTAGCTCGATGTTATTAATTATTTGTTGTAATAGATTCATTTTAATTGCTCTATTTAGAAGTATTATTTAAAGCTGATTTATTTTATTTATTTTGGATTTAATTTATTTAATTTAATTATTTTCAATTATTAATAGCTGACAACAGTTGCGTTTTAATCCGGAAGTGAGCTTATTTATTTAAACTATGAATTATCTTCCGTTTAAGCTACTTTGGATTTTCAGAGATCAATATGGATACGTTTTATGTCTCCCTAAATCTAACATGTTGTCACTTTTCGTAACGAGGTAGGATATTCGGTGTATCTTAAAAAGTATATGACTAATACCTCCGCCCGGCAATATGTTTCAACTGGGACACGTCAGACATATGCAGCTAGTTTTATATATTTGAAAGCGCTGAATCCTCTCGTGCGTGAAATTCTAAAGATTGTGAGTAAAACCAGCGTCAAGCCTCGGGGAAAAACATGAAAAGTGTTTGAATAATTGTCCAATTTAAACTACTGTAATTTTATTTGCATTTCTTGATGTATTCAGATGACATTTAACTATTCATTAAATTTTCTCTTTTATTACTTAATAGCACGTTTATATCTGATGCTAATTTATTTTTTTTGTTATATATTTTTTAAAAAACTACATGTACATGTGTACTTGCATTGTTGAATGTTTCTAGATGAACAGAAAAAATATATTCCAATCATTAATTATTTAATCATTTATTAAACTTCAGTTATAATTGCAAGAGTTTAGCAGTAGTGTATTCATATCCGTTTCTATGATCGGTTGGTATTTTGTCAGACAACTTGTGGAATTGACACGTCAAAGTCATTGAAACATTTTTGGGACGACCAGTCGAAATTATCGTTTCATATTAGTCAGTTTTACCACGTTCAATGTTACCATCGACAAGACATCGACAAGACATCGAAAAAGCCATGTTTTGTTATTTTTCCACGTATAAATCTGTATATAAACGCTTATACACGGGTGCCGTCATCATCGAAACCAAGTTCTTCCTCTGCCTGTAGATACGAAATTGTTCGGACACAGATGTTTATTTAGAAAAAAAAAATTTATTAAAAGAAAGAAGAACAGTAACGAAATACACCAGAAAGACGGGCCGCTTTTGTACGCGTTGGATGACAGAACGACAGACATATATCTTTTAGATATCTCGTCTTGCTACATGTAGCCACAATGTGCACGCAGTATTGGGGACAGCGTGCTAGACACGTCTTCTCTACCATATAAATCTCCAGACAAAGAGTTAGAAAATCTCTGACCAGAAGTGACATTGTTTAACCGACTTCCGTCGTGAGGTTGTCTCTGACTTTTAATATGTTACTTTTTCATTCAAACACGCCCAACCTTATGTAACAACTTTTGCAGATCGACACTTTTCCCACATTCAAACCTGCCTCTCTTTTTACCTCTTCGCCATGTTTTTATTTAATGCAACACCTAAATGAATATTTGCTGATGTTGACTTCTAATACTTGAATAAACATAACTAAATTTCGCGACGTGTTTACCAATTAAAGTTCTTCCCAAGAACTGCTAGACTCTAGAACTTCCTTCTAGGTTCATGTTTTCCCAACTGTACTGACATGCAGAAGTGTCAGTGTAATGTGAATAAACATCTTGCGGCTCGATTACCTACATAGTATCCCTGCAACTACTGTCCGCGATAGTAGCCCCCAACATCAAAGTAGCACTGTGCCTTGTTTGGGGTAAAAAAATGTAAACATGTTCATATAATTTTCATCAACTAGGTTTTCAGTTTCAAAATTTCCCTATTAAATATTGGATATAGTTATTTTTTTATTATTATTCCTTTTATTGTCACTTGTTGTAGCTCAAATAAGTGGTTGAGTCGAACAATACATTATAAATATTACCATTATTTTCATGCATCTTAAGATTTGGTCCAGCAAAAAAAAAAAAAAAAAAAGAAGGGAGATAGACGTCACTACCCATCGGGTCAATGACAGCTGTTTTCTGTCATGTGAAAAACGATTACAGATAATCGTTTAGGGTGAAAAGTACTCCTAACTAACGTTACAAATACTCTTCCGATGCCATATAACGTAACAAAATAACGGGAATGATATTCTGACTTCACAGACGTATTGACTAATGCGACTATCTGAATTAATATATGCACCAGTGAAGTCTCTTGTATATATTACAATTCTTAGAATGTAACAAAATGGAATATGTGTGTAAAAATAACGTTAAAACGATATTTTCTACTCAAGGTAAGATTAAGCAGAAAAAATTTGGAATTAGAGTTATGTGCCAGTGTTAGGAAATAGATCGAAAATAAGAAAGAAATATGTTAAATCATATTGTAGACACGTTTTACCGGAAGTGAGGGTCAGCTGATCGGATCTACGTGTGAGGCACGTGATCAGGTTAGCTGGAGTCGGAGAGTTTGGGTTTGGACGTAGAGAACAGCGGACGGCTTAACAGGTCGCCACCTCCCCTTCACTGGGGGGGGGGGGTACTGACGTGTGTGAAAATAAGACCTATGCAAGCAAAGACATTCACTTCTTCTGCGATCGATATCTAGAAGGTGAATAAAAAAACTATATAAAAACCATTCATCGTCTTGGAGTGAATGCATATTCGTCCAAAAACATGTTTCCAGTCTCCCCTTCAAGAACAAGATGAATTCCAGGTGGACAAGATCAACGACGCATGAAGAAGGTATATCCAAAATACATGTACACACACACACACATACACACACACACACACGCAGACACACACACACAAAAGCATATGAACAATTAGATGTGAATATATCACATTACAGACAGAACATTAGACGATCATACAACGGTGCCCCCTTTATGATACAACAATACAACACCAGGATATGACGTCATCGATAGGAAGTCTGAAGTGATATGTCGCAATTAAAATACGAAATTTTTCTGTTTCTGACTTTTGATTATTCGCATTATTTGAACTAGCGAGACCTGTGGAAATTCCACAGCTGACTCTTTCATATGTAATATGTTGATGTTGGCATTCTGTGGATATTCAGCGTAAATATAGACGCCCTGTTATTATTGTAGCTCTTTTGTTAAAACTGTAAAAGTATTTATCTAAGCTAGCAGGGACGCTTAAATATGATATTTTAATTTATGCAGGTTTCGTAGGTTATTGCAGAGTCAATTTTCTATCGATTCTTATATATTATAAAGTTGCAATTTCAAAAATGAAAAATATATCCATATCACTTGGGTCCATAAGCTTGAATCGAAACCAAAACTTATATATATATATATATATATATATATATATATATATATATATATATATATATATATATAACTTGAGTTTCTTCAGTTATAATCGAAACCCAAACCAAAATTTATGAAAAATTCTTGGTAAAATTATTTATTACAAAAATGGAAGGTCATAAAAATTAAACGACAGTCACTCAGAAGAAAAAAGATGTAAGTGCGACACACAAAATAACACACATGCTATTATATTAACATATAGATTCTTTGGACTACTGTTCTCATCAGTCATGTTCTCATTCAGTCGATGTAACCTCTGACATTCTGTCAAAATGGAGTAACTCTCCGTCGAACTCAAGAACATGCACGGAATTTTTATAGAACCGTTTCTTTAATCCACAGAGATAACATGCTGCTGTTTCGTTATCCATGACAGGGTAGTTGTTCTCAGTAATTCGCAATTGCATTTTAACTATTGCCCGCACTGAGGATTGAACCGTCACCCTCTATAAGAGTGTAACTTACAACTCAATTTATCAAGTACCTTATCCACTATCCACGGGTTCTTGGGAATGCAAATCCAATTGATGTGAAATTTTCAGATTTGGTAGATGAACTGATTTGATTTAGAAACCAATTTTCGAAACTATTTTGGTAACTACCCAGGCAGCGGGCGACGGAAAGCTAACCCGTCCCTTATTGTTAAATTATAAAACATTTAAGATCATGACACAAATGAGCGATAATGATGCTGGTTCTTTTTTTTTTTTTTTTACTTTATCATAGAACTAAAGGAAAGAGGAAGGATGACGATAGCTTCAAAAAACGGGGAAGAATAGAAACAAAGACACATCGCTACCCACTGAGTTAACTACCTCCAACGTGTCAATGAGAAACGAGCTGTTTACCGCCAGTAAGTAAATGATAACAGATAATCGGTTGCGGTAAGAAGAACACTTCCCACTAACATTTTAACCTGCTTATTGATACAATGTAACGTTACAATATCACACGATAACATTTAAAGCTTAAAATAAAGTGGGGGGAGAATCATCTAGAACGGTGCACGCTATTGTTTAAAATAAATATGAAAAAATTTAGAAAATAAAATCGTAAACTTAAAAAACATACACGAATGAAATACAACATTAATTAAAGCTATTATCATACTAGGTGAGAGTTGATTAATGTTTATTTCGGTAATTTTTTTTTCTACAAAGTACAATAACACAAGATACATGCTCAAATATTCATCAGTTTTGTGAATTGAGTTATGTCTGAAAAATTCTGTTTTAATTCTTCTGATTCGCCGTATTTTATAATTATTTGAAAAAAAAAATCACCAATGGCTCTGTCTCTTAATCTACGTGCATTTCTCTAATTCGCCCACTCTATGTTGATTCAAACATCTAATATATAAATCTCACTTGTTTCTTTAAAGTATGTATGTATGTATGTATGTATGTATGTATGTATGTATGTATGTATGTATGTATGTATGGATGGATGACGATAGATTAAAAAAAACGGGGAGGAATAGAAAGAAGGACACATCGCTACCCACTGAGTTAGCTACCTCCAACTTGTCAACTAGAAACGAGTTGTTTGACCAAAGTGCTCAGCAAAAAAAAAAAAAAAAAAAAAAAACAACAAAAAAAAATCTCCAGCCGTTTGAAACGCGGTTCTGTTTATTTGGATTTTTTGTCTGATTCTATGTATATTAAGTTGTAATTAATTCGTGAAGTTCGTCATTATTGTCTGCCTTCGGGACGTGAGTTTTTGTGTACAAACATTTTATTAAAAAAAAACAACAAAAAACAACAAAAAACAAAAAAAAAAACAATATTATATTATATACCGATATATATATATATATATATATATATATATACATACATATATATATATACATACATATATATATATATACATACATATATATATATATACATACATATATATACATACATATATATATACATACATATATATATATACATACATATATATATATATATATATATATATATATATATATATATATATATACAAGCAGTTCAGACCGGCTATGCTCGCGCTCAATATACTATTCATAACTTTATGTGCATATGTATATATATATATATATTAAAAGGTTTGACTCATGTCCAGATAACCTACATCTTAAAATCAAGTGTTTAGACTTAACATTTCGTAGAGTCTACAAAGGTCAACTCTTTCAACTTTGACCTCTTAGCAGAAAAATTTTCGCCCCAAAACTGATTAGAAAGCTTGCTGCATGTCTGAATACCCTTTATGTAACATTTCAAATGTTTAGACCCAAAATTCGTTGAATAGTTTACTAGAGACCACAAAAATCAAATCTTTTGAACTTTGACACCATTGGCAGCCAAAATTTCGGCGAAAAACCGCTTGCCCTATGTCTGAATACCCTTTATGTAAAATTTCAAATGCTTAGACCAAAAATTGGCTAGGTAATTTGGTAGAGAACGCAGAGGTAATTTTTTTTTTAACTCTGACCTAATTTTGACCCCTAAACATTTATTGTTTTGAGCTTAAATTAAATTAAAAAGTTTGATCCATGCCCAAGTAACCTACATCTAAAATTTCAAGTGTTTAAACCCAAAATTGGCGGAGGAATTTTGTAGAGTTTCAAATGTCAAATCATTGAACTTTGACCTCTTGGCAGCCAAATTTCTGGCCGAAAACCGATAAAAATTTTTGTCACAAATCTCAATACCCCTTATGTCAAATCTTCAGTCTGTAGACGGAAAATTGACAGAGTAGTTTGGCAGAGAAATGTACTAACACAGACACACAGAGACAGAAACTTTCAATTACAGAAAACAACAAAACAGCTTTATTTTTTAAAACTTTTATTGAAAAATTAGTTCAGGTAACTTGATTATGTAGTAGAGCTGATATCTATTCAATGTAGCCGCCTTTAGCTTCAGTCATCACCTCGATACGAATCCGGAACTGGAAGGATGCTGGCGGAAGATCGGCGAATACTCAGCGGATGGCGGTGATCAAGGTGGCTCTGGTATTGTGGGAGGTCATGTTGGTAATATTCTCGACGTATAACCAAACGAAGTAGTCCAGCGAGTTTTGGTCGGGGGAAGAGGGACCAGTGAGAGAAGGGTGCATTTTGTAGCATTCCTTCTGAAGCCAAGTCTGGGTCTCTTTGGACTTATGGGCCGGCGCCTAGTCTTACTGCTACACCCAGAGTCTGCCAGCGGTCACCTGATTGCATCACAATCTTCAGCACATCCAGGTACACTTTCAAGCCAATTTCGAAGATGTAAGGTGGCATGATGTAACCCTCACTTGAAACCACACCAAAGACCATAACTGAAAACTTCGTTGAGCTGTGCCCTCAAGCGTTGAACAATCGGATTTCTATTTCGAGGGTGCGTGCAATGGTCCTGTAGTCATAACTCGGATCGGTAGGGAGCATGAGTTATACAGCGGAGCATCTTCGATCTCGCTCGTTGAACATTATGTCACATTGCGACATGATAGAAGGCTCCTACCGCTTGGGATTTGTACACAACTGGCCAACTAGTAGATGACCTGCAAAAAACAAAACAAAACAAACAAACAAACAAACAAACAAACAAAAACAGGTTTTCACTCAACGGAAATAGAATCATGTCGTCTTTCCTTTTATTTTATCGTTTCATCATGCATTTCATAGTGGGAACATATTACTATTTTATTGGTGATTATTCTAGTGTGCCAACGTTGTTCACCTTGTTGTCTAGACTATATATTCCATAAGTCATAATGATAAGTTCAATGGTTTAGGATCTTAGAAAACACCTACACATTATTGACGCTCACGCACGCGCAAAGATCGTTTCCAAAATTTATTACTTCATAAAACTTAAATTTTAATGTACAGCAATTTCTTTTTCTTAAATATGTTGCATATAACGCACTTTTAAAATATATCTTTTAGGGGAAAGGGTGCGAGTTTTAGTTGACGCACACTCTAAATAATAAAGTTTATAAAAAAATTATGCGTCCATGTTACTTACCGTGTTGCCTAAAATATATATTCCTAAATTCATAATTATCACTTAATTAGTTTATTTTGTGCAAGGCCATATGTTATTAAACCTTAATTACTTCAAATCACCTACAATGTTAAACTTTACTAAAAAAAGTGTGCCTGTTGCCTAAAATATATATTCCAACATTCATGTATTATATTCGTAGATTATCTTGCAAAAACATAAAGAAAAAGATCTTACTTATTGTAGTGTTTCTAGCCTAAAAAATAATTGAATAATAATAATAATAATAATAATAATAATAATATATATATATATATATATATATATATATATATATATATATATATATAATAAATTTGTATTTTCTTTTAAAACACATACATAAAAAAGTTGTATTTTCTTTATAAATAAATAGAAAAAAGTTTCTTGGCTTTCGAGCCGGGATCAAGGTGTGGTATCTGTTCTTATGCTACACTTAAGGTAAGGTAATGCATCCAAAACCAAACTCCTATCCTTACATCATCAACGCTCTGATCCTCATCTGGCATCAATTGTGATGGATGGCTCTTGTCTGGGTGAGGCTCCGTGTTTTGACAAGCTTCTGGGTTTGACCATTACCCCTGATCTGAAATGGAACACGTACATCAAGTCTGTTGCGAAGGTCGCTGGAAAGATGGTGGGATCCTTCTACCGCTCCAGAAGATATCTCACTACTGATGTAATTCTCTATCTATATAAAAGCCAAGTACGTCCAAGGATGGAATACTGCTGCCATATCTGGGCAGGAGCTGCTAAAAACAGCATATCCTGCCTTGACAGAGTACAAAATAGACTTCGTGGCTTGGTGGGGGATGCCCTTTTCTCTACCCTGCAACCTCTCTCCCACAGAAGAGACGTTGCGAGCCTATCCTTGTTTTATCGTTATTTCCATGGCAGGTGCTCGTCTAAACTGCAATCTGTGCCCCCCCTCGCCAATCTTTCACGAAAAACACCCGTCTAGCTGAATCCACTGTGAAAAATTTCCCCCACTCTATATCTGTGCCTAAATCAAAACGCGGATTCCATGAACAAAGCTACTTTCTTAGAACTGCACGCCTGTGGAACTCTGTTCTGTCTGCCTGCTTCCCTCCGGACTACAACTTGGATGTCTTCAAGTCTAATTTTAACAAATTCCTAATGAACCGCCCCCTTAAGTAAACACTTCATCAAATCTCCACACTAACGTGCAATAACCCTTATCCCTGAGTGGCTTCCAGGCCTTGATAAGTGGTGATCTCTGTGTAAAAAAAAAAAAAAATTGGTCTCGGTCAATGGAGGGGAAACCCTCTATACTGAGATCATTATTATTTTTGGTGCCTACCAGACTGTCCCTTTTGCTTTTTTTTTGGGGGGGGGGGTCTGGTTTTCACCCACATTAAAAACGACCTTGTGTCACATTTTGCTTTCGTGGGAAAGCAAATGAATACCAATACAAAAAAGGGTTTTTAATATGAATATCAATACAAAAACCCAAATTTAAAAGAAATATATATATATATATATATACTTTTACACACACACACACACACACACACACACACACACACACACACACACATACATATATATATATATGAGGGTATCTGCGAGCGGATCGAAGCACAGTAAAAACTAAAAAAAAAAAAAAAAAAAAAAAAAAAAAAACAACCTTTCAAACCGTGAGACCCTGGCCCCGTTTTTTTGTATTCATGTTGAAGTTGCGACGGAACACAAATCCCGTTACAGGAATAACAGGTTTTTATTTTGCTATTTCATAATAAAAAGGCGTAAATATTTTCAAAATTGGTGCGATCGACTGGCAAGGTCCTTTCAACAAACGACTGGAAAATCTTTTATGTTAGCGGCTCCAAGTTTAGATGCCTTTGCTGTATACAAGTGCTTTACCAAATTTTGTAAACATTAACTATCACTATTTAATGAAACCTTTTGGGAAAGTAGGTACTTTGAAGTATATATATATATATATATATATATATATATATATATATATATATATATATACTAGCAGGAAAACTCGACGTCACCCAGGGTTAAATTAGGATCAACGAATATTCTACCTTTCTAATACTTTTATTGTCATCGAAATCGTTGAAATCGCTAATTTTTCAATCAAATCAATCAAACCGCGGTGCACTGGAACAACGCTTTACTAATCTACATTGCACTGTAGAGAACGTACTTTGTATTTTACCAAATTGTTTCTAGATCATGGCTTAAATTAAAGTGTAAAATGCGAACACTAAGTTCCATGGTTTAATTCTGCACTAAACAGAGACATTCATTTCGAATGCTTTTGTCTTAACAAAAAAGCTAATGTAGATTATATACGTCGGCCCCTTCTGCTCGTACAGTGAGTTAACTCACTTGCAATATTAGGCTGTATAAGGGTGTTAGCTTTGATCAGAAACGGATCTTCCATAATTTAATCAAAGATTTTACGATTCTCTATTTTCGATACTTATCAGAGGCATTCCAATATAAAACCTATCTAAGACCACTCCCAGACTCAGGAAGTAAATTTGTGTGAAATTAAAAAACTGCGCCAGTCGTTTCGAAGTCCATAAGGAACGAACTTACATTCAACCACACAGACAAGTGCCTTATATATATATATATATATATATATATATATATATATATATATATATATGTGTGTGTGTGTGTGTGTGTGTGTGTGTGTGTGTGTGTGTGAGGTGTTTGAATGAAAAAAAGTCTATATTCCAAAGTCCATTATTTACAATTCTGTATAAATGTCAACTGAATTAAAGGAATAAATTATAAGATGGTCAACATCATGAACTTTGGAATATAGACTTTTGTCATTTATTCACTATATTGCTCTGTAATTACATTAAGCTTCTTAAATACAAATTGGCATATATTATAAGGAAAGAAAGTAGATTTCCACAGAAAAGATACGCGTTAGACATTAGACGTTAAACATTAGACGTTAGGCATGGCAAAATATTTTCTCATCTAAAATTATATAAAGTTTTTCAACATTTTTTTTTTAAATTTTCAGAACTTTTTCTTGTCTGATGAGATCAATAATGATCGAAAAGGTTTGCGTATCGTAGCAAGATATAGTTGTATTTACTTGAATGAAAATAAAAATTCTATTATATATATATATATATATATATATATATATATTTATATATATACCACAAAAATACTCGAAACAGGACGGAGTAATTTAATTTAAATAACAGAACAGCTTTACACGTTTTTTTTTAAATGTCTATTTAAGAAGATTAAAATCAAGGTAGAATGCTACTAACTCACATCTCTAGAATCCTTATTTCAATGTGTCTCAAAATCCACAGATGATTTTCAATCTAGAAAATGTCTAAAACTTAAGTCTTTTCAAATAACAGGCGTGGCGTGCTGCTAACATGTCACCTTTTGCGATTGAGCTGAATTTTATGCCAATATGGAAAATTTCTTTCTTTCACTTCCTATCGACGTAACATTATTATTTTGTACTTTTAATCATTGCCAAATAAAATTATTACTCCATCTTTCAGGAATTTTACGGTATATTACGACAGCGTGCGAACCGAAAATAAAGCATTCTTCCTGAATCATCCTTTGTTCTTTTTAAACACGTGCTACCATTGCATATATATATATATTTTTCGTTTAGATAATGCATATTTTTATTGAGATGAATTACTAATTATATAATAGACATAAGTAATTTAAATACGTACAAAAGTAATTAAATATTGACAAGAATCATCAATCATTGTGGCAACTAGTTTCTGCTGGAAGTATTTTGATGCAAATCCCAATATTGAGAATCTATCTTTCTGCAAGTTATGTTAAACAATCATATCAAGGCGTGACAAAACTGCAAAATCTTTTACGATTAATGTTGAACCATCTTAAAATAAAATGTTCATCTAGAAGAAGCAATAGTTGCAGATAAGAAAATGAAATATAATGAATTAATGACTGTTCAGGGACGTCCATTCGATGAACAAGTGGAAGCAATTATGAGCCTCTAACAAAACACAAACCTACTATAGAGTCAATATTAACCAAGAAAAGAATTTGGGATATTCATGATCACAGGTGACAAGAGATCCATTATCTCATAGGAAGAATGATTGCTGTTGATATTTAACCATATTCTGTAGCATCTGACATTGGATTTAATAGACGTATTGTAAAAGTTTGTTCAAATTACAGTACTCCAGCAAAAAGTACTTCATTTAAAAATAATATATAAATTTACAAAAGTGAAAACAAAAGTTCAATCGCCTCATGATGAAATTAACAGTATTTATTAACTATTTAATTATATATACATGGTGACCCCAAAAAACGGGCCCCAACTCTAATTAGGCCGCGTTTCTTAGTGTAACTTTGGTCGTAACTAGTTTATTATATTACAAAACATCACATCAAAACACTAGGGTATTTGACCTTTTTTTTTCTCTGTTCTACAGCATATGTTCTAGATGGCCTCCATTTAGCTTTAGTTTTTTTTTTGATCACCCTGTATATATGGAGTCTAAAGAACAGAGTTTATTTTAATGTACTAGTAAATGTATTGATACTATTAAAAGAAAACAGTGCTCATTGTACTGTAGATATATAAGTTCAATAAGCAGAGATATCCTAGAGCTATATTAATATTGAGTAAAACGATTCATAATTTTTAATAATAAATCCGTTTCAAAAGGAAAACAAACATTTTATTTTATTTTAATTTTATTTTATTTTTAAATATTTCCATGAATTTCTGCCTTACACACGACTAAAATACTAGTTTTATTTTGGTGTCTTGAACCCCCCCCTATTTTTGCTGATAAGGAGATTTTGTTTTTAAAGGACAAAACTTTTGTCAAATTATTGTCAATATTTATTGTCAATTTAAATAAAATTAACATCGTTTCTGAAACGATCGTACAATCGAATGGATTTTGTTTGTTTTCCTTTTTAAACTGATTTTTAATTCACAATTATGAATCGTTTTACTCAATATATATATATATATATATATATATATATATATATATGCCTACCATATGAATTGTAGAGAATGTGAGATTCTTAGATATGTTACTATATTTCACTAAGTATATAAATAAAACATTTTATAAACATTTCACAGACAGATTTCATGTAAGTCCTCTCAAGAAAAGAGCAAATTTTGAAGCATAAAAAAAGACTGTTGGACATTCATAATTAAAACTTGGTAGACAAGCTATAAAAGTAAATATAGTAAAATTGCACCACGTATTATACATTTTACTAACGATACCATGAGTGTAACATTACTGTAGCGTCATCCTTTGGTTTTTATATGTTTCTTGTGATCCTGCAGGACCTATAATAATAAAGAAACACTGGGCGTATTTACAAAATGACACAATAGTATGTGATACAAAGTTTGCATCTGATACTGTGACTATGACTGCCACCAAAGACTGCCGCCATGATTGCCTCGACACTTAGTCGTAACTCTATTCATAATATCCGGAAAAGTTCATCTATTTCCGAAATAAGGCAGATCACCATCATGTCGTAAATATTTTTGTTTACTTAGTAAAGTTTCCGAGAGTATCTCATTTACATTAATTCGTCTGTGCATGTGTATTCTAGCGAGTAAGGTTTATAATTGTGAAATCTGAAATTACTTTTTGGGGGTCAGGATCTCGTTTTTTTTGTAATATTACAGTTTCCGAGCGTGTCTCTGAACCCGTCCTGGAACGTGTATAGCTGCTAGTTAGACCTATTACTGTGAACCTTTACGCGAAATTTGTTTTTACTCTGATCGCCCATTGAATGTCTGTTTACAAAACACTAGATCCTGGCGTATAAACACTGTACAGTAAGTCAGCATAGTAAATAAAGCCGATCTATCTGTTGTATTGTTATTTTTGTTGCGGTAGCAACAGGTCGTCTTTCTTTAGTTGGAGACTTGTCACGTGACTCTCAGCAATGTCGACGATATAGAGTGGGGTGTGACCTGCTCTAGTGGCTTGTACTGGTTACTGGTTACGTACGCTATGAAGTGATTTCACTACATATATTTTCTTTTCTGTCCTGTTTTTGTTCAGAATGGCGACAAGAAACGTACCTCGGCGTACTGATAACCACGACAATCGCCTTGCTCATTATGAGGGACAACGAATAGTCTGCGCCCGCAAATCAGTAAACCTGCAATTAACACAGTCCGACTGGACGAGGAGGAGACGGGAGGGTTAGGGTTATATCTTACACTGTGAGCGTAGTATTAAACTAAACAACAAAACAGTGGAGGTTAGAGTCAGAGTGTATCAGTTGTTCTAATTTTTGCAACAACAAATTCGAAGTTACTATTTTTACTCTGTCACTACACAATTTATTTGCAGCAATATCCAAAATTTTAAATTTAAAGACAAATTAGGCACAAGGCTATTAAAAAATGTGGGGAAAATGGGTGTCGTTGGTTATGATTACTAACAAATGTCTATCCTATTGACTAGAATCATTTCAGTCACCAGAATACCACATTCACACTAGGAGATCGTCCTACTTAAGATATGCCCATATGATTTGAAATTGTATTGTTTATAAATATATGTTTATACAGAAAACAAAAAAATTCGTTAAAAAAACCCTTCGAATTCTTTCTAGATAATAAATTGCCCACTGGTTTTCGGTTTGTTTCAAGCAGAACAATCTATACGTGGAGGAGGTTTAAGCGGGAGAGAAAAGAAAAAGTGAGATGTAGTTTAGAGAGTGGGTAATACCGTTCTGAGATAAAGGCAATTTGAGACCGAAGACGAAAAAATTAAAAATCAAACTTAAAAATCGAGAATGAGCATATTGGAAGTTTTCTATTTGCAGTTGGGGGGGGGGCATTCACTCGATTAACGAAAAGTTCTGAAAGTTACCTGAAGGGCTGTCGTCGGATAGGACCATACTGAGGCAGGGAACATGTAAACATACTTGACTCTTATTCGTACATATAAGCTCGCTACTTGTATCCACCTTCTTTCAAAAACCACGAAATGTAATCGTTTACTATCGCATCTCATTTTGACCTTCGGTTGGTGCTTGAAGAATGTGATCAGATCTCAAGGGTCAAGGACTATTGTTGGATAGCGACATAAGGATGTCATTAATGTTTTTTAGGGGGGACCTTTGGGCTAAGAACAAAGTTCAGTATCTGTTCGACTACTACACTTTATCTTTTCTGTCAGAGAAATTCTTGTTGACCAAAACAATTTTAATTTTTGTCTTAATCCAGAGTACCTCTATTTGAAAGTTGGATTTCTCTACATTAAAAATTGACCTTGTATCTATCCTTACTCCCCGTGAGGGGGGAAGTGAATATGGACTATTTCAGTAAGATCTGTAACTAAAAAAATTGAAATATTTTAAAGGTCTCAGTTTTTATTTATTTATTAAACTTTCCAAACGTGTATTTGAAGCCCATCGTCAAACGAGTACACCTGCTAGTTATACCTATAACCGGAAACATTAAAAAAAAAACGTTTGTTTTTGATCGGAATTCGTTTTTGCTGATCATCATTTTGGAAACTCTTTTTAATATACTAGATGATGCACAGATCGACAGCAGCTAATCCATACAAATATAAACAGTGTGCCTTCATTAGCTAATATTAGGCTACTAGACTAAGTGACATTTAATCCATATATATATATATATATATATATATATATATATATATATATATATATAATGAACTCTCCCGTCAATTTCGACGTATGAGGTTCCGCCACAACAACTAAGTTGCTCGGAAATCCGCACAGATGATTTGTTTATAGTGTAGAACCAACCACACTTTTTTGGGATTACTGCTAACCTTCGTCGGTGCAGATGACTATACAGTATACCGCAGGGTTTTAATTTATTTCTCCTAGATGCATGTCTTAACGAAGACTGGAATGTATTTCTCCGAGTGAATTATGCACCCCAGATACCAACCTGGAAATTTCTATGATTCGGCGCAGTACATATAGCGGCTAACCTTCCCAAATGGTCACTCATCTGGTACTGACAAGGCTCAACTTCGGTGATCTAGAGAGAACCAGTGTGTCAACGTGATTGTGATATATATATATATATATATATATATATATATATATATATATATATATATATATATATATAATGAAACACCAGTGTACGTAAGTATTTGATGATGAAACACCAGTATATATATATATATATATATATATATATATATATATATAATGAAACACCAGTGTACGTAAGTATTTGATGATGAAACACCAGTATATATATATATATATATATATATATATATATATATATATATATATAGTCTTTGAAGTTTTTAACCTTTAAAACTATACAAAAAATTACTTTTTATCATTCGTTAAAAAAAAACATCTAGTCAGTAAGTCATTTAATCACCTGCAATCACTGCATCAACTCTCTCGAATTTACTATAATACCATTTTTTTTTATTTTTCAAGGGATCATCAGTTGTTTACCATGAAACACTGTTTCAGGGATTTAAAAACAAAACAGTATATTACATCATGGCTCCCCAGCAGTGTTGATCAAACACCACCACCCTTAATCTTAGGAAGAAGACATGTTACAAACATTTGATCCAATTTCCTATTCTTAATTGCAATTACTAACCTTTTCATAGTATAAAAATGAATTTCTTACCTGTGCGATTCATCAATTTCCACATTTAAAATAGATACATTTTTTAATTTATCAGTCTTGTATTTATAAGATTTAGATTAATCCATTTAACTACTTATCACCCCCACTATAATTAGTAGTTTGTATATTTACATTCTTATTTATTTAAAATTAGATATATAAAGGTTAAAAATATTTTATTTTTACATATATACATTTTTTTTTATATATATAAATTTATTAAGTAATTATAAATACATTTTATACATTGCTAATATAGTTTTGGATTTCCTTTATTAATATAGTCTGGTTTATCTTAAACGATTCAAAAGCATCAGGATAACGAACAAATGCTTTATTTAACTGTTTAAATATTTTATTTTTATCCCCACCTTGTTTTATCATCCTTATTACTAAGCTAGAAACTGGTGGTATAAAATCTGTTAATTTTAAAGTAACGCGAGCTATTCTCAAAAACTCTGACATAATGGTTCCATAAAACACAAAAACAGGGCAGGTGCTATCCTTATGGGGCATACGTACTATTTTAAAGGGGAATGCGTTTCTTTTATCAAATATTTTATAAAGAAAAATCCCATCCTCAATTTTTATATCTAAATCCAGAAATGTAGCCTGTTGTCCTCTATGTTCACAATTCAATTTTAGTTCGTTCATTATATATATATATATATATATATATATATATATATATATATATATATATATGTATATATATATAATGAAACACCAGTGTACGTAAGTATTTGATGATGAAACACCAGTGTACGTAAGTATTTAATAATTTTTATTTTATATATATATATATATATATATATATATATATATATATAAAATAAAAATTATTAAATACTTACGTACACTGGTGTTTCATCCTTTCGGGAATCATCACTGCATGGTGTCACGATTAACGCCGGTCCAGAAATTCGAACCCTGCAACGAGGCCATCTCTGACTTCATCAGCAAGGACTAAACCCATTCGGCCACTGTTAACTGCGGGAAATGTCGTTGAAATTTAAACATTTATTTTATATGTTTTAACGTCTGTCAGAGTGATCTAATCATTATGATAATCTACGCATGATGAATTTTTAAAAAAATAAATACAGAGTGGAACGATAAATTTGTCGCCCTAAAGAAAACAACACTACAGCTTTATTTAAAAAGTTTTATTGAAAAAATCGAATTAGGTAACTTGATTATATAGTAGAGCTGACATCTATTCAACGTAACCGCATTCAGCCTCAATCACCCCCTCGATACGGGTCCGGAACTAGGAGCATGTCTTTTCCACAGGTGCCGACGGGAACTTGGCGAATATTCGGCGGATGGTGGTGATCAGGCTTGCTTTAGCATTATAGAAGGATATTTCATTGATGTTCTCAACGTATGACTAAACGAAGTAGTCTAATGAGTTCAGGTCGGTGGAAGAGGGGTCCAAATTCGTAGGACTCCATCTGAAGCCAAGCCTGGGTCTGTTTGGACTTGTGGGCCGGCGCCGAGTCCTGCTGCCACACCCAGGGCCTGTTAGCGGGCAACTGATTGCATCAAGGGATCACCTCTTCAGCACATCCAGGTACCTTTGGTGTTGACTTTCAAGCCGACATAACGTGGCCCTCACTTGAAACCACACCAAAGACCAAAACCATCGTTGGACCGTTCAGATTTGCATTTTGAGGGTGATGGCAATAGTCCTGTTGCCATAACTTGGATTGGTAAAGCATGAGTTGTACAGCGCCGCATCCCGATCCTGCTCGTTGAATATTGCCTAATTTTCAGATACTGTAGAGAGCTCATACCGCTCTTGGGATTTCTACATAACTATCCAACTAGTAGATGGTCTACAACAAGAAAAGAAAATCGGTTTTCATCAAACATAAACGGAACCATGTTGTCGTTGCTAGGGCGACAATTTCATCATTCTTATATGTAGTTTGTTATAGTAGACACTGACGTATTATATATATATATATATATATATATATATATATATATATATATATATATATATACAGGATGACCCCCCAATAAACGGGCCCCAACTATAATTAGGCCCCGTTTCTATGTGTTTTGTCCGAATTAAATGAAACTTAGGTCATGACTAGTTTATTATATTAAAAAAATCACATCAAAGCACTAGAGTCTTTGGCATTTTATCTCCGTTCAACAGCATATTTTCTAGATTGCCTTCATTTAGCTTTTTTTGGGGGGGTCACCCTGTATATATATATATATATATATATATATAAAATGGGTTAAGAAATTCCAATGAAAGAAAGATGTATATTTAAATAAGGGGGGAGTCACCAACAATGTGTATTTTTTAACATTATTTTATTATTCCGTGTCTTGGTTTTTCATTGAGAATTATGTTTAGATCATTGTAATAATGTTTTTAAATCATTGAAATCGTTTTTAACGCGTTTCAGACGTTCTGTGAAGCGCCCTCTTCAGAAATTATTTTCAAAATGTGTTGGAGATCTAAAAATAGCATTTTTGTAGTTCATTTGAAATGTTTCCAAGAGGTCGAAACGTGTAAGTGTTTACTATTCATTGGAATGGTTACATATTTTTAAATACATCCCCTCTATCTAAACAAACATAATCTAAAGAATACCCGAACAGTCTAAGACTGAAACGAAAAATCACAATACTAAAATCTAAGAATCCAAAAAGTAAATATCAAAATAGAATGAAAGCGCCCCTATCCTTATTTCAGAAGAGCTGGTCCTCCCCTTCCTCACACATACACATTAGTAACGACTTTGGATCACAGTCACCTTCCTAGGGAAGCAAATAACTTCATAATACTATAAAACAGTACGCACATTCTTCAAACCAATAAAAGAAAACACACACCCACATCATACCCTAAAGGAAAAGAGAAAACACAAGCAGAAAGAGAGAGTGAGTGAGTGAGAGAGAGAGAGAGAGAGAGAGAGAGGGAGAGAGAGAAACACAAGACGAGTGACCACAGGCCAATAAAACAGTAAAAATTGATTATTCCAATGAATAGTAGTATGAGAGCGATACTATTATTTTTAAAAACTAATTAAGTATCTTAATGAGGATAAATGGGTGGACACAAGGACCAAGTATCTTAGGAGGCGTTTCGCTCTTGGCGATTATTAAAGTTTACCTTTCAGTTATTACATCATTATTGACAATCTGCCTCGCGCAAAGTCGCATAGGCAATTCATCTTTAACCTTCGTTTCCCTGTCATTCATCATGTCGGCTCATCTCTTTGTTTTTACTCTACTTTGATCTATTACCTCATACCTAATTTTCAGGTCACGTCTTCCTGTTATTTTTTGTGGTAATTGATTTATTTCTCACTTCGTGTCGCTTCGATTACTTAGTTCGACTTTTGTTAAAGTTAACACTAATCGCTATCCGAGATATGACCATCCATTATGTAATAACAATAACCATTTTACTAACGTTCCGTTCATAAAGCCATGAAGATCACAAGTAAAAATGTTTACAACTATCCGTCCACTCTTTCATCAGCTATTTAACCTACTACTTTTGAAAAAGGATTGACTAATTTAAACCCCAAAAGTACCTCTTTACGAACCCTTCAAAAATACATACTTAAATCGATGGCGTCATTCTTCTAGGTTTTAAGTTTTATAAATTTTAGCTGTTACAAATAGAATGCACTGTATTTAGAAACTGCATAAGAAAAAACACTATCTTCACTTCAGCATATTCTTAACTGCACAAACACACGACACAATTAATAAGCTGGAACACAACCTTAAAAAAAAAAAAACAGAAAACAAAAACAAACGAAACAAAACTCTATACTAAAATTCACAGTTGAACTCAGTATCCACAACAAAATACCATTTTCGATGTACACACTAAAGCTAAATATAAAATTAATATTTCAATATATAATACGTCAAAGGACAATATCTTTTGCCTTCTTAATTTGCAGAGTGAATGTTCCCCAAATTATAAAATAGCTAATTAAGCAACAATATTTTAAAAAGCACTATCTAACACAAACTCATTAATAATAACTTCCCACAATAAAATAGTTGACAAACACATAAAACTCTACCTTTCAAATATCCACAAAGTAACGAGAAACAAAACCAACAATAGTATTATTAAATTATTCTATAGAAATCAAATAAATAAAAATTACCTACAAGATGAACGAGCTATAACCTACACGATAAAAGATACACATTTAAAACCTCCAACTTAATCGTCATAAAATAACAATACCCCCTCCACAAACCAAATCTACATGCCCATTACAATAGTGTTTCTCTCATACTAATTTAGTATATAAATAGAATTATCCCATGTCGACTATTATATATATGAGGCTAATAAGTATCGCAAGCAAACAGCTCCTCACTTTGCACGTTCAATAACCATGGATATATGCATGCCCCAATAATCACAATAGTCTTTACGCCTCCGCCGCAAAATGTCTTGTTTAGAATGAAACAAAATTACAAAAACAAACAAACAAACAAACTAAATAATTCCAACGAAGGACCCTTACCGGTTTAGGTCGCTGCAACATGTGACAGACTGCCAAAAACTGTGGTGAGTCTACAATAGACAATTTTGGCAGTCTGTCACATGTTGCAGCGACCTAAACCGGTAAGGGTTCTTCGTTGGAATTATTTAGTTTGTTTGTTTGTTTGTTTATTTGTTTGTTCAAGGAAGCTTTGGATGCACGGCAATCGCTGCCTTTTTATGACTACTTGAGCAACAGATGATGTATCATGGTTACTTTGATCTCATTGGCTGATCAGCAGCATTCTATGTCAGTGTTTATGCTACTAGGCTAATGACGTTTATAGTATTCAGCATTGATGTCGCTTTGGACAGAACTTTCTTATGGTGTTTATTTACAGTTTGCATACACATGTATGTACATATCTTCTAACTGTCCATTTATATAGCTTGTTTCCTTTTGCTATTATTTTTTGTCAATAAATTTGATTTGATTTTGAACGAAGAAGGAACAAAGAGAAGCAACAAAAAGGAGGTAAAAAGAGAACCATGTTGGTTTTATTTATCGTAAACTCCTCCCTATAAACGTAATACCTATCGATAAAATGAAATAAGTTTTATTTTAATAAGTGTATTGCCTTTCAATAAGCATATTTTATTTCCAAATACAAGTATAAAACAACAACTACAACACTAGGTGGGTGTAAAATACTTTCGCGAATAATCTATAAAATTGAGACTTCCGCTAAAATTTTTATTTTCTGTAATCGTTTATTCAAATAGTTATCCAATCAGCGTTCTTTACTTTTATTGGTTTGCAAACGTTTCAAATACCAGCACGTAAAAATAATTGCGAATATATGCGAGAATAGACAACATTTATGGGATTTATATGATACTAGCGGGGGTACCTGGCGTTGCCCGGGTGTGGGGAGGTTTTATGGTAAGGGTATTGAGCAACGTAGCCCTATAAAATATTAAAAAAAAAATTAAACAACTCTCTAAAAAATGTAAATAGCAGCGAGTACCCGTGCGAGCGCAAAAAAAAAATGTAGTAAGCAGGTTCGAACCTGTAACGCTAAGCGGAAAAAGGTTTAGTAGCCACGTCCACTGTAACATACGACGTCGCCGCCGTTCAAATTAAGCTTAATCATTGGAAGGCGCATGATGACTGCAAAAATGTCGACGAAACAGTGACCCCCCTCCTTGTAAAAAACGGCCGAGTTGACCGTGAAAGAATTAATATCTTGGCCATTTCTTTGATATTTGTCGACCGAGAGACTGAGCTTTTAAACGATGCCAATTTCGTCAGTGTTAGTCGCGTGTGCCGAAATTTTTAGCGAGACATACATACATACTCACATACACACAACAGACAGGTGAGATTTATATAATAGAATATGCTAAGGCGATTTTATATTCGTACGTACGTTATCAATTTTTGCATGCATTAAGAAATTGAAACCGTCCGATTATAAATAGTGAGCGCTAATTAATCTGATGTCGTTAAGATAAAATATTTCAACGTTACCTATTTTAAAATGAATTGTACAAAAATCAAAGTTTTCGTCCCATCAACTAAAACGGTGTAATTTTAAATCAATACATTCGTTTAGATAATATTTATCTAAGAATTATTTTATCAGTAAGAATGTTACAATTGTAAATTCAATAAAAAAAGAAATTGTTTTATTGACTCAAATTATGTGTAGCAGACAATGCTAATTAATTATACTTGTTTTTGTTTTTACAAAGGAGCCACACCTTATCAAGGCCCGGAAGCCACTCGAGGATAAGGGTTAATGAGTGTACGGTAGTCAATCGGAAAATATCGTAGTAATCGTTAGTGGTGGAAATTTGATAAATTGGATTACTTAAAGAGACGGCTTATGAAGAGCTTGTTCACGTTGGACTTGAAAACGGCCATATTGTAGTCAGTTGGAAAGCAGAAAAGCGTAACAGAGTTCCACACGCGCGAGTTTAAAAGAAGTTTTGTTCATGGAATCTACGTTTAAGTTTATGCACAGATAAAAAGCAGGGGAAATTATTGATAGTGGTTTCAGATAGACGAGTGTTTTTCATGAAAGCCAGGCAAATGGGGGGGGGGGGCGTAGATCAAAGCTCAGACATGAAAATAACGATAAATCAGAGACAGGCTCGCAACGTCTCTTCAAGAAAGAAGTTGAAGGGAAGAGAAAAGGACCTCCCCTACTATGTTACGAAGTCTATTTTGAACTCTGTCAAGGCAGAATAAGTTGGTTCTAGTAGCTCTTGCCCAGATGTGGCAACAGTACTCCATCCTTGGACGTAGTGAGATATCTACTGATGCGGTAGAACAATCCAACCATTTTCCAGCAGCCTTGGCAACGGATTTGATGTACGTGTTCCATCTCAGATCAGGAGTCTACGTTGGAATTTGGAGTTCTGAGTTTAATCTTGGAAGTGTTTCTGGAGACTTCATGATGTTCACTAAACGGATTTTTTTTTAATTCACCACTCATCTGAAGACGACTCAAAAACTTTCACGGTTTTCGCGAATATTGTTTTACACTTGAACGGAACGTTCGAACATTGGTCTGGATCTATCTATCTATCTATCTATCTATCTATCTATCTATCTATCTATCTATCTATCTATCTCTGATATATATATATATATATATTGACGAAGATGTTTATATATATATATATATATATATATATATATATATATTAACGAAGATGGTAAAGTTTTGTTTATTGATTTTCTACGGATATTATTCTTGGAAGTTTACAAAGGAATTGTTTTTGTCTTCAGAAAGCGAGATTTAATTGGTAAGCTGGACATCCTGCTATACTTCAAATATGCCGGATTCCTTTTGTTCGGATTGCTAATATTTTAAGGGGAAAATAATTTACCCTCATATAAGCATGTTGTTACATCTTACCTTTTGAACGCCTGAACTGAATTATTGAAGGTTGGATATTCGAAGGCTTTTAGATAAGCGCGCGCACACACACAGAGAAACACACACGCATAGATTTATATACGAATTTGTGTTACAAATAGAATGGAGAATTATAAACTAGTCCTGGGACGTGTGCTCTAACTAGTAGTAAAATAATAGCACATTTTCTCTCATAAAACCTACTTTGCTGCTTGTTATTCACGACCCGAGGGCAGCTATATTACAAGAGAATACAATTAATTTTGCCAACGCGTCATGCTTTTCCTTTGTTTGTTTGATATGAGCATTGTGTTTAATTTCGATCAATTATGTGTAATTCACTATCAGAATAAATGCGTTTGTCTGAAGAATACGACTTCTTGTCGGTCACAATTGTATTGTCTGGCGCCTCCACAACCGCGATTTCCATAATTATACACATGCAATACTTACGATTCGCTCTGCAAAATCTGCCCTCATTCATTGTCAATACGGTGGCGCATGAGTGACCTAATTGATACCGTCGAGCCCTATCGAACTGGCTGCACGGGGTTCAAATCTCATATCATCTATTGTACACCTCTCATCGGTTAAGATGGCGATCGTGTTCATGTCTCATAGTATCGATCCGATATTCGATACATATCTATATTTATATATTTTGGCAGCAAATCATTATTCAAGCACGTCTGATTGAACACGACAGATTTATTCTGTTTTTCGATATTTCTTAATATCTTTTCCATTCGCCGAGCGGCCTTTTTTTTAATTTCAGCTGGCATGTGTATAAAATGGCGCTCAAAAGTCATACTTATAAAAAAAACTACAGCTCCTTTTTAACCGAATCTCATTTAACACCAAATATAGTAACAGTATTAAATAACTAACAAGAAACTAAATAAATAAACTATAAAATATGAAAATTGAAATAAAAAATAAAGATAATTTGGCCCATCTTTATAACCAACAATAATAATACAAAAACTATAAATACAACAAGCCTCAAAGGAAAAGAAAAAGAAAACGACAACAATTGCTCCTGATGATAATCGAACGCACCGATAGAAAGCGCTTGAGAAGAATATGGCTGAACAATAACTTTTGAGCGCCATTTTATATAACATGCCAGCTGAAATAAAAAAGACCGCTCGGCGAATGGAAAAGATATCCACAAAAATCGGAAAAAAGAATAACTCTGTCTGGTCTAATCAGACGTGCTTGGATATATATATATATATATATATATATATTAGCAAAAGTACCCGTCGTTGACTGGATTCAAAAACAGCCTACAGAAAATGGACTCTGATTTATGAAAGTATGATATGTTATGAAAATGACGGGTTGTAAATTTGGGTTGAATTTGGGGGTATCAAAACCAAAGCAAAATATGATGAAAGTAAAAATAAAATAGATAAACCCCATAATTTATTATACCATACTTGTTCACACTGAAACACTTATCAAAATATTTCTGGATCGGATCTATATTAAAAAACCTTGCTAAACTTTGTGACATATTTCCATTCTATGGATGTCAGGTGCGAACGAACACCCCATAATTCTATTATACCATATTTCTTCAAACAGAAACATACTTATCAAAGTATTATTATGTACATCTATATCAGAAACACTTGTAAACGTTTTTTTTTATTTTAATTGTTTTATTTCCATACTTTATGGACAAGGCGCGAACGCAGACCCCATAATTTTAATGAACCACTGTTCCGCCAGATCAAACATACGCATTCCTGTGTCTCGATACATCTATCATTATCGGGATCGGATTTTGCTTGCAAAAGTATTAAGTCATAAATCTTACTTGATAACAAAAAGTGAAGCAGCGGGAATAGGGTGAAGAAAAAATTGATTTCATGTGAATGGATAGTCTGGTGAAGGGTAATGTATCCAATGACGATAAAATCCAAAAATGCAGAATCCAAAAAAGTTGGTTAAATTTCCATTCGCATAGGTAAAATCCAAGGGAATCGCGTAATTGGAAGATGGTCCAAAATAATCCAAAAGGCAGTAATCCGTATAATAATTCACAAATAAGTACAAGGAAAAGGGAATGAATTACAATAATATTATTGAAAGAAAGATATGCGTAAAAAAAGGAAGAAATTTAAAACTCGACTGTCGAGGCAAGGCTAAATTAAGAAAAATGAATGAAGAAGAAGAACAAATCGTGATTGAAATAATTTTAAAATAGAAAAGCCAATGTCAAAAGGACCCAGACAAGATGACGATGAAAGGCGTCAAAATTTAAAGCCAAAACGGGGTCAACTGAAATGTACAAGTTATTACTTAAGAATTTAATTATCAGCAGGAGTTATTAAAAGGCACCAAACGAAATGAGAAGAAAAATAAATGCATACACATGTATATGCATATATACATACATATGAATACATATATACATACACATACATATGTATATGCATATATACATACACACAAAAAACACCCCCCACAGACACGCACATATGCATATAAGTAAATAGACGAATAAATAAATAAATAAAGAGTAAAGAAAAAGAATTTAAAGGGGAGAGGGTGGCCGGTATCTGCAAATTCCGGATAAAGCAAGTATTAAGTAAATACATATAGTAAAATATAAATAAATATACATGCATGATATGAATGTGTCGGTAGATTGATATATTTGATAGATAGGAATACATATATATATATAAAGAGATAGAGAAAGAAAGAGAGAAAGAGAGAGAGAGGAGAGAGATAGAGAGATAGAGAGATGTAGATATAGAAATAAATATAGAACATCATATAATTATAGTTACTAGAAGACAAAAGTAAACTTGGTCAATTTATTATTATTTTCGTATTTTCTATTTTATTATATTTATGTGTCACCATTTACTAAGGCCAAATAATTCGTAATTGTATCATTAGAATGGCGCGCACTGAAGATTGAAGATTCAACCTCCATAGAACTACAATTTAGAATTGATATCCTTAGCATGTATATCCGTTACGTCATAGGTTCTAATGCGAATTTTACAAGTTTTAACAGATAGCAGATAAGAAGAACCAAATAATATGTCCTTTACCCTAAAACAAGGAAACTCAAGTATTGGTAGCATTTGTGCCTGTTGGTACCAAAAGATAGCCATGAAGAGTCATGAAGGATAGAAAGATCTAGTAGAGATAGAACTTCCCAGGAATATAGTGAAAGGGCATGGAGAGTAATGGTATACCAGGAAAACTTATGGTTACTCAAATTTCAAAGTTGTCGTCGTCGTCGTCGTCGTCGTCGTCGTCATCATCATCATCATCATCATCATCATCATCATCATCATCATCATCATCATCATCAAGAGCTTCCATACCAATTTCTTAAAAAATAAAACGAATACAGCATTCTTTTGCAGCTTAAGTTTCTAACAGTCACAAACCATCGTACTCAAATGATTGTTTGTATCAAACTAATAAAAAAGGGGGATGGGGTCATTGGTCATCCTTGTCACTCCAGAACTAAACAAAAAATTCCTCTTAGCTAGTATCTTCTTTCACTATAATACCGCATTCATCCTTTCATACTGCGGGACGTCCTACTTAGAATCCAATTTTTTAAAACATTTTTTATTTACGTGTAATAACAAAAAAGATAACAATAATGATGATACAATAATTCATTTTTGTCGAGAGCTGTGAAGAAAAAATACAAAAGTGGTTAGTAGGACCCCTCCCAACCCCGTCTAGTTGATAGACCACCTATTTTACTTCAGTTTGTAAAGGAACCTGAGCTCCTGCAGGCCAGTCTCTAAGTGGGGATGCTCTATAGATGGGACGAAATGGAGAAAAGAAAATTTTGTTGGTGAGGAATGGGGCGTTAGTGGTTGATTTCTTTATCTCCAAGATGGGTGATATTTAGAGTGAGGGGTGAAAAGAAAAATTGCAGATAGGAGGGAGTGGGGATCTTGGAGGCTTCCTAGTTGGGGAGAAATGAAGCATTCACTCGGCTGGCTAAGAGGCTGAAAATTGTTTATGCTTGACGGAACTGCGCGTTCCACACCTAGGCGGGGAACACGTATTCAAATTTGGCTCATTTTCGTACACACATTGCTACATGTATCCATCTTCTTTCAAAAGCCACGCGATGCAGCCTTCTGTCAAATTTGATCTTTACCCGTAGTTGGTGTTTAAAGAAAACGATCAGGTCATGATCAGAAAAAGGTAGCATCCCCGGCTATCTTGCAGTCTCAACGTCCAAATCACCATTATCGCTACGGCCAGGATTACGATGTAGACCATTTGTCTTTCCCTGTCCCACAGTAGCCTCGCGTTGTCAGCAGCATTGAATACGGTTATCGGGCGATGATGCGCGGGATCGTTGCGAGCCGTCACCTCGCTGACATACGACCAGTACTGGCGGAGTTCGCGGCAATCGAAGAAAGCGTGATCGTCGTTTCTACAGCCGTTGCTCCGCAACGGGGACAAGCAGGAGTCTCTAAAAAAACAGAATTGCATTGTATGTTGTTAAGTGGAAATGCATTTCGGGCCAATCGCCAGGTCAGAGAGAACTCCGAATTGTTCAGATGACTCGAACCTGGCGCCCAACTCCACGCGGAGAGGATATCACTCTGCTGCCAACCCAAACGCGCGCATAGCCGGTTGTCGCCTCCCCCCTCACTAGATCCCTGTGAAGTTCCCTATGGGTAACAGTCACAAGGTCTTGGTAGTCATTTTAGCACAGCTCGGCACTCTTTCAGGAAGGCTTAATTTCCCCGTGGCTTGTGACGACTTTCAATAGAGGGCCGAGAATGAGGTCGGGAAAGGCAGCAGTAATTGCGGGGTGCTTCGGTTGATCTTCTTGAAGGTAGTGGCTCAGGAAGGCCAGCCTCTCGGCATTTCGATAACACTTACAGTCCGGCGTTCCCAAACCTCCATCACACGGATGTTGAATGCAGACCTGTATGCTCACCCAGTGTCTTCCTCTGTCCCAAATGAGCGAGTCAAGAGTCCAACAAGAGCTTTTAGGTGTTGTGCAAGCCGAGGAAGTACGGCCAGTCGGTAAAGGATTAGAGGGTGGCGTATGTGGCGCACGAATCGGCTCTACTCTTTAAGGAAAGTTTCCTAGGAAGCCACGAGCTGACCGCAGCCTCCACCTTATTAAGCTGGAGACCCACCCCAACCACACGCCGAGGATCCAATCCGGGCCATCCGTCCAGCTGAAGGGCGCCGGGAGGTTTGCGTTTCCACTCCAGGCGCCCAACCGCAGTGCGACCGACTTACTGCGGGTTATCTTGGCCCCCGTGATTCTTTCGTACTGTGCGAGCACCTCCGACACGATCTCGATGTCTATGAAGCTCGACACAAAGACCGTGACATCATCGGCGAACGTGGATACCTTGGCAGCTGAGCCGCCAGGCAGAGCTATTCCGCGCAGGACCGAATTTGCCTCCACACGTCTCAGCTAGGCCAGGACGTAAAGTAGGGGCGACAGCGGACAACCCTAACGAACTGACCGAGAGATAACAAAGGGTTTTGAGTGCTTTCCGTTGACTTGCACGACAGTCGTGGGCTGTCAATACATCACGGAGACCCACCTACAATAGTCCGGTTTAAAATCGGCGGCCTTAAAATCAGATGCCAAGAAACGATGGTCGACCCTGTCGAACGCCTTGGACTGATCTAAATTGATCAGCGCGGCTTCCGTGTCGTCATCTATTCCCCCTCTAGGATCGTGCGGATCAGGTGCAAGTTATTTTGAATCGATCTCCCCTTCACAGCGTAGTTCTTTTCCGGTTCAACCAACTCGCCAATAACAACCTGCAGCCGATTCGACAGGTCCTTGGCAAAATCTTCAACTCTGTTTAGCAGAGTTATGGGTCTGTAGTCGTCTAACTCTTCCTCTCCATGCCAGTCACCTTTCTTCAGCAATGTGATCACTCCCTTGGTGACTTGGTGAACGCTACCCAAAAAGCTCGTCAGGTGTTCCGCGCACGAGAATGTGTCGCCAGAACAGCACTGCCTCGCGCGATGTATGTATCAGAACAGCTTAGCCCGAAGGCCAAGAAGTCTGCTCTTATGGTATTAAGAGTTCATCAGAGTAGCTAGATATAATTATATCAACAATTGCAGAATTCGAACCTGGAATTAAAATCACTTCTATCTGGCATCTTTGTCTCCACAACTACTTAGACAACTGAAACACGGTGTGATGTTTCATATTATTTCATGTATACACACATGAATTATAATAAATAATACTATCTATCTATCTATCTATCTATCTATCCTCTGTGTGTGTGTATATATATATATATATATATATATATATATATATATATATATACTTCAACAGAGTTCAATGCGTAAATAGAAGTCAGTAGAAATAAAAAAAATGATCGACCTAATTTAATTGAGATCTAAAGGTCTCCTTTTCATTAGCTATAAAGCCAAGATGTAGGGGAGAACGCCACCATTTTCCCAAAATTACTGCACTACTCTTGACCATTGTTCAATTCTACTGAATGTTTACCAAAAGGGAAACTAGTGTTCAATGTTTGGTCAAGTCATATGTTAAGAGTCGATAGAAATTCGAATCTCCTTCTTCCAACCAATTAACGAGCACTTTTATCATTATGTCATACGAGTCGGTTAGTTGTAGTTAGCCTAACTGTATTAAATATAATTAAGACAAGTAAGTTACACAGAAATATTTATCTTAAATGCTAGTGGAGAATCATCAAGCTAGTATACAATTGATTAAGATTTGTAAATATGACACGTTTTCGAAGTCACACGTTTTCTATAATATTTTAGATAACGTCCGTAGAGTTTAACGCATAAAAAGGTCAAATTGGTTGAAACAGTAAGACGTTCAATTTTTCTAAAAGGTTACACTCTTGTGTAGCCCACTCGTCGTCTCTTATGTACGAGATCAGTCGACAGACCTAATCATTGAATAACGTAGCAGGTGTCACTTGTCTGTCTGTCTGTTATTTATTTCTTTTATTTTTAAGCAGGGGCGTTTTTCATTGTCCCAGATTTGTCGAACCCATTCTTACATACTTGGATGATTGGGTGAGATTTTTCTTTTCAGCAGTGTTTGTTTACCCGTATTCATTTTTCAGTTACAATACGACGGATTTTTTTTCTGGGCAATCAATCCGCGTTTATTTAGCTGTGATATATATATATATATATATATATATATATATATATATATATATATATATATATATATATATATATAACTACTTCATTTACTCACATAAAATTAATATACGAAAGTATAAATTTATGCGTAAACTTTAAGTATTTGCTTCAAAAGTGCTCAATACGTAGGTAGAGCTAGTTAGTAAGTTATAAAATATATATGGCGATTAAGCTACACTGAATATTCCGGGTTTCATCCACTCTAGGACTCTTCAGGCTTATGCGCGAATTTTGTGGTTGTCTGTCGTTTTTATATACGCACATTCTATTGAGATTTTAGTTAGCCAATCAGCTTTCTAGTATCCACCGCGCCTTTCCTATCAGCCAATGAACATGCACTTATCAGACAAAGGCCTATTTGACCTCTGGTTGATCTGTTCCTTTGTGTGTGCTCTATTTAGCCTGGATATTTAGTTTCTTGACCTGTTTTAAATCTAGGTTATGTTTTTTTATGTTAGTTTATATATGTGATCGTTTATATATATTCATGTTTATTTAATTTATTTATTTGTTTATTTTCTGTTTTTTTTTAGTTTTCAAACTATTTTGTATCGCTATCCTAGAGTAAATTTTATCTTGTGAACACAGTTGTTCACTATTTCTCTTCTACAGTTTAGATGTTGGGGTTCTTTAAAGTACAGGATAGCAAATTTTTCATGAAGGCATAATCTACATGGGTCGTATAGGTCCCTACACGTGGTAGCTTGTCTTATTTTCCTTTCGACTACTGGCGAATGTCCGCTTTCCTTGAGTTCCCAGTATTTATTTGCTAGCGTTGTTTTCATACGGTGTTTTTTTTATTGTTGAATGTACTTTTGTGGTTATAATATCGACTTTTGAAATCTAAGGATGTCATACCTACGTAATATTTCTTGTTATTCGGGTTTTCTTTCGCAAATAATGTGGCCTTGTAAACTACGCTTTTGGTTAGGCATTTATTTTGAAGTGAGCAAAGTGTGCGGTGTCTACAGTTTCATTTATCTTGTTCGTTATTAGTATTTTTATTTCTAGTATGGTTGTTCTTGTCTGGGGTTGGTTTATTATTATTATTATTATTATTATTATTATTATTATTATTATTTCTGTTACTGTTAGTTTTATTTTTGTTATGGTGTCTACTTTCTTATTGTTTAGTTTGTTGTTGTTTACATTTTATTATTTAATATTTTGTTATTATTTGCTTTAATTATCATCTCTAAATTTTCGCAACAGCTGTAGGATAATTTTAAGGTATTTTATTGAAAATTTTGTGTAAGGGATTGGTTGCGGGAAAGTGTTTTTCAATGAGATCTAGAAATTTCTTGCCAAGTTTTGTTTTTAACATTTGATTGTATGGGGCCGTATACCAAATTATACTTTTTCTTCTAATTTTAATTTTATTATAGTTATTGGTGCTTTGTTGCTTATATTTGATATCGATATTTTTGTATCCACTATTTTTTAGGGCTGTTTCATAGATATTTGTTGACCTGTTAAATGCATTTTCATCGCTTGAGTTATTCCTAACTCGATCGTAAGTAGACTCAGTAATGTGTTTTATAATTGATGGTGGGTGATTGGACTTAGGGTTTACGTATATTGGAGTAGCGTTATCTTTTAAGTAGCCCCTGAAACAGTTGATCACTCTCAAAAGAATTTATTTCACCACATTTAAAAATAGATATGGAAAGAGTTAATTTCGAAACATCGCTAAAAAACATCCTCATACATAGCAAGAATAGCTATATTATTAAATGAATTAAAAAAAAAACAGATGAACTAATACGCCGAATGCGATGCCGAGAAAATTTCTTCCTTAAAAATGAAAACGTAAACAAAAAAGAATCCTATTGTTTTAAAACCCTTAAAAATCCGAAAACAGTAGACCTTTTGATAAACTTTGAAAATGACCTTTTAAACGTAATTAAAAACTTAGAATTCCTCAATCAACCTAACAATTTCCAACGGAAACTACACAAAATCGTTAGAACCATAAACAACTCTAATAAAATCTTTGTAAAAGCAGATAAACTAGAAACTTTTATAAAATAGATAAACAAGAATATAACAAACTAATCACAGAAAAGATTACAAAAACTACCAAAAACTAGATACAAACGAATGCGACTACATAGATATAATAAATACTAAAAGTAAACAAATTACCGATAAATTAAAAATGAGCGATAAAGTTGGCAAATTGAAACCTAGAGAGGCATGCATTCTGCTTAAAGATCACAAATGCGACTTTAATAATAATCCCAGAACCCGCTTGATAAATCCAACTAAACCGGAAATAGATAGAATTAGCAAAACAATACTTTCTAGAGTAAACAAACAAATCAAACAAGACCTAGAATTAAACCAGTGGGCAAATACTGCCGAAGCAATCACCTGGTTTAAAAATATAGAAAACAAAGATAAATGTACGTTTATACAGTTCGACATCATATATTTCTATCCCTCGATATTCGAAGAACTTTTTAACATTGCCCTAGAATTTGGTGAGGCATACACTGATATATCCTCGGAAGAAATCAACATCATTAAAAAAATGTAGAAAATCAGTTCTAATAAATAACAATAACCAATGGATAAAAACTAAAATGACAAATTCGTTTGATTTGGCGACGGGTGCCAGGGATTCTTGTGGGATTATTCATTCTATATACCCTCACAAGTATATTTGATAATACGGATATCGGCCTATATAGAGATGACGGACTAGCCATTGGCTGATAGGAAGGGCGCGATGGATACTAGAAAGCTGATTGGCTAACTAAAATCTCAATAGAAGGTGCGTAAATAAAAACGACAGACAACCACAAAATTCGCGCATAAGCCTGAAGAGTCCTAGAGTGGATGAAACGCGGAATATTCAGTGTAGCTTAATCGCCATATATATTTTATAACTTACTATATATATATATATATATATATATATATATATAATTTTATTTTGTTTAAAGAAAAATCTTCCATTTCTGGTAATAAATGATAAAATAATATATATATATATATATATATATATATATATATATATATATATATATATATATAATAAATAATAAAGCTAAAATCTATAGATTGTCCTCCACAAGTGTAAATTTATATTTAGGAAAATATTTGCATATTTAACATGCATTTTTTTTTTTTTACAGAAGTCAGGGGAAATGACAACTCTATAGTTAAATATTAATAGATTTATAGAGAATCGGAATTGAAATCGATAATATATCGGAATTGAGAAAAATATTGTAATCGTCTCATCACTAATATATATATATATATATATATATATATATATATATATATATATATATATTGTTTAAATTTCATTCAGAGAAACATCAATTTTCAGAACAGAAATTTATTGATTGAATAAAGAATGCAGTTCAGTTTTTTCCTTAACTCATGTATTTTCGATGTAGGCTAATCTCCTCAGAGGAAAAGTCATTAGCAAATATTGGATCTAATTCGAAATAATATTGTTATTTAGCACATAAAAAAATATATTTAAAAAATTAATTACATCTTATAAATAGATAAAGAAATAAGTGTAGAACCAATGAAAGGATATGAATTTATGGTATCCGAGTGTCGTCCCTAGTATAAAGTTATATACTGTGGTCAGGGCCCGAGTTTGTTTAATAAATCCACATTGTAATCTACATACACAGCAGAATGCTCAAATTCTTTTATCTTGTCTTGGTTTTGAAAACTTTACATACACGCACACACACACACACACGCACACACACACACACACACACACACACACACACACACACACACACACACACACACACACACACACACACACACACACACACACACACACACACACACACACACACACACACACACATATATATATATATATAGCACCACACTATGGACCTATGCTTTTTTTCCCACGGCACCCATGTGTAACATACAAGATTCTAGTGCGGAGTCGTATTGGTCTGTCGATGACCTTGAAACCAGTCTTGCCTTAGAGCCAAACCGACTGGCATGGTTTTGTGTCTGAGTGTCCTTCTTCTAGCCTTTGCCTAAAGAGGCAAACCTTACAAGGCAGCAGGGGAAATGAATCTTATTATATTGTCAGCCGCTCGGTCACTTGCATGCATTCTGTAAAGCACCAGGGGGACCACGAGAAGGTAGCATGCAAGTAGTTAGGAGGCAGAGACTGTAGATTACATAGACCTAAGACTAGCTTAACTATTTATTACCCATGCACTCCAATCATCCACACACACACACACACACACACACACACACACACACACACACACACACACACACACACACACACACACACACACACACACATATATATTGCCGGTACTAAGAAAATCTTAGGACCAAAACGCTCTGCTGCAGGATGTCAGCAACACCATCCTGACAGAAAAAAACCGAAATACAGAACAGATACTACTCAATAGAGACTCCTCAGCCCATCATGACTTTCTCAGGAACATGCCGCAGCATCTACCCAACCTATGGATGTCTCTTCCGTCAACTTTCAGAGAGTTTAGTGTAGCACTAAAACAAATGCGCAATTGGAAAGCTGCCGGACCCAACAACACTCCTACAGAACTTCTCACACAAGGGGGGGGGGTCTCCCTATGAAGACACGCCTCCACTCTTTCATATAAAAAGCATTGAGGAAAAACAGGTCCCAGTGACTGGAAAGATGCTCTCCTGTTACCGTCTTCAAAAAGGGAGATAAAAGAGAATGTGGGAATTATAGAAGGATTTCGCTACTATCAGTAGCAGGGAAGATTCTGACCTGTATATTTTTAAACCGACTACAGGAAATAACCGAAGATATCCTGCCTGAATCGCAGTGTGGTTTCCGCCCAAGCAGAGGAACCTTTGACATGATTTTCTGTGCCCGCCAACTGCAGGAAAAATCAAAAGAACAACAAAAACTCATAGTCCTAACATTCTACGATACGAAAGCGCATGGCAATGTTCTAAGAACAGCAATGTGGCCAGTCCTAGATAGGTTTGGTGTCCCTGAACCATTTGTAGTCATGATCAAAGTCCTGCATGACGAGGTCAGCTAAAGTGATTCACCAAATCAACGTGTTAGAACCATTCTCGATCACTTGCGGGCTTAAACAGCTCTGTGTGCTGGTACTGACACTGTTCTCCATCTATCTCGCGGCCCTGATATTTGAAGTCTCCCAAAACAACCCCGGGATAGATATCAATTTCTGGTTTGATGGAGGAATTTTCAAACTGGCCCCAAACGAATGACCAACACCATAAAGTGACGGAAGTGCAATATGCAGACGACAACGCCGCCGTGGGACAATCCACAGATGAACTTCAGCAGTCTTGTATAATTTTCACGCCGCGTACTTGTGCTTTGACCTAAGAGTTAACAAGACTAAGACCAAAATACTGGCCCAACCACAGTCAGTGGAAGTTGTGGAAGACTTCAACATCATCATGGATGGCACCATCGTAAAATGCGTCGAGAACTTTCCATACCTGCTCGAAAGAAATCGAAAACCGACTACAGGCAGACCACACCCTTTTGGAAGACTGTCCACCAGGGTCTTCAAAAAAAAAAGATTTAACCATCCAGACAAAAGTAGAACGGCATAGTTGTCTTCACCCTATTATATGCGTGCAATACCTGCACCATCTACAGTAAAAACCTTAAAAACCTCGAAGAGTCCAGCAGAAAAACTGCGGATAAAGTGGGACGATTATATGTCCGACATAACTAACGCTAACATCACCAGCATCAATCATGAAACACCGATTAAGATTGTCTGGCCACTTGGCTCGCATGTAGGACACTATATTGCCGAAACAAGTGCTCTTCAGTCAACTAAATGCAGGAAATCGACCCCGAGGCCGCCCGCTACTTAGATTCAAAGACAAACCTAAGAAATTTCTAGGTGAGACCAATATAGATCCATACACTTTTGAAGCCTCATCTAACAACAAACATAAATAGAGGACAGAGTCAAAGTGGGTATAAGCCAATTCAGAGGAAACAGAAAACCAAACGGCAATAAAGAGCTTTTACAGCCAACCAACTGCACCCCCACCCACAATTCAATGTAACCAATGCTCCCGACTATTGAGAGCCCAAATTGTTTTTTTCCAGCCACAAAAGGACTCACCATCCCGATAAATGCTAAAATTCTTACGAAACTCATAAAGCTTTCTCTTCTGACTCTTATCTATATTGGACTTGGGAACTATGATATTCGGACACGAATGCATGCCGACGATATATATTTGTAAGTATAATGGTTGTATAAATTGGTTTCATAGAGGTAAATAAAATGAAACCCGCGTGATTATTAAAGAGTGCTCAATGGAAAACAGAGCTGGTACATATAATCTGTTTATTATACAAACATTATTGTTTCATATGTACATACGTGTTTAAGTGAAATCCTAAGGAGACCACCTCATCAGATCCAAAAAAAAAAGAAAAGAAAAAAGGGAGCGATATTGAAAAAAGAGTCAATATTACTTTCATTTTTTATAGGATATTCCAGTGTGGTTTCTGTATATTTTGTGAATGTAAGTTGTAGGGGTTTTGGGGGAGTTGTGGTGAAAGAAAGGGAGTAGAGTGGTGGGTTGATGGAAGAGAGAGGAAGTACAATCTCATGTTGTCAAGCTGTAGCATTGGGGGTATTGGTAATATTTTAACTTGGCGGTTGTATTTTGACCTAAGTTTTCGCTTTGATCTGAAGAAATATTATGTTCTCATCACTGTTAACTTCCCTATCTTTGGTTTTTATGTTTATTTTCCTTTTCTGTTGGTGACTACATTATTTTATAGTTAAGTTATGTCTATTTATTTATTTATTTATTTTATTCCTTGATTTTGTTATCCGTTCATTGTCTTCTCGTTTTCAAATTCCTTCTTTATTTATTTATTTGTTTCTTTATAAGATAGATGTTTATACATTTAAATTAACATAACTTAAATAAAGGTTGCATACTGGGAGTTATATTTTCTACTCTACAGCAGTGTCTAAAATAATTACAGCGGCAAAGGGTTTCATATCTATATATAAACTTAATTTCAATAGTTTTCATTCTTTCATTTAGGTTGTTTACCTTTTCCTTAATACTAGAGTATAAATATATTTTATAGGTTTATATGCTTCGTTATTAACATAGGTTTTCCAGGATATATACATGCAAATGGTACATAATAATACCAATACTCCCCTGCTACAACTTGGCCACGTGAAATCGTACTTCCCCACTTCCCTCAACCCACCATTCCTACTCTCTTTCTTCACCAAACCTTCCTCCCAAATCCCTACTGCCCACATTCACAAAGTATACACCTCACTTACTCCTAAAGAAGAAATCACACCCGAATATTCTATAAAAACGAATGTAATCTTGACTCTTTTCAATATCGCTCCTTTTTTTGGTCTCATGAGGCGGTCTCCTTGCATTAGGATTCCACTGAAACATGTATGTACATATGTAACCAATAATGTTTGCATGATAAACAAACCACACACACACACACACACACACACACACACACACACACACACACACACACACACACACACATATATATATATATCAACTAAATAATTAACGCGGAATTTGGTATTGCGGTATGTATTCCAATACATGCACCCCCCCACACACACACAACACACACACATATATATATACGTATATGTATATATGTATATATATGTGTATATATATGTATATCTATCTATATATACGTATATATACATATATGCATATATATATGTATATATATATGTTTCTTTACAAAGTCAGGTTTGTTTGTACATTTGTATATACATGATTCAATTCTAAACTAATGAATCTATTATTATTAGATTATGGGAACTGCTACTTGGCGCGATTAAAATCTAGGCTAGATTAATTGCATTTAGTTTTAAGCAATTTTGATACAATAATGTTGAAATTCTTTGCGTAAATATGAGTCGATTTGTATTATTATTCATCGGACTACTGTTATCATCTTGTAGTCCGATGAATAATAATACTTATAACCAATCCTCGTCTCCAAAATTCAGAAACGTCGTGGGTCGATTTGTCTTAATATTCAAAATTATTAAGCGTTAATTAATAAATATATATATTTGTTTTAAATTTCGCTAACGCTAAAGATTTTTAAAAGATTGCAGAAAGCATAGACTGGCCACAAGCACTTCTATTTAAGAATTTGGATTTGATTCACAGTCATTAGACATAAATTAAGACATATTCACTGTTACTTATTAAGACCCCTTAAACTTTAATCTCAAATTCGAAGCACGTGATAGGATCCAAATCATGCCATGGATTTTGATTTAAATGGGAATAAAGATTTTAATTTAGTGGTGTAGATATAAAATGGTGCACAGCTGCTTTGTTTATGGACTATGTGTGTGTATGTTATATTTACATATATATATGTGTGTGTGTTTGGGTTTGTGTGTGTGTTTTCATAAGAACCGAGCCTGTTTTTGTTTTATCGTTACTTCCATGGCAAGTGCTCGTCTGAGCTCCAATCTCTCCCACCCCTCGCCAATCACGATAAAACACCCGTCTAGCTGAAACCACTGTCAAAAATTTCCCCACTCTTTATCTGTACCTAAATCAAAACATAGATTCCATGAAAAAAGCTTATTTCTTAGAAGTGCACGCCCGTGGAACTCTCTTCCGTTTGCCTGTTTCCCACCTGACTACAACCTGGATGTCTTCAAGTCCAACATAAACAAATTCCTGATGAACCGCCCCTTTAAGTAAGACACTTTATCAGATCTCCAATACTAACAATTTCTACGATACTATCCCATTGATTACTGTACACGCAATAACCCTTATATTCGAGTGGCTTCCGGGCCTTGATAAGTGGTGACTACCTTGTAAAAAAAAGAACCGATCAGATTCGATTGAATTCTTCTAATATACATATCATACACATAGTAAATATAACACGCACACACACACACGCATATATATATACGTGTGTTTTATTTTCACATATATATATGTGTGTGTGTGTGAGGGGTTGTGTGTGTGTATTTATAAGAACCGATCAGATTCGGCTGAACGAATAAAGGGAATTTTGAGGTGATATATGTCACCTGAGGAAAAGACAAACAAAACAACAAGATAAACATCCTCAATAAAAAAGGAGATACGTTTTGTTCTATTTTTTTGTTGCCAGTGAAATTTATCAAGCGAATTGGAGTTTTGATGACAAAAAGAAAATGGCGAAAAAGAAAGTAGAAAACGAATATAGCATAGCAAATAGAAGTAAAAAAGGGAGTAGAAAGAGAAAGATAAAAGAGTAGCGAAAGAAGGGAAAAAGGGGGAAAAAGAGGAAGAAAATGTACATTATGGAGGAAAGAGGAAGAAAAGAATATCAGAGGAAACAAAACAAAAAAAAAGACTAAGAAGAAAGGCGAAAACAAAAGCTTAACAAATAATAGTTTAAAAAGAAGTTGAAATCGAAAATGAGAAGAGAAAAAATTAGAGGAAAGTTGTGAAAAAAAAAGAAACGAGGAGACAAAAAAAGAAAACGAAGCAAAGAAGGAAAGAAGGAAAAACAAAACGAAAAATACAAATTTGAAGAAGAAAATGGAAAGAAAGAATAATTAACAGAAGAAAAAGAGAAAGAAGGAAGAAAACGGAGAAGAAAAGAAAGCTGTAAAACAAATAGAAGAGCAAGTAAGTATAGAAAAAAAAGTGAAAAAAAGAAATAGAAATTAGAAGAGAAATAAGAAATAAAAGCAAAAGAAGAAAATAAAGCAAAGCGACTGAAAACAAAAAAGATGAAAAAGAAAAATAGAAAAAGAAAAACAATGAGAATAATGAAAAAAAAAAGAAAAAAAAAAGGAAGGAGATGATGAAGCAAGTAAAAATCGTGGATAAAAATGAAGACGGTGAAAAAAATCAACAAGAAGAAAGATAAGCTATAAAAAGGAGATGGGGGGGATCGGAGATTGGAGGCAAATTGTTGATGGCCTCTTTTAGTCGAAAAAAAAAAAGATAGGATTGTTTCGAGCCTTTGTTTCAATTGGACTCTGGGAGTTCACGAAAAGGTTAGAAGCCTTTGTTCGGGTATAAAAAGATAGACGGAAAAATAAACAAACAAACAAAATAACAACAAACACAACAACAACACCACCACCAACGACAAAACAAAACAAACCCAGAATAAAGCAGCTGTATAGCCGTGAAAGACTGGTGACATGATATATATATATATATATATATATATATGATATGGGTGGTTTGGCTTACATCGACAAATCAAGCTTTCGTCTCTGCTCACAATCACCGATATTAAGCCTAAATTCGTTGCACACACACACGCACGCGTATATATATATATATATATATATATATATATATATATATATATATATTATTAGTTATCAATCTCAAACTAAAGGATGCAGTTAATTCAAATATATATGTTTTTTTTTTATAACACGTTCTACACGTGTTTCATTTAATATTGGAAGATCTAAACAACTCCTTAAAACTATTAGAAAAATTATTATATGGAATGAAAAAAGATTTGGAGAAGAAATAAGGTAGAAGGAATTGGCGATATGTAAAGTCTCCAAAACCATAAATAAAAAAAACACTTACTGTTGTGTTTATAGCTCCCCCACCCTAATAATTAAATCAATACACATATCATATTCCTTATTAATCAGTGATAACATTTAATATTACAAACGGAGAACTACTTATGCTTTGCCAATTTGTCTTAGACCGTGTTCTTTGCAGCATTGTACTGTACGTCGCTTCAGTTTCTTAAAAATATTTATTCCGGCTGGGATGATTTTTAAAGTGGAGTCATTTTTCTGTCCATAACCTAAAAATGTATGTAACCGTATATGAAATCGATAATATATCCGTATATGAAATCGATAAGAAATATATGTGTTTGATTTCAGATAAATAATTATGTATTTGAAAAATAAATATTGACCTATTTATTTAAAAAGTTATTTGTATATCAGAATAGTAGTTAAATATTAGCATTGACTTAAGTATGTTCACTTTAATACTACAAACGTCTGATTATTAATCCTGAATAATAATATATGATGTAAACGACAGAATGGACTATTTCGGTAGTAAATGTATTATTATGAGTTGAACTTTTTTCTTCTATGAATGTTTTCATTCTTTAGAATAACTACAAAAACACAAGCAGATTCCTTATTTACTACTTTAAATATGAGTCGAGATATCTTTTGAATTAGACAAAAAAAAAAAAAGATTGAACGCATTTTAGATATTGACCGAAAAAGAGATATGTTTTATGCCACTCATTTTGAAAATTGACCGATTGAACTATGCATTTGTGTATGTGCCTTTAATTAGTCTGTGTTCATTGCTGTAGTCTTAAATTGCCGAAAAGAAATAATGTCACATAGAGTAGTCGTGTTAAGAGAAATGTTTAGAGGTCGGAGTTCAAGGGGTTGGACACTGAACCACGTAATTTCCGACGGAACCGGGTCCTCAGCCTTAGACGGTAAGATGAGGAAGGATGTTTGTAACTTTCATCCTCAACAATGGGAAAGGCAGGCAAAGGGTAGATTGATATGGTCGTATCTACATATATTTCATCTCTCGCGCCCCTGTTTCTCTCTCTCTCTCTCTCTCTCTCTCTCAAATACATTCTCTCCGCTTGAATAGACCTGTATATAAACTGATCAATACATATCATCGGACGAAAAAGCTATCTGGCCTCGCAAGGAAAATGGTGGCGATCAACCCGCGTGGATTCACCATATTGTGTCTTCCTATTATAGCGTCGGGAAAAGCCTATAACGTGACAGAATAAGGTAGATCGCCAATGCGGTTACCTGTTGGAGAAAGAGGGTCGTGTTTTCCATACGGTACGTTTAATAAATTCACGTGTAGAAGTCGTTTAATAATTTCATGATTGACAGGTTATTGTTTTTATTTGGGGCATATGATCACAGATATAAAGGAATTTCAAACGGGACCCTTTATTTTATCCACGGGAACGCATGTTCTTGTCCCGTCAACCATGATTGGCTAGAAGTCATAAACAATTTGCAATTGTATATTAGGTGTCGACTGCACTGAGGATTGAACTTCCAACGTCTAGAAGAGTGTAACTTATAACTGAATGTTACCAAATACTTTATCCACTACGTGCACTCTTTTGGGGGTTGAAGGTTTAATCCTCAGTGTGGGTCACATTCAAGATACAATTGCAAAGTCCAAAATACGTAAATAATATGAATATTAATCATTTCAGAAATTTCGTCAGATGTTAGAAAGTATTAATTGCATTTTTATAAGATGATGTTGAGTTTTTTGTACTGATGGCTCAGCACTTATCAAGGTTCAGAGCCACTCGAGGATAAGGATTTATGACAAGTGTTTATTAAAGACAACAATGTAGCAGTCACGGAAGCTAACTTATGACGACATGTTTAAGAGACAGGAAGTTCTTTGTAAAACAAACTCTGCTCGTGGAAATTCCGTTTGGTTTTAGGTAGCTAGTACCCAAGATGGCATTTACATTGGGTGGGTTGAGCCAGTTTTCTCCAAAGGAGAAAGTTTCAGAGGAATATTAAATTTACAAGTAATACTCAATCGCCTCAAATGACTTTATATTTACAGTTAATACTAGGAACGTATTACCTCCCCCCTCCCCACAGTGTCTAGGTACAACAACTAACAACATTCCCTTATTATCTGTGCCTGAAACTAAACATAACTTCCATGAGCAAAGTTTGTTTCCTAGAAGTTCCTGTCTATGTAACACAATACCACAGGGTTATAAATCAAGTCTAAGATCAACCACTTCTTGTCGAGCCGTCCTATTAAATAAACAAACATAACCCAAGTTCCACAGACACCGTTCAACACAATGTTGTATCACCGACCACCTGACACTTTCATCTTCGAGTGGCATTTGGGCCTTGGTAAATGGTAACTTCTCCCGAGTGAAAAAAGGTACACCGCCTGGTATTTCTGAATAATCATCCAGCTTCTATTACATTCACGGTATTATTCTTCCTTCACAATAGGAAAACGTAGCACAAGCTCGAAAAGCGGAAATAGAAAGAGCAGTGCAGCAACCTGGACCATCAAAAATTCCTTAGTATTCCCGTCGGCATTTTTCTGGTAAGGGTGTCTCAAATGATTGGCGATATACAAACCCATTGTCAAACAGAAAAGGTAAAGCCTGGGAGGATGGATCTTCTGAGACTAACCTGACAATACTTCAGTCCGACAGAGCAGGGTTGTGGCGCTACAAATGTTCACTCTGTTGACTGATTGTTGAGGACGTACGAAGTATCGAAAAGAATTTTCTGCACTTTTTTCTGCAGACGAATGGAAAATTCTTTGTGGTGGCAGTAGTGGGACAAGTTAATATATTTTCAGCATTGTACAAGATTGGATTAAGCTTACTTAATAGTATAAGCATTGGCTAGATCATCGATTGTGGGCTTGCTGCTAAAGATAGTGGTATATTAAAGCTACGCTTGAGCCTGGTGAATATTGATGTTACATAATAAATGCTGTGTTCTTAATAGAAAAGTTTGAATGAAAATTTAATGGTCAGAAGTACCACAAGAATAAAGGTTAACGAAGCTGCATGACTTCCTGAAGTAATATTTTTGTTTCTTAGCTGGCGAGATTTCAAAGGAAAAACGTATCCTGGGGCTGTGGGGAGTTAAGAAGCGATATGTCTGTTCACATTACATTTAAACTTGTTCGGGTTAGTACAATGATGAAAGCAGGAAACAGAGAAGGGAATTTCAAAATCTAGTATCTTTTTATTATAAACATCGGCGGCTAATTGTGTGCATCAGCAGACAAATAGAATATGGCATCCTGTCACGCACCGTTATGTGAAAACATAACCTTACCATTCAAATAATTACTTCGGCATTTGTTTTTATCAATGGGATTCCAACATATTTTCATATTTGTAGCTTCCTCCCCTATCTCTCTTTCTCTCTCACTATATATATATATATATATATATATATATATATATATATATATGTATGTATATGTATGTATGTATATGTATATGTATATATATATATATATATATATATATATATATATATATATATTTAAAGGATAGAAATGTAATAATTCGCCAAGTCATTATAATTAAAGTGTGCCGAAAGACATTACGGGCGAGTGTGACATCATCATTGAGTCGAGTGTAGCGATATTGCATGATTCGTGTTTTTTTTTTATTATTTAATATCATGTAGAGCGGATAAAAGTTTCTTTCAAAACTATGAAACATCTCGATTTTACGGTAGTTTTCTTTTTGTTTATTTTACGTGTCGACATTTGATTGGACAAAAGCTTTATGGCATATTAAGCTTGGTTGATTGATTTGACGCCGAAACACGATGCTTAACGGCCTATAATAAAAGAATTAAATATAATCGATTATTGTAAACAGTTTATTTTAGACCAGTATCTGAAATGACAAGTCGTACAGTCGCCCCCGTCAAAAATTACAGAAAGAAAAATTATACTTCGCTAGTGTTCGCACTAATATACATATTCAAATAGAAAAAAATCTCAATCGGCGAAGTGAAAAGATAAAGGAAATAAGAAAGAAAGAAAATTCTCAGAACTGGAAAGTTAAAAAAAAAAAAAATTGGAAAACAAATCACATCAAACGAAACGAAATAGAAAGAAAGTAATATATATATATATATATATATATATATATATATATATATATATATATATATATATATATATATATATATACTAGCATGGGTACCCAGCGTTGCCTGTGTTGACATGGCTCCGTTTGAAACACACCTGTATACTAATCATTTTCATCACGGCCAACGTGGATACCCCCACAACAAAAATAAAACAACGGTTGAAAACATGTAAATGTAATCACCCCCCAAAATAAGTATGTGACACCCTCTTCACCAGATATTTCGGCAGAAGAGCTACAAACAGAAGAAACTATTCTCCGGATATCGAGCACTGCAAAGGAAACTCCCCCCCCCAAAAAAAAATAATAAAAAATAAATCGTTACAATTTTTGTTTCAATAAAAATAGCAGCGAATGCCCGTGCGGTCGCAAAAAAAAAAGAAAGATCTATCAAAAATGAATTCCAGAAACAATTAAATGAAATTTCTCGTCATTTTATATTTCTAATGTAATCTCCCCCCCCCACTCCCCAAAAAAACTGAATTTGTCATATATTGGGGTTCGTTCTGTTAATAAAATTGTTAGGTGACAGTACAGAATGGTCTCATAAAAATTGATTAAATATATCGTTGTTTTATGTTTCAAATGTAATTCCCGCCCCCACCACAAAAAATTGTATTTGTCATGTTTTCCCCATCCCCTCCAGCTCGATCGCTAAACTGGGCGTTAATATTTCTTGACCTGGAGAGGTGTACGCACATATTTTTTTTTATTACATGGGGGTCACCACTTACCAAGGCCCGGAGGCCACTCAGAGATAAGGGTTATTGCGTGTACAGCAATCAATAAGATAGTATTGTAGTAATCATTAGTATTGGGGGATTTGATAGAATGTCTTACTTAAGGGGGCGGTTTGTTAGGAATTTGTTTATGTTGGGCTCGAAGACATCCAAGTTGTAGTCAGGTGGGAAACAGGCAAACAGAAGAGAGTTCCACAGTCGTGCACTTCCGAGAAAGAAGCTCTGCTCATGAAATCTACGTTTTGATTTAGGTACAGATAAAGAGTGGGGAAAATTATTGACAGTAGTTTCAGCCAGATGAGTGTTTATCGTGAAAGATTGGAGAGGGGAGACGAGAGATTGGAGCTCAGACGAGCACCTGCCATGGAAATAACGATAAAACAAAGACAGGCTCGCAACGTCTTTTCCGTGGGAGAAAGGCTGCAGGGAAGAGAAAAGGGCACCCCCCACTAAACCACGAAGTCTATTTCGTACTCTGTCAAGGCAGGATAGGCTGTTTTTAGCAGCTCCTGTCCAGATGTGGCAGCAGTACTCCATCCTTGGACGTACTTGGCTTTTATACAGATAGAGAATTGCATCAGTAGTGAGATATCTTCTGGAGCGGTAGAAGGATCCCATCATCTTTCCAGCATCCTTGGCAATAGACTTGATGTACTTGTTCCATTTAAGATCAGGAGTAAAGGTCAAACCCAGAAGCTTGTCAAAACATGGAACCTCCCCAAGACAGGAGCCATCCATTTCAATTGATGCCAGATGGGGATGAGAGCGTTGATCATGTAAAGATAGAAGCTTGGTTTTGGATGCATTAAAAGTGACCAGCCACCTCTTCCTCCACGGTACCACGCGTTCATGATCAGAGAAGAGAGAATCAGAGATAACTTTTCATTTACGGCCTTTGATGTGTTGTTATAGATGGTCGTGTCATCAGCATAGAAGTCAACGAATGATTTAAGTATGTGTTTTTGGAGATCATTGATGTAGATCAGGAAGAGAGTTGGGCCCAGGATGGACCCCTGAGGGACTCCAGCATTAATACTGTGGGCCTTTGATTTCTGCCCATCAACCACTACTCTTATGAACATATCAGAGAGAAATGATTTAATGATTGAGTAAACATTTCTAGTGAAACCGTAGCTGGAGATCTTGTGACGTAGGGCCTTATGCCATACCTTATCGAAAGCCTTCGATATGTCAAGAGCAATTGCCCCGGAAAGGAAGCCTTTGTCAAGAGATTCGCTAATCCTATGAGATATAACCGTAAACACATCTGCTGTAGATCTTGCAGAGCGGAAACTATATTGCATGTCACTAAGAAGGTTGTTTCTGTTGAGGTGGTTGACTACTTCGTTATTTAATATGGATTCCAACAACTTACTCGTGACACACAGGAGACTTATTGGTCTGTACTGGGAGGGAGATGACTTTTCACCTGAATTCTTAAATACAGGGCATACTGATGAGGGTGTTGGAAAGCACTTCTCCTTAAGGCAACGCTTAAACAGTTTCGTAAGTATGGGGGCAAGTTCTGGTTGAAGCTTTTTCAGCACTAAAACTGGAATGCCGTCAATGCCAGTTGCTTTACTGGAATCAATGTTCTTGATTAGCTTGGCGACTTCACGCACAGATATTTGTATGTTGCATAGCGTGTTGTCTGTTATAGGAGGAAATACGGGGAGTTGATGGCCTTTATCGCATAGGGTAGAATTAGCTGCAAAGTTCTTGGCAAATAGTCTGGCCTTGTCCGATACTGACGAGATGACCTCAGGTCCATTGATGATAGTTGTTCAAGATCCTGTTTGCTATTTGCCAGAACTGGTGGGAACCAAGCGGCTACTCAGCTACTTTGGATTTAACGCACTGAGCATATAGCTATTTTGCATTTTTTATTACTCTTTTACAGTGGTTGCTGGCAGTCCTGAAGATAGCTTTAGTCTCAGTACATCTATTACGTTGGTAACTATGGAAAAAGTGATTTCTGTGCGCGATAGCAGCAGCACATTCTGGGGAGAACCATGGCTGGCTGTTAGGTTTTTGTTGGAATTTTTTGGATGGTATGAATCGGCCTATGCCTACAATTAACCATTCGGCCAAATTTTGTACGATAGAGGACACATCCTTTTTAAACATGGAATTCAGAGGTAGGTCAGATATGAATGTACGGAAGCTATCCCAGCCAGCCATAGAATATCGATATACAGTACGGCGGAGAGGTACGTCTGAAGACTTATTACATTTCATTTTTATCTTAACTGCTACAACAGAGTGGTCCGAGGATCCCAGAGGAGATACAACGGAACATAGCTCAGGGGAAGTTGTGAGGAAATGGCCTTTATATTTTTTTGATCATTTAGAGTTGTACACACAGAAAACACACACACATGAACGCTACTACTTTATATATATATAGATAGTTAATCTTTTACTTTTATAGCGATAATACCAGCGCGGGTACGTCGCCTTTATATTCAAATTAACTTTATTAAGTAGTAGAGATTTTCCTTCTCTGCACACAAATGTCTGTATTACGAAGTGCCTGATATAAGTTTTTGTACAGACATTTCCGATTGTCGTAGACACTTGAAAATTCAGTATGTTATTGCTATACATCTTATGGAATGACTGACCCATTGTCATGATTTCAGGCTCAAATGAACAGCTACAGCATGAATTGGAATACACCCTACTAAAGCCTGATTATCACAGCTGGTGAATTTCAAAAATGCAATCTGGACGTGAGAACACTTTAGAAGAACGATATGCAATAAAATTCTGTTTTAAACTTGAAAAAAATTACACAGAAATGTATGGAATGCTTCAAAATGCTTTTGAACTATCTTGCATGAATCAAGTATCAGTGATATAAGAGATTCAAGGAAGACAGGGAGTCTGTGATGGATATGAGAGGTTTGGGAGGAAGTAAGAATATCAGAGTTGATTGACCAAATAAAGAATGTTATAGATAAGGGCCGTTGTGTATCTATAGAGACAATGGGTACACAATTTGATGTCAGTATAGGAACTGTACACACAATTCGCGAGTAACTGAAGATGCAGAAGATTTGCGCGAAGCTTGTACCAAGGGTGCAGTGTGTATAGCTATTTTGAATTGTTTAATATAATTAAAAAAAGAAATGCATTAAGATTTTGAGAAGCCCTGCAACTTTAGATGGACAATATCATTTGTTGATTTTTATTTCAGTATAAATTACAATTTTTAAACACAAATATTTCCAATATCGATAACTCTCCCTCCATCTCTCTCTCTCTCTCTCACTCTCAATATATATATATATATAAATATATAAATAAAGTTTACAAAACTAAAATGCAGATTTCATTTTAAATAAACATATTTATTTATTAAAAATCAAGAAATCTTTACCAAAGAGGTATATATATATATATATATATATATATATATATATATATATATATATAAGAAAATGCCCGGATTTTTCTGATGAAGACTTCTTGATTTTTAATAAATAAATATGATTATTTAAAAAGAAATCTGCATTTTAGTCTGGAAAACTTTATATACATATATATATATATAACAAAAACAAACAACTATATATATATATATATATATATATATATATATATATATATAGTTTTAAATAAAATACTAGGCGGAAGTTTCTCGAGAGCTCTTTCGGCTATCATCTCGTCAGGAGTAAATCGATAGCAATCTAAATAATATTGTAACGAAAATAAAGAGTTCTATTGGGGAACTTATTAATGTGCCAACGTACGGGGACAATTAAATTTATTTACGTGTTTAAAAACGATTAAAAATATTGGCACAGCGAGGGAGAAGAAAAAAAAAAGCGGGAGAAAAAATTCAAAGTTCCCCAAAGAGAAACAATGCGTTTGATGTTTCTTTTTGCCGTCACAAAGAAGGTTGACGCACCGCGATAGAGACGGCCTCCAAAATCTTTAAATGGTTTTTGGAGTCCGCTCTATGTAGCACCTCGAACCAATCTATTTTATATCTATTGGCACAGCACGGGTTGTCAACCAAATGCTGGCCAATAGCAGAGTCCAAGGCTGCAGAAGGAGGGAGACCACCAAACCCCATCCTCCCTTGTCTGATCTTCGATGGAACATGCTGGTTTATACGAGTCAAAAGGTGCAAGGATGTTCGCCCAACTTTGATATGTTGACTGAGCATTTTATACCCTACTTTGGCGGGAATTTGGATGATAATCCCATCTTCATGCAGGATAATGTTCCCATTCACACAACTGGAAATGTCAAGAAGTTTATGGAAGAGCATGATATTCCGTGTTAGGACTGGCCTGCACAATCTCCAGACCTCACTCCTATCGAAAACGTATGGCATTACATCAAGCAACAGCTATGCAATGATAAAATTTCAAATTTGGAAGAATTTTGGACAAAAATTAAAGAAAAATTGGATACCATTTCCCCGGAGCATTGCTGCAGTCTAATTCAAGGAATTCCCAAAAGATTGCAGGCTGTCAAATTGCAGAAAGGCTATGCTACTTAATTTTAACTAGTTTATTGTGTTCCTGTTGCATTTGTGTTGCATTAATGTCCTAAAGTTACATTTAAATAAGAATTTTCTATTATGCGGACTTGCTTCTTGCCTTCGATTTGAAGTTATTTTCTTAAATTGACGTGAACACTAGAATATTTCAATTTAAACCAAATATTAACAGTTAAAATTATAGAAGAATAAAAGACCAATCAAATGAGGTATAGTTTGTTTAAACATTTACGTTAAATTTTGCTTAAACTTTCAGTTTTTGAAAAAATTACAAGTGCGGACATTTTTTTTGCCGCCTGTATATATATATATATATATATATATATATATATATATATATATATATAATTATTCAAACGTATATACTGGAGTAGAATATAACTTATCAACAGAACAATCAAACTACAAATGTAAAGGAAGTTAAGTAAAATTTACAACATTCTATACTCGACATACTGCATGTATTCACATCAGCTCAATGATTGAACATTCAGATCAAACAGAGCCATTGTAAAGATGAGACAAATACATTTAAAATTATTTGTATCAGATTGAAGAATTAAAGAATAACATATTTTAAGTATGTATTTAATTAAAATTTAAATTGTTACAAATAATAAGCTCAATGAATATATCTTTCCGGATTAAGAGCATATATATTAGTAATTTACATTCCAATGATCCAAGAATAGAATCAATCCACAAGCATAATTTTTTATTTTGAATTATTTTGCTAGTAATATAAGCGAATACCTATTTTTGTCCATAATTGTCTTACACGTGTGTCGCGGTAGTGATGATTGCAATCGTACAGCTCACAAAAGAGGAACAGATAATAAAAATGGTTATATATAGACAAAATAACAGAGAAGGATATTTTAAATGAGGAGGATGTAAATTCAAAATCTTGAACCTTTTAAAGTGTCTGAATTTCCGCCTTAACTATCATTCATAAATATAATATGTTGGTTATGAAATATCGATTTGCTATTTAAGTTTGTAACATTCTGGTTTCATTTCAAATGGAAATTACCATGCTAAATGCTTATAAAAACAAAAACAAAACGGAGAAGCATTCACTATACGCAGTTAAGCCGGCTAACATCTAAGGAGGAAGTTCCAAGGGATTATAAAATTTACAAATGATCCCCAGTCCCATATATATATATATATATATATATATATATATATATATATATATATATATATATATATATATACACACACTAGCAGAAGTACCCGTCGTTGACTGAGTTCAAAAACAGCCATTCTGTGTTAACAATTTAAGAGAGTTCCGTCAACGTAAGGAATATTTATAAATATATTTTAATGTTTTCCGTTATTTGTGCTTGAGGAATATTCGATTATGGCATGTGTAGTTTATATAAAAATTCATTTAAGTAGTTATCGCCTCAAATTTCGTTTTAATTTCGGTTCGCTGAAATTATTTCAAGTAAAGAGCATTAAAAACTATTTCAAAACAAACACAAACATGAACTGAACTTTTATGGACTATGGTAACATTCATTTCTTGTATATTTATTTTTTCGGGTAGTCGTTCGTTGGCTTTTCTGCTAAACACTCTTACTAAATAATACCAACGAAATATCGAAAAACAAAGAAACAAAAACAGTTTTGAAAAATAATGAAGCTTTACTTACTTTAGTAAAATAATCCGAAACAGCAAAATGGGTTATTAAAAACTAATTTAAATAATTACGTTAGTTTTTTAAAGCAAAGAATCGATATAAATATGATTAAGAAGAAAATGGCGCCCTTCTCAAGCAAAACAGCTTCGTTTCAGTTTTACAGTATTGAACGGTGTAGTATTGCGCCATCAGATTCAGGGTTGTACTATTGTAATGTAAATAACACGCAGAAAGGTTGTAATCAACTGAATTTCTTTCTAGTACACTGACAAAAAAGCTTAAACAGATTCATAAATTAAAATAAAAAGGTTATGTAAATGTTTTTACAAAGACACGTAATCATGTGAGCAGGATGTTTTCTTTCTTTTGACACGATAACAAGTAACGTTCTTATTTTTTATTATTTATCTATTTATCTATTTCCGAAAGAGTGCCACATGCAAGTGGAGAAGTAAAATAACAGAGTTATGCAAAAATTTGTGTCGAGAATTGTCTAAAGTTCCGATTTTTTTTTGCTTTCACTTTAATAAGAACGTGAATTTATAAGGTGAATTTATTCGACACAATATGATTCAACTAAAAAAAAAATAAATAAAAGCTAACGTGAATTAAGATTAAAGATAAGATGTTATTGTGGACCTTCACCCCTTTTAAAAACCCTTGTTACACTTTGTGACATATTTACATTTTATGGAGGTCAGGCGCGAACGAACACCCAATACTTTCATTATACCATATTTCTTCAAACTGAAACATAATTATCAAAGTATACTTACGCAGATAGATTTGAAAAGTGTTAAAGTTTGTGCAACATTTTCATGGAGTACAGGCGCGAACGCAGACCCCACAATTTTATTATACCATCCCTATTTAAGTTGAAACATACTTAGCAAAGTATTCTTATGTACATCTATATAAAAAACCCTTGTAAACGTTTTTTTTTTAAATTTTTATTTCCATACAGGCGCGAACGCAGACCCCACAATTTTTATGAACAACCGTTCTACCTGATCAAACATACCAATTCCTGATCCTCGATACATCTTCTATCATTATATGTAATCAGTTTTTTTTAAAAAAATGTCTACCATATAGAAGCCTATTCGTGACCACACATACACACACACACACACACACACACACACACACACACACACACACACACAAACGTTCAACTTTATATTATATATATCCAGTAAGTAAGAGGAAATGAGGACGTTAAGCTTTTTCAGTTCTTGCAAGGAAATGTTGAAGCCCTCTTTCATACATCGCCTGGTATTCCCAAATGGTCACCCATCTAGTACTGACCAAGCTCACCGTTGTTTAACTTCAGTAATCTAACGGAAACCAGCGTGTGAACGTAGTTATCCCGTATATTTATACTTTCTATTGCATATCTATGTGAATTGGGGTTTCAACTTAAAATTACATGCACAACAACTCAACCGAAAAAGAAATAGGGGTTCGCCCATCGCGCATTGAGCGATATTAAACCCAGTCATACATATGTGATCATTTAGAAATACTAAGTGCTGTAAATGAGCCTGCATCCTGGTGTACAAATGAGTATCGGTCTTGCTGGGAAGTATAGTTGGCGACAGATAATATTATCACAAGGATGGTTTAAGCTTAACGTTATCATACCGAACTGAAGCACAAAGAGATTACTACTACTACTACTACTACTACTACTACTGCTTCTTCTGCTGCTGTTTCCGTTTCTACTACTACACTTTATAATGTGTTTTTATTTGCATGTAAATAAATGCACATCCGTCTCATTACACAAATGTTAGATTTTTTTTACCTTATAGAAATGTAACAAAGCGCGGACGCACGTATGCAAAGATATGACGTCACTTTAAGAGAAAAAGACTATAAAATAGAAGGAGAGAGAGAACGTTAGAGAAGGCAATCACGTTAGAGACGTAGGTGACACCACGGCCGTAACGAGAAGTCACAGGTGGCGGGAAAATGAGGAAATAAAAATCGTTATTACAAAAAAAAGAAAAAAAAAAGGAGTCGAATTATTACCTATGTTCTTTGCAACGTATGCTACTAAAACGTGTTGGGTTTACGTGTGTAAAAGTGTAACGCTATCGAAAGAAGGTAACATTCTCTGCCTGTATTTATGCTGTATGATGATGTAATGATGCTCTATGATGCTGTAATGATGTAATGATGATGTAATGATTGTGTGATGATGGTGACTACCATATCTCAGATTAAAGCAACCTATGAAAAACAGTCAGACTATATGCGGATGTAATAACTTTTATCTGTCTCTTCACTTGGCTTGTTGAACTTTATATTTGTTGTCAAATAAATTTGATTATATATGACTTGAGTAAAACATTTGTCCTTTTCAAATCTTTGGATAAAACCATTTCAAGCAGTGAAGGGGAGCGATAAAATAAATAGCAAATAAGACAAACATCGCCGCATGAAATAACGCCAGAAACGTATCACCCACTATAAATTAAATGTCAACGGTTGTTTTTTTCCTTTAGGTCATCAGAAATGATAATAAAAAAGGCTACCCTTACGTTTTACACTGCGCAATTGATCTTTGGATTGATTATTGGATTTGAATCGATCTTCATCCAATTGGTAGCTCCAAATATGGAAATGTTTTCAAATTCGGGGAACGAATAGATTAAAAATAGTACATATTTCTCGTAATAGATTCTATTGAAGCTATGTAAAAACTAATATAAAAAAAAACTATTTCGTCAGGCACTTTGAAAATGTTGGAGATCGAGGTCGTGTGTACCGAGATATCATATTGACAATAGCGTACACATGGCGAAAAATGCAAGAAACAATGAAATAATTATCAAATGTAACAAAAGATCATTTGAATAAAAATTATGAATCTGACATAATGTTTAACACCTAGCCGTGTCTACCGAAGAAATTATTTTGACAAAATCACGCACTTACAAGAATAATAAATTAATTCTCAAAAGTGATTTGAATAAAAATTATAAACATGACACAAACACCTGTATGAACAAGCAACAAACTTGAATGATTGTCAAAAAAAACAAAACAAATTAAAAATTATAATGTTTGAAAAGTCATTTTCAGCGAAAGATTACACAGATGTAATCAAAATCAGGTTAATCCAGTGAAACGACAGTGGCCAAATAAAACTCCCTTACGGTGTTGCTACAGTACCAATAGAACCTCAAAAGGGGTGCTTCAGATGGTCACAAATCTCATATAATAACTAGGCTGTAACAACAGAGTATCCTTTTCATTCTTTTGACTCTTGGGTGTATATCCGACTCAGTTAGACACACTTAATCAAGCGAGAACCACATCCGTTTATATAAAAGCATATAAGATATTAACAGATATATACTCAAGAGTCAAAACAATGAAAAGAATACGCTGTTGTCACAGTCTTAATAATAACTACTGAAAAGGATACCGTCGTTGGTTGACTATCTGAGCCCAAGAAAAATAAACCCATCTAATTCCCGTGGGCGCATTCCCCTTTTAACAATCAAACATCCATAACCATTATTGACAATAAAAATAAACTGTTATATTTTCGTTTATTAGTGTGTCGTTATTCTTTTAAACACCGTTGAAATACAACCAAAATATTGAATAAACCTGAAGTCAATAATTTTTCATCAGTTCTTAGAGTTGATTTTAATAGATGGGATTAATATTCATGTTTGCGTGCTTATTCTATGGTTTTACCTAATTTAACTGTATATTGTTTTAGATTTTTAGTGATGTGCCGTTGATAATATTGAGAAAATTTGTCTAGAGGTACGCATAGAGATTTGATCTATTCTTAGTGTCCTTAGTATACTTAGTTCTGAGCTGATTATTTTACCTGTAAGATGCTAATTCTTTTTGTTTGACAGGACTTCATCACAGACAAACCTGATGCCAAGTTCAAGAAATAACATAGTAACTGAAACACACCGATCATACAGGATCACGATAAAAGGTAAAAAACTTGGCCAATGATTTCCACATGGCGAGACACTCTCTCACCCAAACCAATCAAGTTCACATCTGTTTAACATTAACGGCAAATCACACCAACGAGAAAACATTTCCTGAATGAGCTGTTGACATACGTAACAAAAAAGAATCGTTTTTAAAAAATGTTTAGTGAAAGCGATAATGGGCGATACCCAACGACTTGTTGGTGCTCCTATCGACAGGATGGACTCTTTTGTTCGAGAGAAAGCTCTAGACAAGCTTTTATTTACGTATTTCAGACTTTTATAAGCACGGATATCCTCAAATAACCGATGTTTGTTTTCCACCACTACTTTAAACTATCCCCGTCTAATCACCAACCTTTTAGTTATCAAAATCATACGTTCACTATTGGGACCTTTGGAAATTCCACAGGGGAGTATTCATATGCAATATATTGATGCTGGCATTCTGTAGATATTCGGCGTAAATGGAGACGCTATGATATTATTGTAGCTCTTTTATTAAACTGCAAAAGTATTTATCTAAGCTAGTAGGGAGCACGCTACCGCCATGAAGTAAATAAAGAGATCCGCTCGAAATTCCGTCCAGATTCCCGAGTTCGACAGAAACATTCCAGAGTTCGACAAGATACACCCGAAGAAGGTCAGAGGTTAGATCGACCGAAACGTTATGAACATCATACTCAAGATGAGAACGGTAGTCCGATGAATCTAAACAATACGAATAACCAATCCTCATCTAAAAAAATTCAGAAACGTCCTAACAGTTTTCACTCAACTTTCTACTATGAAAACAAATGAACATTGACTTTTATTAATAACTTTAAATTCAATCTAAAATTTTCGTAATATGCTGAGGACGTTTTGATTAAAACTTTTAAGATCATTTCGAACTTCCACGATATCTCAGCTAATGAATGCAATCGGTAAAATCGTCCAATTTTTTTTTCAATCAAATCGATTGATTGCCTGCTCTAGTTGGGTGCCAATCCCGGTGCAACTTGAGAAAGTTTCACATGCATCTCGTACTAATTTAGTCCAAAATACATTGTAGTTAACATTGCACTGTAGAGAGCCTACTGTTTTTATAAAATTATTTTTTTATATATAATGGCTTGAATTAAAGTTTAAAACGCAAGAGTCAAGTATCATGATTCAATTGTGCTCTAAACAGAAACTTCACTTCGAATGCGTTCATGTCATAACAAAGAATCTGCTGGTTATTTTATATGTCACGCCTTTTGGCTTGTGTGATAATAAAACTTCTCAATTGCATTTGTGATATTAGGCTGTGTAAGGTGTTAAGTTTGATCAAAATCGCCTGTTCCGTCTTTCATTTCGATTATCGATCATCGATACTTATCGAAGACATTCCTATACAAAATCTATCTAAATACACTGCCAGGGACATATCTTTCATATGAAATTTCATAAAATTTGACCGAGTCGTTTTTTAGTCCATGGAGAACGTCACACACACACACACACACACACACACACACACACACACACACACACACACACACACACACACACACACACACACACACACAGTTCCTTTTATATAATAGTAGATGGAGATAAAGATATTTATTTTGTATGAGTCATATTGTTATGTTGTTAGTTTACCGGAAAACACCGGAAAGTATTATAATGGTCGATTATTAATATTTGTCAAAATAAAATGTCAGAAATTTTTTTTTATCAAAGCGAAATAAATATTTACAGATAAAATTATTTATGTTAAAATGTTTTAATAGAAAGGAAGTGAAAAAATAATGTTAGAACATAAACAAAATGACATAACGAAATATCTTAAAACCACGCATGAATTAATCAAGAGTGGGAGTCAGAGTTAACAAACCCAGTCAGCAGTCAGAGGGAGAAAGACGGTCCATGGACCGTAATGGTTCCGAGTAGATGAAAATGTTTATATTAAAAATCTAGATCAATGTTGAAGCTTTTCAATGAGGGGGGGGGGGGCATCCGCAATAAAGCTGCTATAAATACCACCAAGGCTTCGGGTTATACGAATCTTAATTTGCAGCTTTTCTGATTATCCATCAAATCAAGACAAAAGATGGACCAGGTATATTTGTCCAATGGCCGATGTAGCCCTTTGTAAAATTGTTATATGTCCTGTTTAGACAATCACTAGACAATCAATACACTCATTCATATGAAGACGATCAAATATGTCGACGCGCAAATATATATACACGTAAATAAATTGATACATATCATATATTCAGCATTTCCATGTTATTCAGAACCCCAGTATACTACAATATAGCATTTCTCTCGCTCCCTTACATTTGAGTATTACCTAAAAGTGTTTCCCTAAAAAGGTCCCCATAAATCGTTTTTTTTTATCTTTCCCCCTAAACAATAACTCTAAAATGGGTCTCTGAAAACATTCAACTTCATTCAACTCTTCATTATTCTACCCATCTTATTAACAATTTTCTTCCTTGATAAGCGGTTAATCTGTAGTAAAATAATGAAATGCTTCACGCATTCACGGTTACAGGGAGTAACCAAAAATAAAAAGTACAACCAACACTAGGTTAAGTGAAGATAGCAGGATTTGAACGCAAAATATATCACACGCAAAGCGAGTGATTTACGACTGAACCATTTCACAACCTCGCAGGTACTCTCGTCCCCTAAAAAAAAAAAAAAATAGATAAAAAAAAACAAAAACTGGACTACACCCTGGGAAGATAATAGTGTGTGTGTTTTTTTTGGTGGGTTATTAAGGGTGTCGTCTATCATGTAATAAAACTCTCGATTCTAAAAGATATTGTCGTTAACTGGCAAGGTGTGTTACTTTCGCATGACAGCACAAGACCACACGTCGCTAAACGCACAAGAGAATGGATCTGGGCTATGGATTATAAACGTCGTACTTCATCGTTCCTATCTTTTCGAGTTTACCTCATTGGGTCATCACCTCTTTTTTTTCGTCGGACGTTAACAGCATTTTACGAATATGAAATTGTATACTAACCGATACAGAATCTTCGAGTCTTCGCTCTAGCGTTCATACCAGCCGTAAATACGGAATAATCGCATTGAAATACCGTTTCTCGTTATATCGCTAAAGTTGAGCCGGGCCAATTCGAAATGGGTGACTATTTTGGAACGACGGGCGCTGTATCTAGGATGACATCGAAATTTTCGGCAACTTCTGCATCTCACATCTGTCTCGACCCTATCCTGTCGCTGGCCCATGCTGGTTGGGACGAATGAGTGAGGCTGGCTCTGTGCAAACCAGTTTCTCTTTAAACAAACTCTTCGAGCCATTTAACCATCATCCACTTCCTCGGCCGTAGGTCTTCGGGCTAAAATCAAAGTGTAGTATCTGTTCCGGCAGATGCTGTAATCAAAGACCATATGTGGGGGCAACCCCACATATAAGACCATTGCTCTTGTAGTAATCAGTTATTGGTCAATGTAGGGGAAACCCTTCATACCAATTGTCACTATGCAGCTCCCCTACTCCCCGGGGAGCTGGTCCCCCTTTTCCCAATCTCTCCACATTAAAAAGCGGCCTTGCGCCTAATTTTCTCAGAGGGGAAGCAAATAAATCCCGCCATTTAACCATCATCACCAGGATGATCTGTTAGTCTTTGTCATTTCGACGGACGAATCGTTCATCTCCGGTCCGTTTTGATCGATCAAACGCCTCAGGCGATCGACCTTAACCTATACCAGTCATAGATCAATATACCCCGCAAATTGTTTTAACATAAACTCACAAACATGCTTCCAGGCGTCGCAGGAATAGTCTTTTAAAATCTAAATATTAGGACTAATTCAAAGTAGGAGATATAATGATCGTTTTTTAAAACTTTATATAATTTTAAAAATATTTTCTTTTTTATATTTATATTTGAAAAATAAATTACAGTTCAGTATAATAGTGAAAGTGAAATGCAACATCTTGGAGCAACCCTTTATTTGCAACAAAACCTTATGCGTATAAGAGAGAGAGAGAGAGAGAAGGTGGAGACTAAGAGAAAATAACTGAAATAAAGAGAGTGTGCAACTACACTAATGTAGCAAAATTTTTAATATTGAATTTCAAGGCAAACTAATGATCTTTATTTAACTGTCATGCTACAGTAATGAATATATAAAAAAATTACGAAAAACAATAAAGTAGAAAAAAAGAAAACATTTTTTGACGAAAAATAGCAAAAAATAAAATGTTTGAAAAAAAAAAACGTCTGATAGTTCCAAGGGAAGATAAATAGCGTGTAACTATTGCCAATTTTAAAATAACTTTTGCGTTAACAATCATAAATATGACTTACTTGCCTTGATTTTAGCATAGCTGAGTTACTTCCCTTGTTTCTTCTTATCTTTCTTTTTTTTGCTCACGTTCACCTCTAACAAAGCATATCGCATTAGACGTAAGTTCCTACTATTTGGAGACCTTGCTTAGGAAAGATTAACAAGATGTTAGTTTATGTTACATTTAAACTTATGCATACTAGTACAGTCAGAAAGGGAATTCCAAAGTCTAGCTGTTCGAGAGAAGAAACTATTATAGTTGAAAACTATCTGGAATTTAGGGACCTCAACAGTGAAGGGGTGTGATTTTGTTACTAAGCTGGTTTGTCGGGGATATATACGTGGAGGTTCCACAAGTGCAACTAGTTCATCAGAATACATTCCATTAAAATACTTGTAAAACAGGCACAGAGATGCAACATTGCGACGACAGAACAGGGGTTGGAGCTTAGTTGACAAAGTAGGACCTATTAGATTAAAGATTGTTTTTGCACCCTATCCAAGAGGGAGAGATTAGTAGTAGATGCACCAGCCCAGATTTGGCAAAAATACTCAATGCACAGGCGAATGATTGCCATGTAGTGGTTATTATGTCACGTGTTCTCAAAGAAATATAGCGAGGAGTTTTTTAACGATAAAGATAAAAAAAAACTCGTGCTTTTTAAATAATGCAGTAATATTTAATAAAGTAATTGTCATGCCAATTAAGAAGATATTGCTTTTCGTTGAAATTGTCATGCCAATTAAGAAGATATTGCTTTTCGTTGAAATTTACACACAAAGCCAGTAGATACTATTGTTTTTTCTTAAATCGATATTTTCGTTTTTCGAATTTCGCTATTATAGTGCACTTCCACCAAAGAGAGTGTTATAGAAGATAACAAGAGAACTATATATATATACATACATACATATATATATATATATATATATATATATATATATATATATATAACTACTTCATTTATTCGCATAAATTTAATATATGAAAGTATAGATTTATGCGTAAACTTTAAGTATTTACTTCAAAAGTGCTCAATACGTAGGTAGAGCTAGTTAGTAATTTATAAAATATATATGGCGATTAAGCTACACTGCATATTCTACGTTTCATCCAACTATAGCCCAACTACTATACTACTTTCTACTACGATGAAACGCAGAATATTCAGTGTAGCTTAATCGCCATATATATTTTATAAATTACTATATATATATATATATATATATATATATATATATATATATATATATATACAGTATAACTCCTATAATTATAACATCCGCTTCGTTCAAATTAGAGGATGCTGTTCAAGTTTCGTGATAAAAAAATGTGCTGCAGTTAACTTTAATTTTCTAAGAATTAAGAAATAGTAAATGGAATTCATTGCTATATGATACTTCAGGTATATATTAAGTTGATTTTACGATATATTGCAAGTAAGAATAGTTAAATATTATTACCAGGAACAAAAACATTGAAAATAAATTAAATCTACTGTTATTTGTTAGGTATTTATTACCTAAGTTATCATCCACAGAAATCATACATTTATGTAAAATGCAGTTTTTTTTAGTTATTCCTTGAATGAGTCTCATTGCAGTTTCCATTTTCATCGATTGAGCTCTCGGGAACTGCCATTGTATTCCGTAAGCGATCACGGAAATCTACAATTTCTTGGTTCTGTAGCTTCTTTATGATTATATCTCCTCGGACTGATATTGCTTGCAAGACATAGTTGTCACTAAAGTAAGGAATTTTTTCTATAAATTTTCTGCATCATCCCATGATATTTCTTCATCAGAGAGTTCTTGGTTATTTACATTAGGGTCAAGAGAATGGGAGCTGTCGCTATTTTCATCACCATTGCTGCCTTCAGGATATTGATCAGTAGTTTTCTCATCTTACTGCACCCACATTTCAACATCATTTGCATTAAGTGATTTAAGAACAGTGTGGTTGGTCGGTAGAATTTTTTCTAGACCCATTGTGATGGGTTGTTTTACACTATTTTAAATATAGAAATCTGAAAACATTTCAGTTAGCGTAAATTAATTATCAATAGCTAATCTATATTAATTACATAGTACCAATATTAACATTTCTGCGCAATATCTGACTAAACCATGTAAACAGTTTTACTGCAACTCCGCATCAAATATGCCAATACAATTTCAATGACGAGACAGTTCAAGTTTAGAGAAAGTTCAGGTTTAGAAGAAGTCCAAATGAGAGGAAGTCCAACTTTAGAGGAAGTTCAAATTAAAGCAGTTTTATTGTATATATTGAGAAAATGAGGAAAAGGAAGCGAGAAGAGAGGCCAAGACAAAGAAATAGGGAGATATTAAAAGCCACCAGAAAGGGTGTAAGTATTTGTGTTTGTATGTGTGCGTGTGTGTATGCGCGCGCGTGTTTGTGTGTGTGTGTGTGTGTGTGAGAGAGAGAGAGAGAGAGAGCGAAAGAGAGAGATACGAGAGAAGAACATGACAATTGTTTTGAGACAGAGAAATTTGCGTTTTAAATGGGTTTACATATAGTCATCTACATGAAACTGTTTCGCCACATTTCAAGGTCTTCAATGTAGTTGCATCTACGAGTATTTTCACCCTGATTCGAAACCTGATCGCCAGACTACTTAAAGGTTGAATGGCACAACGCTTACGCTATTACATTTCCCCAACAACAAGTGAATTATAGAGCTTACGTTTTTGTTTATATTCGTGCTACTAGTTGTAACAATATGTGGACGTAGGCGAATTAGAATAAAGCAGGAAAGGAAATTGCATTTTGTAACATTGTAAAGAAAAAGTTTCAATTAACAGTTAGAATAGATGTGACAGTATATGACTCCATGAAGAAAGAATCTGGAGTTACATGTAAGGAGTGATATCATTTGTTTTAGCTTTGGGTCTACGACATGATAAAACATATTTTTGGAATCCTTGTACTATTTCATATTAGTATCCGTGTTAAAGTTAAATTGAAAACTGTAGACACAAAAAGAGTCAAAGAGTGACAACGACAAATCATATGACTTCCGACGAAATGTCTCATGTTCTCTTAGCTTGCGAGACTCAAACGAGCGAAGACGTGTTTTTGAGAGCGCTGCCCTCCAAATCGAGTTCAGCACGTTACGACGTCGATAGAGTGAACACTATTCGTAAGCGTCTCATTCCTTCCTTCTCTCCCTTTCCTTACGGGCGCAAGTTATGTGCTGCTGTTGAATAAATTGCTTATGAACTAACAAATGTTTGTCGACGTATTGCATATTCAGCTTTAATCCCAGGGAGAATTTCCTTCTAAATCAAGGAGGATTGCTGCAGTTGAATGCGGGAGACAGGAAGTATGTGCTTGAACGTTCGCATATTTTATTTTGAAGCCCGTCTTAGACATTTAGACCCTCCTCGTAGGGCATGTAATGTAACAGTATGGGGGGTGCGTTATTAATTATTAACAACGTATAACACGAACGAAACCGCCTCATTTCTTAATTTCTGATGTGCTACTTACACGAGTAACGGAGCTGTGCAAAACAAACGGAAAGTCAACTACGTTTATGTTACAAAGTTATAACACGTCGGTTACAAAAGTCCAGGTGATTTTGAGACTCTACGATGTGAAATGCAATAGGATTGTTGTACATACCCAGACAACTCCGAGTGATCCGTCTTTCTGCACTGGCAATTTTACCGTTATCAATAAACGATTTTCGCTCAACAGGTTTATGTGTCATTGTTCTTAGCGAGAGTACAAGAGAAAAAAAGAACAAACGAAAGTTGTATCTCCTCGCTTCCGGTGAAATAGAGGCGACAACAGTCAATGACACGAGCTTTTGTCTGTTTTCCGAAATATAGATCTGAAAACAATGTTAACAGCACACAGTTCAGGTCGGTGATAGAATAACAATGGAAAAATAAATAAAAAACTAAAATGAATACGCAAACGCGCTGTATTTCAATAAACTACGGCTGGTCTGTGAATCCTATCCATGTATCATAGCGATTACTAAAGGTTGAGAGATAGTGAGTGGGTTGTTCGCCTCCCGAGCGTTATCAATGAAATGATGAGGCTGCGTCTAAATTCTATCTATTAGGCCCATTAAACGCACCCAAGTCTTTCTCGGATTAATTGATAGTTTCCTTTATTTGGGAAATATCTTTGCTGATCACGAGTTAATTATAGCAGTTCTTTGATGAACTGATATGCTTTACGCTAGAAAGCTTTACCTGGCCCGCTACTCTGTAACTCCACTTAGCTCAGAAGCTTTAACCTAGCTTAACTCTCAACTTTTCTTAACTTCTAACAAAAAAACACGATGTGCAGCTCTCTTTATACTAAGAGTGGTGGTCAGGTCGGAGACACTCCCTTCCTCCACCTATTAATCAACGCTAGCCATACTGACTCTCGATGGAAGATGATTGGTCAACCGTCTATACCAGACTGGCTGCACATCAACCGCACCTCCAAGGACAAAATTTATTCTCATGTCCCGCTTCTTAGCCGGAGCAAGGTGAGGTCAATATCTGGTCTGACACTTCTCGTCAACAATCGAGAATAATAGCAATTTTTTTTATTTTATGAGAAAACTTGAAAACTAACTTTTAATCAAAACAATTAATGTTTTCCTCTTTCGCTAGTTTTTCCGACGAATCTATCAATTGGCCAACACGCACATCCATTCATCCTGATATCTATTAGTCGACGTATAGTTGATTACATCAACCGGAGCTGACGGCTCTAATCCCACATCGCTTGGCCTAGAAGTTGAATCTTCCGGAGCTAGCTAGACAGATGAGGCAATGGAGTCTCCGCTCAAGCGAAAGCGTCACAAATGTGTAATCCTCTGCAAATGAGATTGAGGAGATAAAACGAAAAAGTATATAAAAGCCAAGATTGAATTCGTTGTTAAAAACTTTAACCACTAAAAGCAGCACTAGATTACGAGGGGCGTGCAATAAGTAATGCCCCTGACCCACTTCTCATAGTAGTAGAGCAACGAAACTTGGCATAGTTATTAGTCTTTCTCTACATAAGAACCAACCAGAGTTATGCATTTCTCCCATCGTTTGATGCAACTCTGGAGACCGCTGGCATCCTCAACTTGACGGACAAATGCCTCATCAATGGCAGAAGGGGGGGGGGCGACCAGGTCTGGGGGCTGTTTCCACAGACTTCCGGCCATGTTTGAATTCACGATGCCAGCGTTTCACTAGGTCATATGATGGGGCATTATCACCATAAGTTTCTTTCATTTCATCAAAAGTCTCCTGTGGTGAGCGTCCTTTCAAATACAAAAACCGGATCACTGCTCGACATTCAACAGACTCCATTTTACACCTGACTCAGTACAAACGCCTGTAAAACAGAAACAACAATTAGTTCAGAGCTGTAATTTGCTACATAACCCGTAGATATATAAATCATTTCACATGCAAAATTGCAGCTAGATCAGACAACGGGAAGTGGGTCAGGGGCATTACTTATTGCACGCCCTTCGTATTACTGACTTTATGATAGCACGAAAGAAATATCAACTTCACCACATCTATATATAGTCTTTCAAATTCTTCTCTCGGGGCTGATGTATGGCTCTGGTAATAGAGGTCCTCTTCCCAGGCATTGCTTTATATCTTTAGTTTATTGCCAAATGTCTGTGACGGTTAAACCAGAGAATTCAGACGGGGCTGCCTAGGTGTTATTTTTTGTGGGCCAAAAATTCACCACCTTTTGAATGCCAGTTAAAGACATATCACTTTCCGACCTTGTGTAATATACCGAATGGTTTCTCATCCGTATGTGATCTTTTTCGATGCCAATATGTGAGTTAACCATCAAGTACCAAAATAATGATTTTCAAAAATGTTCAAAAGTTAAGCTTAATTAATTACACTCAAAAGTGAAGCTTAATTAATGGCATTCAAAAATGAAGCCTCATTAATTACATTCAAAAGTGGAGCTTAATTAATTACATTCATAAGTGAAGCTTAATTAATTACATTTAAAAAAAAATTAATTAATTAAAATAGGATTTAATCATGTTTTAATATAAAGATTTAAAACCTAACCCCAAACCTGACATTAAACCCTACTTTTAACCCCAAACCTGACATTAAACCCTACTTTTAACCCTAAACCAAACTCTAGCTCCAAAGTTTAACCCTAATCCTAACTCTAACACTAACACTAATTCTAACCTTAACTTCCTCCCAATATATTTAAATAAATATTTTAGATATGTATTTATTCTGTTATTTTTAAGAAAATCAACATTATTACGGAAGTTTTCGATAATTAATGAGTAGATCATATATTTACATGTAGAAATCATTTCGTAGATCGTATATTAGAAGAGTATGGCGAGAGAGAGAGAGAGAGAGAGACGTCACAACCGATTGAGCTTACTACTTACTGAGATGATACATGCGCATTAACAAAATAAAACGTAACTGTCAGTCGTTGGTATCAAGGAATTCTCCACGTAATTATGCACTGATTACGAAGAAAGCGCTATTCTATTTATTTACGAAGATAATACTTTACGCTAAGAAGAAAATAACATTTCATATACTAGAAAGCTCAATACATACACGTTATATATATATATATATATATATATATATATATATATATATATATATATTATAGCTAAGAAAAATACAAAGTTTATGATATAATTACATGTTAAAATAGGGTAAATGGAAAAACAATTTCGTCTGTTAGATGAATAAATTCGAAATTTAGGCACATTTCTCGCACTAGCGGTAAGGTAACAAACAGTCTATGTCAGGTAAATGAAACTTTACACAATATACTCTTTATTCATATATGATATCAGTTGCAAGATTAACTACTTTGTATATTGGATTTATTCGATCTCAGCGCGACTATTTTTTTTATTACTTACAAAAATTGAAATGTTTAGAAAAAAAAAACGTAATACTCACATGCACACGTTTTCAATTTCTTTCTGCTTTTTTGCTTCATTTTTCTTAAAGGAATTTTACATTACGTTTAATACCTACGGTGTTTCTGTTTTTAATAAATATAAATTCAGCATTAAGTAAAATATAATTATTATGCGTATTTTACGACCGGGTAAAGCAGGGCGGCCTGCTAATATATATATATATATATATATATATATATATATATATATATATATATATATATATATATATATCCGTTAGAAACGTTGAGTGAAATTTGAAGAATAAAATAAAATTCGTATTGAATACAATTGAAGCCAAAACTGCAACGCGAATTTTTTTATAAAATAAACGCTCGTTTATTTAAAAAAAAACGCTCGTTTTTTTTAAAATTAAATTTCGCGTTGTAGTTTGGGCTTCAATACGTATTTTATTTTATTCTTCACACACACACACACACACACACACACACACACACACACACACACATATATATAAAAGTTAGGCATTTGTATATGTTTACATATATATCATTGCACTGGATAACATTCAAAATCATTATGAATTTTGGAATATATATTCTGGTAACAACGTTGACTAACATGCGCATATAATGTTATTGCAAGTGGATACGCCCACCTAAAGTCGCACCATTCATTCATTAAAAAAACTTTAAATACGTTACGTGCAAAAACTCCAGAAAGAAAAGAAATGCCTACATCGAATTTTGAGCTATAACAGTAATACATTTAAAAAAAAGGTTGCTGGCGCAGATGAGCGTCAAAAAATATTCAGGTGCGTAGTAACATTAAATTATTATCATGAATTATGAAATACGTGTTCTAGGCAACAGTGTCAATAGCATGGGTATATTATTGATATTATGTAGACTTTCCAATTTAATATGGTAGGTGGGGTCACAAAGATCGTACTGTACACTATCCAAAGAAAGAATAGGTAATGAAATTTAAACTAATGCTATATTTATTGCTTATAAACGTCCTGTATATGATATAATTGCCATATATATATATATATATATATATATATATATATATATATATATATATATATATATATATATATATATATAAAACTAAGGGATTAACGACCCATCGGACGAAAAATATTACAACTATATTCCACTTTATATTTTGTCCCCGCGGTGCACACGCTGTTTAAATCTCCCTCTTTTTTTTAACCGTTGGGCATATTTGGTTGTCATAAAGGCTAACATAGCAATTATTCACTTTTGCCCATAACCCCCTTCCCAACCAAAAATACCTATCCTAAAATATGGCATAGTTATTTGTATGCCTGGCTGATTTGGGGACAACACCTCTACCTACCTAGCTATCTATCTGCCTACCTACCCACCTGCCTATTTTTCCCTCATATATATATATATATATATATATATATATATATATATATTCCCCTTTCGCCCTCCTAGATTTGGAAGTTAGGCCAGTTAAGTCATGCATAACGGATTCATAGAATGAATCCGGCCATTCGGTACGCGTTTGTTTTTGTTATCCTTTAGGGTTTTAGCTCTCTTCCTCTCTCTCTCTCTCTCTCTCTCTCTCTCACACACACAGATGCACACATACACATACATACACATACACACACATATATAGTGCAAAAATATACTTATGGAAGTAAGATACACAGATCATTTGTGTTTCACTTCCGGGAGAAAAATTCGCCTGATGATTTCCATTAGGAATGAAATATAAACCTTTCTAGGTAACATGCTCTATAAGTATATGCTTATACTACTACTACTACTACTACTACTACTACTACTACTACTACTACTACTACTAGTAGTAGTAGTAGTAGTAGTAGTAAACTCTACTCACGCGTTCAGAATTGCTGAAGTAAATACTGGACATTCTGGAGTAGACTTTCGGGTTTACTTTTAGGACCTTCGTAAACTTCACTTTCCTTATTTTATCCTCTAGTCCTCAAGTTTTATATAAAGGAGAAAGAATTGCTGTTTTCTGGGTGGAAATCTACTGACTTACCACGTTTCATTACCTAGTTTGACCTACCACTTTTCACTACCTAGTTTTTGACTTTGATGAAGTAATTTTTAACCTCTTACATCAAGTGGCTTTACGGCTTGTCTGGATCCATTTGCTTTTCTATTCCCATAGAAAAATAAATTATTTTATACTGAGAGTCCATATATATATATATATATATATATATATATATATATATATATATATATATATATATATATATATATATATATATATCAGAGAGGCGGTAGCACTCTCTATATAGGGATGGCCCGTACACGCCTATATACGCCTACAAAACAAAACTATCGAAATCTCAACTAAAATCAACTTATAAGTTTCAAAAAGCCCATATTCTTACAGAGAAGTGTCTTACGAATCCAGCGAGTGTCAGAACGTCGGTTAAAATGTCAAAAGAGAGCAAAAAAAAAAAAAAGGGTACAAAAATGGCCAATTGTTCTTCTTTCTTCTTTCTTCTTTCTTCTTCTTTCTTCTTTCTTTTGAGACGATGTATCTCGGTGTACGAACGGTCTCTGACAACAGTTCAAGCATCAATCGACTGCTCTTTACACGGAGAAGTGCAGTGACCCATCGCTTTTTAGCTAACTCCATAATTAAATAAGATTACGTGTAATAACAAGTTTTAAACACTATATACCCAATGTAGACAGACCACTTCGAACACGGAACTTCTCTCAAAAGGGACAGCTCCAAATAATACACCGGATGCTCACAGACGTTCCAGTTTGCCAGTGGCCTATATTTCTTTGACGCTGAATATTTGAGGTGAACGTTAAGGTTTTTTCTTTAAACAGTAACCCACCAGCGTTAATGAAACCACGAAATCTTTATCTCAGTTGATCAAAATTGTTATAAGAGTAACCTATCAGCAAGTACGACGTCAAAAAACAATGTTATAAAAACAAATAATTCTTCAGATTTTGGACTGTAAAATATGAACAAAATGTCAATGCTGTGACCAGGATTCGAACCTAAGTTAGCACGGCCACAACGTGGGGTCCTAACCTATAGACGATCACGGCTAACACTGACGTCTGTCGCTCTTGGCAGAAAGACACATGACTACTGTCAAACTATTGAAAAATAAGGAGGAAACTTGAAATTCTCACGCATGCGCAAAAATACACTATAGCAACCATTGTTAAATGCAGCTGAATCTCTTCGCTCGCTAAGAAAAGTAGATCAGGCCAGTTCTTCTAAGAACTCACCAAACGCCAAAGGAAATAAGTTAAATTAACCGCAAAAGAAACTGCAAGAAAGTCAAGAAAAATTTAATAGTGAAGGTATGAACATTTTAGAACTTTATAATACTCTAACTGTTTTATCAGAGAGGCGGTAGCGCTCTCTATGTAATATAGAACCGATGGAGGACCAAGAGGCAACTCCTAAGGCCCAAAACCCAAAGACCTAAAACCCAGCAGGAAGCGACCTGCTACTAATGGAGGCGGCAATGAGCCGCCTCCTAAAAAAGACAATACTATCATGAATGTAAGTTTAAAAATAAGACTGTAAGTAAAAATACTAATTAACAAGAATAAAAAAGCATTGGAAATGCAAAAGGATATAGGGATGGTATGCCAAAAAGTATACAAACAAGATAGCTATGAATGGCTAGGCACATGGAAATAGAATTGCATCCAAAGTATAGCCCTATAGCTTTTTACAACTGTAATGATGGCACGGAATGAAGATTGGAGAAAAGCTATAGGGCTATACTTTGGATGCAATTCTATTTCCATGTGCCTAGCCATTCATAGCTATCTTGTTTGTATACTTTTTGGCATACCATCCCTATATCCTTTTGCATTTCCAATGCTTTTTTATTCTTGTATATATACCGATGATCAAAAATTTAAGACGAATTGAAAATCTTTAAAAAGAAATAATTTTTAAAGATAGATTTTTGAAGATAGATATTTTACCTCTCCCTCTTAAGGTTACCAATACTACAACCTAAAAGGTAAGGGGCGGAGTTACATTCCAAACATTCAATTCAGACATTTATATTTTTTATAAAATGAGACATTTTACACTGGATCAAAATTGTAAGAGCAGGGGTATAAATTGTTTTTTTAGTTTAGTTACAGATTAGCAATCACTACGTAAAGGTGTCATCATGCATAAACCAAGCAAAGTTGTCGAAGTTGAGCGTGCTTAAAGTCTGGATTTCCATAAGCAAGGTTTGTCACAGTGGGTGATCGCAGCTAAGGTAAATCGTAGTAAAACTGTGATTTGCAACTTTCTAAAGAACACTGAGAATTATGGAAAAGCAAAACCCTCTAGTAGACCCCCCAACAATTTCTTCTGTACTGAATAGCAGAATAAGGATGGGTTGTTGTGAAAGACAGGGGACTTTCTTCTAGTCAAATTAAAGCAGCCACAGATGCTGATTGCAGTCCAATAACCACCAGTGGACACTTAGGACAAAAAGGCATAGTAAATAAAAAGTGTAAACAAATTGTTCGCCTACTTCCACGTCACAAGGTGGGTTGCTTAAGGTTTGGTCGTACAAACATAGGACATTGAGAAGTGGAAAAGTCCTATTTTCTAATGAGAAAAAAAATCAATGTAGATTAGCCTGATGGCCTCCAACGATATTAACATAACAAAAACATGCCCCCTAGAATTTTCTCCACACGTCATAGTGGTGAAGGGCACCTAATGGTATGGCGTGCCTTTTCTTACAGAGGGACGATGGAGCTCCACATGATGCAGGGTCATCAGGCAGCGGCTGGTTATGTTAGCATGCTATAAAAAGCACCGTTGATGACGGAGGTCTATCGTTTGTGTGGGAATGGATAATTATTTAAACAGGATAACACTGCGATTCACTCTACACGACAGACCTTGACCTTTTTGCAAGAAAATGGAGTACATCTCTTGGGACATCCTGCATGCTCACCAGACTTGAACCCAATTGAAAATGTTTGGGGATGGATTACAAGAGATGTTTATCGAAATGGTAAACAGTATTCAATAAAAAATGAACTTCGTGAAGCCATCTTCTGAAGCTCGACTTTAATGGAAACGCTTATTTCTAGCATACCCCAAATAATTTTTGAAGTCATCAAAGCCAGTGGAGGTAGAATTTCTTATTAAATTTAGTTGCTGAATGCTTTCATTAACTTTTCGTACAATTACGTAGAATTTTTACCCCTGGTCTTATAATTCTGCTAATTTTATAAAAATGTAAATTTCTGAATTAAATGTTTGAAATGTAACTTTTTTTCCATAACCTTTTAAGTTGGTAACCTTAAGTGGGAGGAGTTTAAAATCTATATTTAAAAAAGGTTTCTTTTTAAAGATTCTCAAGTGATCAAATTTTTTTTAATCAGAATTGCATATATATATTGTAATAACAATACACGGTCAAAAGAAGATCTCATTATAGCTAAACCACACCAGTTTTACGAGAAATGGTTCACCTTCTCCAAATAGTGTTACGTCAAGGAACAGCATAAAGCTGGATACTTCATCAGACTATATGAATCCTTGTCCTAGACTTCAGTAAGACCAAGATATTACAAGAAAGATGTACCATATTTAAATGGTCAATTGGGGGTTACATCTTCAACTTCTTTATTAACTGAGTGTTTGAGATGTAAGGAGAACTTTAATGGAATATTCGAGTATCTATGTGTTTCGTATAGAGGTTAAGTATTAGCCCCAGAAAAGAGACTCCCTAGATTCTGAGATTTTAGACTGAAGTAAAGTGGAGTATATATATATATATATATATATATATATATATATATATATATATATATATATATATATATATAGTCTTTGAAGTTTTTAACCTTTAAATATTTTTTTATTTTTTTGTATAGTTTTAACTATACAAAAAAATAAAAAATATTGTTTAACATTCATTAGAAAACCATCCAGTCAGTAAGTCATTTAATCACCCACAATCATTGCATCAACTCGCTCTCGAATTTACTATAGTCCTAATAATTTATTTTTTAAGAGATCATCAGTTGCTTACCATGGAACACTGTTTCGGTGATTTAAATATATATATATATATATATATATATATATATATATATATATATATATATATATTCTATTATTATATAAAAGAAACTTTGTGTGTGGGTGTGTTCGTTCTCTGTGGACACGAAAACGGTTGGGTTAGTTTTTCATGAAATTTCACACAAAGGTCCTTTCTGTGCCTGGCAGTGTTCTTAGATTTTATTCTAAGTTATGTATTGGAATGTCTTCGATAAGAATCGATAATAGATAATCCGATGAAAAAGAACAGACGATTTTGACTAAAGTTAACACCTTACACAGCCTAACATCGCAAGTGCATTTGAGAAGTTTACAACACAAGCCGAAAGGCCCGACATATAAAATCAACAGTATGTACTTTGATATGACAGGGACCCGTTCGAAATAAATATTTCTGCTTAGAGCACAACTGAACCATGATACCGTACTTTTACATTTTGATCTTTAATGCAAACTCTTATATATAAAATAATTTTATAAAATCAACAGTACTCTCTCTATAGGGTAATGTAGATCACAATGTATTGTGGACTAAATCACTGCGAGAGGCACGTGAAACTTCCTCCAAATGCACCGTGATTGGTCCCCTAATTAGAGCTAGCAATCAATTGATTTGCTTGAAAAATGAGCGATTTCGCCGACTTTATGTCAATAAAAATATGTGAGTGTGAAACATTCGTTATTATCATTAAATCCTCAGCCATTGTCGGGTTTCCCTGCTAGTATATATATATATATATATATATATATATATATATATATATATATATATATATATATATATATATATATATAGTCACGCATTAAATTTGTAGCAGAATCTAGATAACAAATCCTTTACCCACAAGTGACTAACTATCCTTTGCGATGGAGTTTGTAATAAAAATAATAAATGTACATTATTTTAACTTTACTGTAGTTTCATGGAAATGCCAAACACCTGAATAATTTCATACTTTTGAATACAACTTCAAACTAGCTATGTAATGCATAAAAACGTGCAACGATATATTTAAGTATTTGTTGATGACTGACTAATGCATAAAACGACAGTAGTGTAAAGATAAATCACATTACAACAATCACACATAATGAATGGCCAGCCAAGATTAATGCAGGATGCATAATGCTTTTAAGAAGATTAATGGTTTGACAACAACAACAACAACAACAACAAATGCATATTCTGTCGTACAGAATTAAAGAGTGTGAGCCACTTGATATCCAGTTATAAGTTTCTGTTGAGGAACAGCTGCTATAGAATGCGACATTTGTAAAAAAAAAAAAAGAAAAAAAAAAGAATATTCAATGTAGCAGCATTTCTTATAAACATATACGATAAAGAACTCTTGGACATAAGTAATTCACGACTCATTATGACTATACAATTCCGAGAGATACATACCTAGAAAACCCGTCATGGTGATTTATTAAACCTGTCATAGTGATTGTGAGAAAGAAGAAAGAGTAATAAGCATAGTTAAAGTTAGTGTCTCTAATGATGCTGGCTTAAACAGAGTTGAAAGAAAATAACTAAATATAAAGATCTTGTATTTGACATAAAAACAACCCAAAACTGGAATATTGGGAAGAACTTTACCATTCTAATAAATATAAAAGCTACCAGGCTTCTGAAAAAACAACAACAACAAAAAAAAACTACTTGGCGAATATTCACAGTAAACTAAGTGTAAGAAAGATTCAACCAGTTACGCTTAAAGGGATTGTTAGAATGCTAAAGAGATCTCCCTGTTGAAATCTCTGAAATAGCGGGTAAATGTTTGGCATCTGGTTGGATACATCACCCCCAGAAAAAAGTAAAAGCTAAATGATAAATTTGTGTTGTATATGTTGTCTAGAATACCCCCGGAAACACAGCTCAATGTAGGTACATAGCAGAAAAAAAGTTAAATTTGAAATAACCCAAAACATTATTACAGACTGAATTAATAATCTATTTTGTCTAAAGAACTAATTTTGGAGCTAAATAAATATCTCACACTTAATTTGATTTGTGTAATTAGACAGTTTTCGCTTCTAAAGAACCTGATATGAGGCGAAATAGATTATAAAGACATGCTGAAATGGTGTTTTCAGTTATTTTATTTCTAATTTGATATATAATGTACATATTTTTATTGTGTAGTCAAGCTAAAGTGTTGAGTTTAATGATAATTAGATATTCTAAAGAATGTGATTCCATAGCAATTATAAATGTAGGGCCGTGGAGATTATTAGCTGCGTGTATCAAGCCAAAATGGATGTGTTTTTTTTAAATGTTCATTAGGAAGACTTTTTTTTTTGTTACTGTAAATATAAAGATTCGTTTTTCGAGATTTAGACTTTGTTAATGTTCTGGTATATAGCTATGAGGAAACGGTTGTTCCTTTTATAAATAAAACCAATTTTACTTGATACAAAACCTCTTTTTCGTAATGTATATATGAGAAATGTAGTTTGATTGAATCATTACTGGTAAACAAATATGTTTGTGTATAAGAAGGCTGTTAGTAATGTAGAATTCCTGATATTGTTCATACGTCACGTTACTTCAACATCCTTGTATTCTATTCCTCATTTGCATTCCAAATTCATTGAAGGTAGATTGAACGTGAAAGTAGATTGAACAAATTTACTTCGACCAATGCCAAATTTCTCTTGCGCATCTTTCTTGAGTTTATCGTGATGGATGCGATTCATTTCAAATGATACATTACTGTTCTGCGTCGACTTCCTACAAAAATAACTTTTATCAAAGTTTCTTCATGCAGTTTTTTGCACCTCACTTTAGGTTCGCATGGTGGACGCTTATGTTCAGTTTACGATTTATATAAAATTATTTTGGAATCCGGTCACCAGTCATTCTTAGCACATGTCAAATCCATTTTATATGATACTAAATTATCTTCAATTCCACGGTCAGTGTCAATCATATACATTTTGCAACGAATACCAACTATTCGCTGGAAACCTTGTTTTGCGAAAATGTTCTAATCCCATTAAATCGTTTCGGTAAGTGACTCCAATCTAGCATGCATAAAGTAAAGATGACAAAACACATCTTTGTATACCTTTATTTTGTTTTTAATTAAAATACCACGTCGACTTTAAAGACGCCAGTCTAGCTTTCTAAATGTGTTTCTCACAGAATGTTACACACACCTCCCCTCTTAGGGGAGGTCTAACGTTTCAAAAGTCACAGTTAATTACAATACATCAACGTTCTTTTTTGCATCTTTAATTTATAATTAATGGTTACCATATTGTATTAAAGTCTATACTTCTTTCTTCTTTAAGTGTTTGGGAGCACATGGCCATACAACAGTTCCACATTTTTACGCAACCCTTTGCATTATTGTTGTATCCTGCACCGGTTAGGCAGTAGATGATAGACAAGCTAGTGTTGCATCGCGTGTTTCTCCTCTCCAAAGTTGCATATGGTTGTACGCCCATCTCGTCGTAGTTACTTTTGTGGCAATTTATAAAGATCGTTATGAAGGAAAAACGCAAGGACAAAACTATTTAGGTGTTAAAAGTGGTTTTATATTGTTCTTGTTAATATTATTAATTTTTATAATTGTTAAGAAATAGTATTTCGACTAAAAATTCGGATTTCATTGTTAGATAAACACGACATCAGGTCAAATTTGGTCCATAGCTGTAGTTTGGCGCCTTCCTAAGATACTGTCAGAGGTTCAGCATTACCGCGGAGGCTTTTCCTTGACTTGTCGTTAGACACTTTGAAATAAGCAAAAAACATAATAAATAAAAAATATAATAATAATAATAATAATAATAATAATGATGATGATGATAATGAAAATGAAAATAAAAATAAAAAATAGAAATATAACGAGCGATGAGATAGAATCCAGTCTAGAATAACATGATCCAAATTTGAAGCATGCGGGCCATGTTTACGAATTACTAGCATGGTCATACAAGTTTCACATTTTTACGCAACCCTTTGTATTATTTTTGTATCCTGCAAAATCTTTCAAGACGCACCGGTTAGGCAGTAGATGATAGACAAGTTAGTGTTGCATCGCGTGTTTCTCCTCTCCAAAGCTGCATATGGTTGTACGCCCATCTCGTCGTAGTTACTTTTGTGGCAATTTACAAAGATCGCTATGAAGGAAAAACGCAAGGACAAAACTATTTAGATGTCAAAAGTAGTTTTATGTTGTCCTTTTCGTTAAATATTATTAATTTATATAACTAGCGATACCTGTAGAAAATTCCACAGGAGACTCATTCATCTGTAACATATTGATGTTGAAATTCTGTAGATGTTCAGTGTAAATGGAGACGCTCTGATATTATTGTAGCTTTTTTTGTTAAAACTGCAAAAGTATTTATCTAAGCTAGTACGAACGTCCGGAAAAGCCCGGTCATAAAGTACGCTTAAATATGATATTTTAATGCCTGGAGATTTTGTATATATTATTGTAGAGTTAATGTTCTATCGATTTTTATATATTATAAAGTTGCGATTTCAAAAATAAAAAAAATATATCCATATGACTTGGATGCATTAGCTTGAATTGAAACCGAAATAAAAACTTATGAAATATATATATATATATATATATATATATATATATATATTTATAACTTGAGTTCCTTCAGCCAAAACTTATGAAAAAGTCTTGATAAAATTATTTATAACAAAATAATAGATGATTTACGTGCCTTCAGCTATAGTTGTAACCGAAATGAAGAATTCCTGATAAAATTATTTATGTTTCTCCTCGCCACATTTACAGAGAGTTGGGCGAGTCTTATATCCCCATCCAGTTATAGCGACTTTTGATGGTCACATTACTACGCCTCAGGTTGAATGTTTTCTACTGGGGTCTGGGTGCTTTAGAACCAGGAGAAAAACCCAGAAGGGAGTCGCCCAACACGTCTACTGCTTCTTACTCTTCACCGTTTTTTTTAGTCAATAATTTTTACTTCCTCTTATTAGGGTAGATGATTTCACTTTATCCTCCATATATGGTCAAATATCTTCACGTATTACGACTTTTCAATGTTCTAGCTTTAATTCTAGTGAGAGGCTTGTCACCTATATTAGATCGTATACACTTAGTTCTTTATCTGGTGGTTTTCTGTAGGAAGCTTTATTTTATATGGATTACACATCCTCTGAACCTTTTCAAACAATTCCTAAGATTAGTGTGATGAAATTTCATTGAATATTTAATTCAGATGTTTCGGAGTTTATATCATGTTCTCTGGATAATTGATTTGTCAAGACGCACATAAAGAAGCGAAAAACGTTATCCAAGATAAAATCGGTAATCGGAAAAAATCAAAATGATAATTTAAATTATAATAGCATCTAAGATTAAGACATCTTGTCCGAATAACCCAAATGACATATTTATTGGATTATTCGCACTAATGTTTTCATCATTTTCATTATAAGTGTGATTTTCACCACGTTTCGGTCGATGTAACCCTCGACCTTCTTCAGGCCTATTTTGTCAAACTCTGGAATCTTCACGGAATTTCGAACGGAACACTTTATTTATTGTACGAGAATTGCATGCTCCGTTAGCCATGGCTGGGTAGAAGTTCTAAGTAATTCTCAATTGTAATTTTAGTATCGGGCAGATTGAGGATTGAACCCATAACCTCTCAGAATCGAGTAACTGAAAACTAAATGTTCCCAAGTATTTCAGCCAAATAATAGGAACCCAAATGATAATAGCATCCAAAGATGAGATCATCCACCAAAATAATATGAATTATCACTCGTCATCTAAAAAGTAAGAAAGTAAATCCAAATGAATTATTAGTTTCTTTCGAATAACAGTATTGACGTCATTAAGGGATATTGCGATTCTGCCATAAAATCTTTCTAACATAATAATTTCTTCATTGACCTGTAAGGTTCGATTTAAAAATCATACAAATTTGGTGCTTTTGATACATTAAAAGAATTATCAAAAAATGATGCAATAGAAAAACAATTTCCAGTAACAACAGAACTCATCAAATTATCGAGTTTTATCGTATGTTTTAATGTGGGACAGTCATGCGGCCAATTCAGTATAACAAACTGACTTACCTTCTTTGACTTACATTAAAGGTCCGCTAATTTTTAACACAAACTCACAGAACGTAATTGTGGATTTTTTTTTGTTAAAATATATCTAGCACATCTACTTGATCATTTTTCGTAACTTTTGGAATTTATACTAATTTCGACATAACACATAAATCCGTAATAATGCTTTCGTACAAAGTGCGTTAGTTGAAAACATCACTAACCTACAAAAACACCAAATTTTTCTTTACAACTAACAACGATGTCATTTAGTTCACGACTAATCGTTTCTCATTTTTAGAGCGCATATGTTACTATTGGCAAGAAAAGCAGCTCATAAACTTTATATAAAATATTGAACAAGAACTTTATTTGAGGCAGAAACAGATTTAATATTTGTATTATTTTTGTTGTAACACGTGTCTTGCATAATTCGAAGTTAATGTTTTACCCCTTTTCTTTAAGACTTAGCACGAAGCGTTGTTATTCGTGATATCGAGGTGCTTTATCATTAAAAAACTTCTAAACAACAGTCTTTCTTTCTTAATCGACCGTATCTTTATTTCAACAAAACTACAACTGCTTTATACTGAAGTTTCTACTTCTTTCTCAGCGAATTAATTCCAATTCTTCTTTGGATAAACTTTCATATCAGAACAAATCATAGACGTCCAATTGCTTGCATTTTTGCTTTTAGTTTACCATAACCCTCCTACGCATAAGTTTTTACAGACACTTTACGTATCTGATCTTAACTTGTTCTGGATCCACGTGCCTTCAGGTTGAGTTGACTTCCGAGAAGGTACATAATGACTAATAATGCAGACAAAAAACGAATTCCTCGATGTCACCACCTCCCCAGAAGAAAAAATATTTAAATCAAAATTTATGATAATTTATGACACTTTTTCTTCTTTCTCTTATTCTTTCTTCTTTTCGCCCTCTCTGATTTATTCTATATACCCCCTCTTTAATAACACGTGGTCCCATACGGCTCGCTGATTGGACAAGCCATTTATTTTCCCGCTCAACGGTGAGGAATTCGAATGAAAAAAAATCAATGGCTGACAGGTCGTCTTAGTGTTAGGGCGGGTTAAATATGTCGTTGACACTCCAAAACTTTGTTTTAACGAAAGCTTAAAAATTAATTGAGAATTTGAATTACGGCAGAGAGAGGTGAATATTTTAATTATCTTGAAACGGATAATCATGGAACAAAGAATTGAAAAATTGTCTCAAGAAGCCTTCTAAGCTACATGAAAAACCGACTACGAAATTCTGCCGTAACCTGGATATTTATCTTTTCTAATCCATTCAAAAGGAAGACTATTGGAAACACGTGAAGAATTGTTCACTTGTTGTTCGCACTATAAGCGCAAGGAATGTTTAGATTAATTCAGTTAATTTTCTTCTCTAGTAGAGGAGAAAGGACTTGTTCATTTTGGTGAATGTACTTTTCCCAAGCACGAGAATTCATGCAAAGAAGTTTAAAAAAAAAAGAAAAAGCACGAGGTGCTAAAACATGTTTAACAAAGAGCAGCAGGATAACGTAAAAAAGAATACAATTAAAATGACTTTTGAAAGGGGGATAATATTAAGAATACAAAGAACTCTTCTAAAAAGGATTACAACGTGGACATAACTGCAGTATCTATTTTGGTTATTTTTTGTTTTTTTACTTTACTGAATATTTGCCATCTAGTAAGTGAACCCGCTCTCCTATTTCTATCCTGTATAAAACGGTTATATTGTAAGAAATAGCCCTTATAAACCTGATGGACATATTTTGGCAGTAAGCAAGTTACTAAACTCTTTTATACAATCTCCTACATTCCCCCAATAAAAAATCTCTCTTCTGAGTTTGGTTCCCTTTTTTCTTTGTTCAATGTTTATAAATATTTTGTAGGTTTAGCATTAACATAATAATTTCTTGATTGACCTGTAAGGTTCGATTTAAAAATCATACAAATTTATTTGTTTTGGTACATTTAAAAAATTATTAAAAATAATCCAATAGAAAAACAATTTCCAGTAACAACAGAACTGCTCGAATTATCGAGTTTTATCGTATGTTTTAAAGTGGAACAGTTATGCGACCAATTCAGTATGACTTACCTTCTTTGACATAAATTAAATGTTCGCTATTTTTGAACACAAACTCACAGGATGTAATTGTGGATTATTTTTTTTTTTTTTGTTAAAATATATCTAGCACATCTACTGGATCATTTTTCAAAACTTTTGGAATTGTTGTCAAGGTTGCCAAGTTAACATGCTACGAAGTAATACCCTTCGTCAGACATAACAAAAATAATTTCTGCATTCCATTTGTGGTTGTCGTAGAAATAGTTATGCATGAAAGGGTCAATGTTATCACATCCACTAGCTTTTGAAATGCTTATGTTGTTTTAATGGAAATCGCTAAGATAAAACGCGAAGCCACGTGCACTTGTTCAATTACTTCAATAATACTTGCAATTCTTCCCCAGTTGTCAAATACATCACTCATGGAATGTGAGAATTAAAAGACGAAAAATGGAAGCGAGAGCTACGAGGCTTTATGTTATTAGCTTTGACATGTTTTTATTACCTGTTTTACTCAAACATAGACTAATCAGTTCAGCATTGTACACTACGTTTCTGAATTTTTGAGATGAGGATCGAGTAGACGTATTATTTGGATTCTTCAAACTATTGTTCTCAACTTGAGTGTTATTTTCACAACTTTTCGATCTTCAGGTGTATCTTGTATGTAAACTCTGAATTTTTTTGTCGAACTCAGGAATCTTTCTGTCGAACTCGGGAATCTGCACGGAATTTCAAACGGAACTCTTTATTTAATCCACGAGGGTAGCATGTTTTCGTTCTGTCAACCACGACTGGGTGAAAGTAATGCGAAATTGTATTTTGAGTGTCGCCCGCATTGAGGATTGCGCGTGGATTAAATAAAGGCTTTTGTTCGAAATTCAGTGCGGATTACCGAGTTCAACAGAAATATATCCGTGTTCGACTAGATACATCTGAAGAAGGTCGGAGGTTACATCGGCCAAAACGTTGTGGAAATGGCACTCAAGATGAGAACAGTAGTCTGAAGAATATAAATAATATGGATAATCTTCATCTAAATTTTTTTAGAAACAATGCACTGATCAGCTCGAGTGCCTCTCGCAGTGCATTATCATTCTGTTTGTTTTACAAGTACTTCTACGGAATGTGCTCCGATGAATTCACTTGCAGCTAGATTTCCTAAACGAAAATCCGATTTGCAGCAAAATCCGACTTTTTCACAGTAGAGAAAATGTTCTATTGTGGTAGCTTCTTTCATAGGATAGTTTGTCATTGGAATTCCGTTCCTGCTTACCGTTTTCTCGACCGTACTAACATGCAGAAATTTAATATAATGCGAGCAAAAGATTTGTTGTCTAACTCCCCCCACCCGCATTGTTCCTATAAATCTATACTTTATAACAGTAGTGTAATACGTTTTCACTGGCAATATACCGTGTTTCGGTCAAACAAAGTAAAAAAAAAAAAACCCAAAAAACAAACAAAAACAAAAAACAGATACTTCAGTTATGTTCACGTAAGGTTGTAATTTTTATCAGAAGTGTTTCAGTGGTTTTGATTCTAAAAGAGTGTGAATATTCCAACAGTTAATATCTAAAGGTTTGCATTTTGTCACAGTTGAGCGATAACGACCGGGTTCAGGTTGCCATACCCTGAAACACCTCTCACACAGGTTATTTCACGAATATTATTTCAAGAATATTATTACCGCTGATTGATACATGATTATTAACTTTCTTTGTGTGTCATCTATCTAATATTCTGCTTGTGTCTTCCCTAGTTCGTACGTTATGCTTTCAAAAAAGGCCAAATACAATTTTTGAAGCTGAAACTGCTTAAAAAAAAAAGCCAAATTCGCGAATATTTGACTTTAAAAACATCAATATGGCAACCTCGAGCAAGGATATGTAAGTGACCTCCCTTTGATGTAGCACCGGTTTCGCATATCATTATAATAATATATGATCAGCTAAACGTTACGTAAAAGTGGACATTAAAGAAATAGTAAAAAAAAAAGAACATTGTCTGCTGAGAGGTTATGAACTGAAAAAGTAAATTAAAGATTGTCTGTTACAATGTGTTTTTTTAAAATTTGTGTTGAACGATGCAGCACAATATTTCTTTCTGAGTATTTATTAGTACTTCATACAAAAATTGAGACATGTGCATTTGAATCAGTTCTATATTTAAAATACAATGGATAGTAATTTCATAGAAATGTTAATAAACTTTAATATTTGCTGCATGTTTTTTTTTTGTCTAAAAATCTATTATTCGTGCTATCCAGAAAAATATGAACTTTATCAAAACGGGTCCTGCTAGTTTGGATTATTTTAACTAGTTCTCATCTTGAGTGTTTACTTTCATAACATTTCGGCAGATGTAATCTCTGACCTTCTTCAGATGTAACTTGCCGAAATAATGAATCTTTCTGTTGAACTCGAATCTGTATGGAATTTCGAGCGGAACCTTTTATTTAATCTACGTGGGTAGCTTTCTTTTGTTCCATCAGCCATAACATGTATAAATAACATGTGTAAATAACATGTATAAATAATTCGCAATTGTATTCTCACTATCGCCCGCATTAAGAATTGAACCTCGAACCCCTCAAAAAATTGTCACTTAATAACATTAAAGATAAAAACAAGAGTCCGAATAATCCACATTATCAATCGTTATCTCAAAAATTCAGAAGCATATAACGCCCATTGTGCTTTCTTGTTTGTGTTTCTGTAGTTTTGATGGCTTGCTTATCTATTTATCTATAAAAGTGAGAATGTATGCAGGAGGACAATTCTCAAACTATATACTCAACGAAATTTTGATCGACAGATTTAGAAATTGGTACATAGGGTATTCAGACGTGGAAACTTTTTAATCCGTTTTCATAGGGAGAAAAGGGCTGCTTAGGGGTCAAAATTAAAAAAAAATATTACGTAAGGGTGATCGAATTTTTTTTTTCTGTTGGCTAACTTTTTCACAAATACGCATGCGTGAATCGTTCACGTGGCGGACTACTTATGTTAAGAATAAGTCTGTTTGAAAAAACTTTTTAAAGATTTTTTCCAGCTGGTTTAATGGTTATCGCACTTAGTTTCGATTTAAGCTCGAATATATATTTTTTTAATTACAAGAAGTGAACTGTTTAGAAAAAAAACATAATACTCGCATGCACATGTCTCAGTTTCCGTATGAATTAAGGTATAATATTTATGCGTATTTTACGAACGGGCAACGCCAGGCACCTTCTAGTAATTAATACTAGCCATCGCTAACGATATTATCAAATTATCCGTGTCTTTCCGAAAAACAGAAGAAAATGTATTTAATTTTAAATAATTTTTCTTGATGTTTGTTTTTGTCTTAGTCCCAATGAATATATTTCCTTACATTGTTAATGGCAGGGGCTGAGGGTGGATTGTATTACGCATTTTTTTTTTATTGTTAATTATATTCGCTGTGGGCTTCTTCTACAACGCTCATATTAAACTTAATATGTCTACTTTAATTGTATATTTGTTTATTATTTATTGTTTGTTTAGTATTTATTTCTATTTTATTTATGATTTGAATAATTCCACCATTATTTTTTACATTACTTATATTTATGCGCATCCACTTCTATCATGAAACGCCGAATCATTTTTTTATTGCTTCTTTCGTTAATGATATAAATTATCAGCTACTGTGTGCATTTTCTTCTGTATTTTAGCTATTTATAAATATCTGAGTTTTATTATCATTATATATATCTATAATATAAAGCTGGACATCTATGTGTGTATATCTGGTCACGAATAGGCTCCTATATGGTTGACTATTATAGAAAACAGATCACATATAATGATAGAAAATGTATCCAGACACAGGAATGGGTATGTTTGATCTGGCATAATAATGATTCATTAAAATTGTGGGGTCTGCGTACGCGCCTGGTCTACAAAGTATAGAAATAATAAATTTTAAAATTAAAAAAAAAAAAACGTTTACAAGTGTTTTTGATATAGATTTATATAATAATACTTTGATAAGTATGTTTTAACTTAAATAGGGATAGTATAATAAAATTGCGAGGGTCTGTGTTAGCGCCTAGCCTTCATAGAATGGAAATAGGCACACACTTTAATAATCTTTTTTTTTTACACAGTAGTCACCACTTATCAAGGCCCAGAAGCCACTCAGGGATAAGGGTTATTACAAGTACATTAGGTTAGTGTGGAGATTCGATGAAGTGTTTACTTAAGGGGGCGGGTCATTAGGAATTTGTTAACGTTGGACTTGAACACATCCAAGTTGTAGTCAGGTGGGAAGCAGGCAGACGGAACAGAGTTCCACAGGCGTGCAGTTCTAAGAAAGAAGCGTTGTTCATGGAATCCAGGTTTTGATTTAGGCATAGATAAAGAGTGGGGGAAATTTTTCACAGAGGATTCAGCTAGACGGGTGTTTTTCGTGAAAGATTGGCGAGGGGGGGCAGAGATTGGAGTTCAGACGAGCACCTGCCATGGAAATAACGATAAAACAAGGATAGGCTCGCAACGTCTCTTCTGTGGGAGAGAGGTTGCAGGGTAGAGAAAAGGGCATCCCCCACTAAGCCACGAAGTCTATTTTGTACTCTGTCAAGGCAAGATAGGCTACTTTTAGCAGCTCCTGCCCAGATGTGGCAGCAGTATTCCATTCTTGGACGTACTTGGCTTTTATATAGATAGAGAATTGGATCAGTAATGAGATATCTTCTGGAGCGGTAGAAGGATCCCACCATCTTTCCAGCGACCTTGGCAACAGACTTGATGTACGTGTTCCATTTCAGATCAGGAGTAAAGGTCAAACCCAGAAGCTTGTCAAAACATGGAGCCTCTCCCAGACGAGAGCCATCCATCAAAATTTGTGCCAGATGGGGATCAGAGCGTTGATGATGTAAGGATAGGAGTTTGGTTTTAGATGCATTAAAGGTAACCAGCCACGTCTTCCCCCACGTAACCATGCGCTCGAGATCAGAGGAGAGAGAATCAGAGAGAACTTTATCATTTACAGCCTTTGATGTGTTGCCGTAGATGGTCGTGTCATCAGCACAGATATCAACGAATGATTTAAGTATGTGTTTAAGGAGGTCATTGATGTAGATCAGGAAGAGAGTTGGGCCCAGGATTGACCCTGAGGGACTCCAGCATTAATACTGCAGGCCTCTGATTTTTGTCCATCGACCACTACTCTTATGAGCCTATCGGAGAGAAATGATTTAATGATTCAGAAAACATTTCCAGTTATACCGTAGCTGGAAATCTTGTGAAGTAGGCCTTTATGCCATACCTTGTCGAAGGCTTTTGATATGTCAAGAGCAATTGCCCTAGAAATGAAGCCTTTGTCAAGAGATTCACTAATCCTGTGAGATATAACCGTAAGCACATCTGCGGTAAATCTTGCAGAGCGGAAACCATATTGTGTGTCACTAAGAAGGTTGTTTCTGCTGAGGTGGTTGACTATTTCTCTCTTTAATATGGATTCCAGCAACTTACTCATAACACACAGGAGACTTATTGGTCTGTACTGAGAGGGAGATGACTTATCACCTGAATTCTTAAATACAGGGCAAACTGATGAGGTCTTCCAGGGAGTCGGAAAGCACTTCTCCTTAAGGCAGCGCTTAAACAGTTTCGTAAGTATGGGAGCAAGTTCTGGTTGAAGCTTTTTTAACACTATAATTGGGATGCCGTCAGGGCCAGTTGCTTTACTGAAATCAAGGTTCTTGATTAGCTTGGCGACCTCATGCACGGATATTTGTATGTTACCTAGCGTGTTCTGTGTTATAGGAGGAAATATGGGGAGTTGATGGCTTTCGTCGCATAGGGTAGAATTAGCTGCAAAGTTCTTTGCAAATAGTTTGACCTTGTCTGATGCTGACGAGATGACCTCTGGTCCATTGATAATGGTTGGGATAGAACGCACACTTCTGTTCAGGATCCTATTTGTTATTTGCCAAAATTGGTGGGAATCAAGCCGCTGATCAGCTACCTTGGATTTAACAGACTGGGCATATAGCTCTCTTGCATTTTTTTATTACTCTTTTATAGGGGTTGGTGGCACTCCTGAAAGCAGCTTTAGTCTCAGTGGATCTATTACGTTAGTAGCTATGGAAAAAGTGATTTCTGTGCGCGATAGCAGCAGCACATTCTGGGGAGAACCATGGCTGGCTGTTAGGTTTTGTTGGAATTTTTTAGATGGTATGAATCGGTCTATGCCTACAATTAGCCATTCGGTCAGGTCTGATACTATAGAGGACACTTCCTTTTTAAACATGGAGTGCAGAGGTAAATCAGATATGAATGTACGGAAGCTATCCCAGTCAGCCATAGAGTATCGGTATACAGTACGGTGGAGGGGTACGTCTGGGGGCTTCTTACATTTCGTTTTTATCTTAAGTGATACGACGGAGTGGTCGGAGGATCCTAGAGGAGAATGAACGGAACATGAACATAGCTCAGGGAAAGTTGAGAGAAAAAGGTCTAGGAGGCTTGCATATTGACCGGGTGTATCGGGCACATGGGGTGGTTCGTGAACAATCTGAGTGAGGTCATAAGCAATGGCAAAATCATGACAAAACCTCCCCTCATCGTCTGTCTTATTTGAATGGGTCAGCCATTCCACGTTATGGACGTTGAAGTCACCACAGATGTGGATGTTAGCCGAGGGATGTGCAGACAGGATGTGGTTTATTTTCTCAGATATGCTCTTAAAGATAGTAACTCCGCTGTTGTGGGGCCGATAGAGGGCAAATATAAATGCAGTGGTGATAGCAAGTGCAACCCGGAAGCACATATAGGGTAAATTTGGATCTTCTCTAGAGATATTCCTACCACACGGGAAGCCATCTTTAATGTAGGCACATATTCCATGCCATGGATCTTGGGGGTCAGATTTAGCTGTTAAATTAGAGTATCCGTTAATTATGAACTCATCTAGGGAAGTGGTCGGCCCTATTCCAGTTTCGCTTAGAAATAATAAGTTCGGTTTCGTCTCCTGTAATTGGGTTTCAACCTCTGGAAGGTTGAAATGTAGACCCCCTGATGTTGGAGAAGGAGACCTGGTAGTAGGGGTCTTCGTTGGAAGATGGGGTTCTAGGTTTATTCGTTTTTTTTCTGGAGATATTTCATGTTGAGGTTTTGGGATTTGTGGAATAGGTCAGCATATTTGGTTAGAGCAGTACAGAGAGGGAAAGTAAGGGGAGAAAAAGACAGGAATTGTTTTTTGTAGCACGTGAAAAGGTAAATCCGTAACAATTACGCACTAGTATCGCATCGAGAGGCCCCACCAGATACTACTGCATGGTCCAGATCCACTCACCAAATGGCAATACAGCAGTCCCATTACTTTGCGCCTGCTAATAGGACAGCCTCCTTAGTGGTTAATCCAAGGTTCGGGTCCCTGACTATCAGGCGGATAACGTCATCCCAAACAAAACGTTTACCTCCAGCACCCTTACTAGTGACATGGCCACAAGGACAGACATAGAGACAGAAACATTTCCGATATCTCAGACTACTGTTCACCAAGTACTACCGACCTTTAAGCAGCTTTTTCTTCACCCTTTATCAGAAAAATCACTCATTGAATGAGGACTGAGGGACAAAAAAGGAGAAGCGAGAGTTACTTGAGCTGCCGATAACACATCCACTGTATTATCTACTCTCCATTAAAAAAAAGGGGGGGAATGGGTACAAGTGTCTTATTTATATCTAAGTAGTAAGTCCGGTGCTAAGTTATCAATTCAGGAAACTTTTGATGATAATCTCCCCTCCCATATTAATGCGTGGAAGTTTGTCATTATCTATCCCGAGTTTGAATAATGGAGTTTCACCTTTATAATTAAAATCCAATAATTAGCTTTTATCAATTTGTAAAGTCGGCTTAATATTAATTTACATTCGAGTTTAGATAATTATTCAAGGTTTTAATTTAGGAGGTTCGTTTTCATAGGTAACCTTTTCTTTGCTAATGTCACTGTATTATATTTCGAATATAATAGAAAATAAGACTAAGTATATTATATGGTTTGATTGGCTAGCCAAGAAGCAAGCATTTTCAATATAGGCAAGCTTGCAGTAATAGTATATATTAAGTATTTTTGCTTTAAAGTCTTAACTTTATCTACTCTAATAGAGAAAAATAATTCCCGGCACTTTGTTTTGTTTTTTATCGCTAGTTTACTTTGTAGCATGGGGTGGGGGTTACGAATAAGACAGGAAAGTACAAGGAAAATACTTTTCATACCTATTTGCGTAAGTATACTTTGATAATTATGTTTCAGTTTGAAGAAATTGGGTATAATAAAATTATGGGGTGTTTGTTCGGGTCTGACTTTCATAGAATGGAAATATGTCACAAAGTTTAACAAGGTTTTTTAATATAGATCCACAGAATATTGTGATAAGTGTTTCAGTGTGAACAGGTATGGTATAATAAATATTGGGTTTATCTATTTTATTTTTACTTTCATCATATTTTGCTTTGGTTTTGATACCCCCAAATTCGACGCTATCTCTTTACAACCCTTCCTTTTCATAACCTATCATACTTTCAGAAATCAGAGTCCATTTTCTGTAGGCTGTTTTTGAACCCAGTCAACGACGGGTACTTTTGATAGTATACATACATACATACATACATACATATATATATATATATATATATATATATATAATAAGCTGAAAAATAAATTTTCAATGGTAAGACAAACCAATCTGGATAAAAAGAAATCACCCGGTTAAGAGGAACATAGATGGAATAAGTTCAGAAGATAAAGAGTAAAGTTATGCGAGAATTTTATTACATTATCAAGTCATTACAGAAAGAGGAATAATGGTGAAAACTCTTAAGGCAATGGCATTTGGAAGCTAATATGTCTCGTATTAGGCTAATTATATTACAGAGCAGCATAGTAAGGTTTTGGTTCTTAAATCTGGAGGTTGGCGTGACTTTGCAGTTCCATTCATATAGGGTGTCAAAAAGGCAATGAAGGTTTTTGATTGTAAATAGATTCTTTATTTTTGATGATATCTGTTTGTAATTTTAGCATAATCTGACTAAGACATTGGGAAATTAAAAAGAATACAAAATTCAAACAATCTTTATTCATGAAATATAATGTCTTTTAAATGTTGCCCATTTTCAGCTTTGTATATCTCTGCTCTTTCCAAAACATAATTCATGACAGATTGCAGAATCTCTGTATTGCGATTAAACCCTTATTTCTATTCCTGATGTTTTCCATTAATTCTTGCAGGGTTTGAGGTTCATTAACGTAGACGCTTTTTTAAAATTCTTATTGAGTTGTGACTTGGCTATCTCTTACATGAAAATGATTTCGATAAGTTCTTTGAGTCAAAACAATTGAGTCCTGATTTTAATAAAACAATTTCACAACTAGTTTACGTTGTTCAATGCTATACTTATTTATAATTAATTTTGCAAATATTATCTGTAAAATATCTGAAATAGAGAAAAAATAATCATTAATGGTAAAACGATAGATTTTCAACCATTCAGTGACTTTTTGGACACCCCCTGTTAGTTGTGGGACGATTTGTCAGAATCGGAATCGGTATAGGATCGGAAAAAAATTGTACTTATTATCCACCCACACTCTCCTGCCCAAGAAAACAAAATGGTTCTTGTAATTGAGATGTATTTGTTTTTGTTTAATACTTAATTTTCCATTGCTGGTGCTAATTATGAGATGACAAATATTTTTTTGATTTTAAACTACCGGTTTTGGGGATATGCAAGGCTCAATTACCATTTCATTCCTTGAGAAAGGAAGCATTGTGGACAATGTCAAGTGCTGTGACCTGCTGAGGCGGGTCAAACAGACATAAAAAACAAACGCAGGGGTCATCAATCAGATGGAGTAACCTTGCATCATGAGAACAATAAGAACTCACACAGGAGCCTAAGCGTTTTTTTTTTTTTTAAAGAAAAACAATATGAAAATATAATATCGTTGTTGACGACCAAGTGTTGTTGTCTATTTTTTGTATTATATTTTAAATAAATACGGTTATTTTTAAGTTATTTTTTTAAAAATCTTTAACTTTTAAGAATATTTATTTCAATTTTATTCCAAAAACAAATATCTTTGTTTCGTACTGAATTAATTTTTAAAATATACATATAAAAAAATTAACTATAACGAGGAAACACTAATTCGATGCCGAATCGGCAACGTACGCCGGATCAGCCAAACCGAAACGGCAACACCGAATAAGCACGCTGGAACGTCCCATATATATATATATATATATATATATATATATATATATATATATATATATATATATATATATATATATATATAAATACTTAATTTAATCACATAAAATTCATATACGAAAGTATAGATTTATGCGTAAACTTTAAGTATTTACTTCAAAAGTGCTCAATACGTAGGTAGAGCTAGTTAGTAATTTATAAAATATATATGGCGATTAAGCTACACTGAATATTCCGCGTTTCATCCACTCTAGGACTCTTCAGGCTTATGAAGAGTCCTAGAATGGATGAAACGCGGAATATTCAGTGTAGCTTAATCGCCACATATATTTTATAAATTAATATATATATATATATATATATATATATATATATATATATATATACAGAGAGAGAGAGAGAGAGAGAGAGAGAGAGAGAGAGAGAGAGAGAGAGAGAGAGAGAGAGAGAGAGAGAGAGAGAGAGAGAGAATACCTGTCCCAGTACGGGTAAAATTTATTTCCCGAACAGAATAATTTTGCACCATTTCGATGTCCTCTTACAAAAATTGATATGATATCTAGGATTCTTATTCTAATTTTGATCAAAATGAATTACACCATTTTGAAATTAGAAAAAATCCCAGTAATTCTATTTAAATACTAAAAAGACTGTAATATAGCAAATATTTACTAATTGATATCAAATTACTAAATTATACAAAAATCACATCACCTTATTTTTTCATTTTACATACAATTCAATAAAACTTAGCATGGATCACATTAGCATCCCTTATGCTTAGATGGTGCGTGTTCAAAATTTATAATGGCCAGTTAATGAGTTTAGGAGTGAATCATGTACATACAAATATATAGGCATATACACATGACTGAATATAGAGATTAAATAAAGTACGTGTTTTTAATTAGCCATTACCATTGGCTTCACGTTGAGAAAGTGGTTTTTCAGATGACAGTAACACGCTTCCGGAAGCATCTTGACGTCATTTACGATTCGCTGTCACAGCGTGAAATCAATGGCGATTACAAAAACATGCATTGCATTTAATTATTATAAGGCTCTGCCTGAGAATGTATTAGACTATATATTTAAGTGTAAATCGAAACCACTCATTAACTATCAGTGTGTGTCTATGTGTGTATATATATATATATATATATATATATATATATATGTGTGTGTGTGTGTGTGTGTGTGAGCATATATGTACATATAGTGAGTAATAAAAATATATTTATGGCAATTAAGACACACAGACGCAGTCGCGTTTCATCTCCGTAATGAATCGTCAGCACTTTGTCTGACAATGATTGTACCTCTTCTTTTATCATAAATTGAACTCATTAATAAGAAAAAACTTCAAATAAAATGGCGAGGTAAATTCGGGCTTGAACAGGGGTCATTCGATCTGTAGTTGATGAACACATAATTCGATTTGTTTCTTTTTATTTCTCTATTTTGTTGGAATACTATTTCCATTGTTCTCATCATATATATATATATATATATATATATATATACAAGCATGGGTGCCCGGCGTGTGTGTTGAGCAAAAAAAAAAAAATTGTAGTAGAAAGGCAGGCTCGAACCCGTACCACGAAGGAGGAAAAGAACGGGGAAAACGTGAAGTCTTTGCTGTTACGACCACCGCCAAAATGGAAGTGACGTAGGTTTAAATTAAGGCTAGACAATCCAAAAGAGGGGATGACTTTCGAAAATATCGGTGAAAAAAGCGACCCCTCCCTGTAGAAAAGTGCCCAGTTGAGGGTGAAGAAATTAATATTTTTAGCCATGTTTTTAGTATTTGTCGTCTGAAGGGTCGAGATTTAAAACTATGCTGCTCGTGTGAAAATCCGTCGCATCTACCGAAAGTTTTAGGCAGACATGCAAACATCCATACATACATTTATATATTCGTAACTCAAATTTTCGACCCAAACCAATTAAAAAGCTTGCCCTATCTCTGAATACTCTTTATGTAAAATTTCAAATGTTTAGACCAGAAATTGTCTGAGTAACTTGGTAGAGACTGAAGCGGTCAATTTTTTTAAAAAACTTTGACCTCTATTATGACCCCTTAACATTTATGATTCTGGGATCAAATCAAGTTATAAAGTTAGATCCATGTCCAAGGAAGCTATATCCAAAATTCGTTAAACTTTGACCCCTTACAGCCAAATTTCTGGCCGAAAATTGATTACAAAGATTTTCCTAAATCTCAGTACCCTGTATATCAAATTTCGAGTCTGTAGACTGAAAATTGACAGAGTTATTGTGTAGGGAAAAGTACAAAGACAGATAGACAGACAGAAACTTTCACTTATATATATATATATATATATATATATATATATATATATATATATACATACATATATATATATATATATATATATATATATATATATATATATATATATATATATATATATATATATATACTAGCATTTCAGCCCGAATTTGCCCGGGTATTTGGATGTGTGTGTTGAGTAAAAAAAAAAATGGTAGTAGGAAGGCAGTCTCGACCCCGTACCGCGAAGGAGGAAAAGAACGGGGGGGGGGGACTGACGTCTTTGCTATTACGACCACCTCCAAACTGGAAGTGACGTAGATTTTAATTAAGGCTAAACAATCGATCGAAAGGAGGGGATTACAGTAAAAAATATCGGCGAAAAAAGCGACTCTTCCCTGTAGAAAGTGTTCAGTTTAAAGTGAAGATATTAATGTTTTTTAGCCAATATTTCGATATTTTCGTCTGAAAGTTCGAGCTTCAAAACGATACTGATCTTGTGAACATCCGTCGCCTTTGTCGAAAGCTTTAGGCAGACATGCAAACATACATACATTTATATATTGGTAATTAAAAATTTTCGACCCAAACCAATTAAAAAGCTTGCCCTATCTCTGAATACCCTTTATGTAATATTTCAAATGTTTAGACCAGAAATTGGATGCGTAATTTTGCAGAGACCGCAGAGGCCATTTTTTAAAACTTTGATCCCTATTATAACCCCTTAACATTGAGTGTTTTGGGCTCAAATCAAGTTATTAAGTTAGAGCTATGTCTAAAGAACATATATTTAAAATTTCACGTGTTTAGACCCAAAATGAAAAATATTTGACCCCAATTTTGACTCCTTAATATTCATTGGTTTGAGCTCAAATTAAGTTAATATAGTTTGATTCATGTCCAAGGAACCTACATAAAAAATTCACAGTGTTTAGACTTAAGATTGGCCGAGGAGTTTGGTAGAGTTCTCAAAGGTCAAATCGTTGAAATTTGACCCCTTACAGCCAAATTTCTGGCCGAAAACGAATTGCAAAGATTTTCCCAAATCTCAGTACCCTGTATATCAAATTTCGAGTCTGTAGACTGAAAATTGACAGAGTTATTGCGTAGGGAAATGTACACAGACAGACACACAGACACACAGATACACACACACGTTCACTTTTATAGATATACTAGCATTTCAGCCCGGCGTTGCCCGGGTGTTTGGATGTGTATGTTGAGTAAAAAAAAAGTGGTAGTAGGAAGGCAGGCTCGAACCCGTACCACAAAGGAGGAAAAGAACGGAGAAAAACATGACGTATTTGCTGTTACAACCATCGCCAAACCGGAAGTGACATTTTAAAAAAATTTAGGCTAGACAATCGAAAGGAGAGGATGATTTAAAAAAATATCGGCGAAAAGAGCGACACCCCCGTAGAAAAGTGCCCAGTTTAAAGTGTAGATATTAATGTTTTTAGCCAGTTTTTCGATATTTGTCGCCTGAAAGGTCGAAATTCAAAACGATACTGATCTTGAGCAAGTCCATCGCCTCTGTCGAAAGTGTTACATATATACATACATACATACATACATACATACATACATACATACATACATACATACATTTATATATTGGTAACTAAAAATTTTCGACCTAAAACGATGAAAAAGCTTGCCCTATCTCTGAATACCCTTTATGTAAAATTTCAAATGTTTAGACTAGAAATTGTGTGAGTAATTCAGGAAAGACCGCAGAGGTCAAATTTTATTTTAAATTTGACCCCTATTATGACCCCTTAACATTTATTGTTTTGGGCTAAAATTAAGTTATTAAGTTAGATCCACGTCCAAGGAACCTATATCTAAAATTTCAATTGTTTAGACGCAAAATTGTCGGAGAAGTTTAGTAGAGTTCTGAATCGTTGAAATTTGATCCCTTTACAGCCAAATTTCCGTCCGAAAACCGATCACAAGAATTTTCCCAAATCTCAGTATCCTGTATATCAAATTTTGAGTCTGTAGACTTAAAATTGACAGAGTTATTGCGTAGAGAAATGTACACAGACAGACACACAGACACTTTCACGTTTATAGATATATAGATAGACTAATAGATTAAACAAAAATATATACGTATACATAAATATATATGGAAACAATTTTTTGTTTAATGTAAAGATTTTACGCAAATATTATGCAATTATAAATCATGTATATTATCGGCATTATTATAATTACACTCTAGATGATCATCCCATAAGAACACCGAAAAAACTTATAAGGAATTAATTAAAATGAATGTTTAAAAGAATCTGCAAATTAGCTAGATCATTTGCTAGTGAATGCATTTGCACAGCCCATATATAAGAAAATTGTATTTTCTTATTAAATAAATAGAAAAGAGGGGGTTTAATATGAATATCAATACACACAAAAGAAAAAAAATTTATTTATATATATATATATATGCATATATATATAAAAAAAATAAAACAGAAATATTCAGAGAAGTTTGGTAGAGACGTTTTGCGCACACACCGACAAAAGTACTTATATTATACACACACACACACACACACACACACACATATATATATATATATATATATATATATATATATATATATATATATATATATATATATATATATATATGTGTGTGTGTGTGTGTGTGTGTGTGTATTCAGAAAAGTATTGTTAAATAGCAGGACGTGTTTTTCCTTTATGAGCTTTTTTTCGTAATCTTTAAAATTTTTCAAATCGTTCTTATTTACTCGGTCAAATCCATGCAAGAAAGTTCAATAGTTGTCTTCATCCATCTGTTTTGTTCTTTTGGTTGTTTTTTTTAAATACTTACAACTGAGTTTGCAAATAAAAATAGATAAAAAACAATAAAAAAAAACAAACAAAAAAGGATGGACGAAGACGAATATAAAACTTTCTTGCATAGATTTGACCGAGAAATAAAACGACAATTTGAAAAAATGTGAAAATGATAAAAAGCTCATTAAACAAAAATACCCCATGCTATTAAACGATACTTGTCTGAATGAAAAAATGCTGCCTAAACACACACACACACACATCCACCAACCAATCATATCGGAATGAAGTTTGGTCTGGATAAATGTGCCAAGTGTACACTAAGAGCTGGGAATGTGCAGCTTAATGAAGACATTGCCATTAGGATTCTAGAAGCGCACGAGCCTTATAAATACCTTGGCATTGAAGAAAATTACAACATACAATATGCCAAGATGAGGGAGAAGGTAGGCAAAGATTATCTATGCCGTGTGAGGAAGATCTGCAAAACACAGCTTACAAATAAAATACAATTACTGTGGTCAACCAGCTTGCCATGCCATAACATATAGTTTTTGTATCATTGATTGCCACAAAAATACATCAACCGACTAGATGTCAAAACACGTAAGCTACTAATGCTTTATAAAATCATATATAGAAATCAGTGTCTACCAAGACTGTATTTGCCCAGGGACGAAGGAGGACTAGGGCTCTCAGAGATCATCCACCGACATAGAACGACAATAGTGAGCACAGGTCAGTATCTGAGAACTCCCAGAACCACACTCTCTCAATGGTATATGAGCATCAAGAGATAAAAGCCAGCAGAACAACATCAGTCACCCAGCTGGCCAAACATTTTGATCAAGGCTGTCTCACAGATGAGGCTGAAACACTAAACAAGACTGCCACAGAAATAGCAAGAAAGAATCGGCAGAAATATACCGAGACCTTTCAAAAGAGGAACCTTAAATAGTGGGACCAACATCAGCGTGAAAAGTATTTTCTGGGGGACTCTGCCAGGAATACATAGACAAAGAAGGTTCCTTGGACTGGCTCAAAAGGGAATCCCTTCACCACCATCAGGAAAGGGTTATAATGGCCGCTCAAGACCAGCGATTGATGACCAACGCATTCAAAAAGGTGGCAGGTCTCACTAATGACAACAAATGTAGATTCTGCCACATGGAATTGCAAAGTGTGAGTCATCTAGTATCAAGTTGCAAGGTTATTTTAGAGGATGGCTACTACACAACGAGACATGGTGGAGTATGTAAGTACATCCACTGGACCATCTAAAAAATATTAAACACCCAATGTAGCAGCAAATCCTTGGAACATCAACCTGAAAGAACAGTTGGAAATGACTTATATACCATACATTACGACCATGTAATCCCTACAGCTACCTACCTTGAAAATACTGCCGTGAAACCTGACATAGCAATATGGAATAAGTCAGAGAAAGTTACAACCTTGGTTGAAGTGAGTGTTCCTAATGATGAAGGTCTGAACAGAGATGAAAGAGAAAAACAGGCCAAATATCAAGGTCTTATGTATGATATGAAAAGAAACTGGGATCTTAGAGTGATATCAATCATACCAGTTATAATAGGTGCCACAGGGCTTATGAAGAAGAACCTGAAGTCCTACCTAACTAATATTCCTGATGAATGAAGTACAAAAGAGATCCAAACAATTGCACTTAAGGGAACAACGAGGATACTAAAAAGAGCTTTCGGTTGGTTTCAATAAAAAGCAGAGCAATGTTGGCAGCTGGTTTGACTGCCCCATACCCAGCGTTACAATCTTCAAAGGAAGAAAATTAAAAAAAAAAACAACACTTGTATATATATATATATATATATATATATATATATATATATATATATATATATATAATGATTTCTGTGTGTTAGACCGTTTTCATCTTAAATTGTACATAACTATGCAGTATGTAGATATTATGCATGCATAGAATTCGGCGTATTAGTTTAATGAATCCAATCATTTAATAAGAAACCATAAAAACTAATAAGTATTTGACGCTCGATTTTCAAAGGAATATAAAAATTAGTTAAGCTTCATGTAGTCGCTCGCATATCCATTACCGAGTATATTAGCAAGTACGTTTTAATAATTCTTAAATAGGCTTTAATATCAATGTCAGATCGCGAAAGAAAAACAATTTATATATATATATATATATATATATATATATATATATATAAATATATATATATACATATAAATATTTGAGTGTATACGTTAGAGGAAAGTTATAGACGAATAAAGATAATAGGAAGAGGAGGGGAGGAGGAGGAGAAGATAAAACAGAAGGTAAATGTGCATGCGTGCGTGTTTCGATGCGTGCGTGTTTCAATGCGTGCGTTGATAAATTTCCAGTGTGACAAGACTTGACTTTGTAGTGTCGATAGTTAATGTTTTTTTTTCTTTTCAGAGGAGGTGGGTTCATGTTCTTTAATAGAGTTCAAATGGCGGAACACAAGAAAGGGGTTATTATAAAGCCTCAATAGCCGGAAGTCATGCTGCAAACTTCCGGTACCTGCCATGAATGAGAGTATATACTTCAACGCCATTTTTTCTCCTTCATTAGATACTTGCCTTATTCACAGCCCAACAATTCCTTAAGGTTTCAAGCCTCGGTAACTTTTTATACTTAGCTAATTCTCTCAATAACGATCCACACCGAAACTATACAACTGTGAACAAGTTATGTCTCACTAAAACAATGCTTGGATAAATATGTCTCTATTATATAAAATAAACTTTCTGTGTGTATGTATATGTGTGTGTGAGAGATAGATAGATAGATAGATAGATAGATAGAGAGAGAGAGAGAGAGAGAGAGAGAGAGAGAGAGAGAGAGAGAGAGAGAGTTCCGTATCGACTCGAAAACAGCTGGGTTAATTTTTATAAAATTTCACACAAAGGTACTTTATGTTCCTGGTAGTGTTCTTAGATAGGTTTTCTATCGGAATGTTTTCGATAAGTATTGATAATCGATAATCAAACAATCCGATGATAACAAGAACATGCAATTTTGACCAAAATTATCACTTTACACAGCCTAACATTACAAGTGCATTTGAGAAGTTTTCTTATCATGCAAACCAAAAAGACTGTCATATAAAACCAACAGTATGTTCTTTGATATGACAGAGGCGCGTTTCTGTTTAAAAGACAACTGCACAATGATACTTGACTTTTTCATTTTGAACTTAAATTCAAATGATTATCAACGCACAAACAGTAAGGTCAGGTATATAAAATCAACAGTAGGCTCTTCCATATGACAGAGGCACGTTCGCAATGAATGTTTTTGTTTAGGTCACAAGTGAAGCATGCTATGTGACTTTTGCGTATTAAACTTTAATTCAAGCCATTATATACCAAAAGAATTTTTATAAAATATACAGTAGGTTCTCTTGTATGCTACAATGTATTGTGGATTAAGTCACTGCGGGGAGATATGTGAAAATTTCTCCCGACGCACCATGATGGGTGCCAAGTTAGAGCAGAAATCAATTAATTTGATTGAAAAATTGACGATTTCACTGATTTCGATGACAATAAAAATATTCATTGATATCATTCGACCCGGGCAATGTCGAATCTCTTTGCTAGTATATATATATATATATATATATATATATATATATATATATATATATATATATATATATATATATATATGCCTCCTGATCAGTCTCGAAAGACAAAGGATACCCCTTGTAGGGGCAGCTGCTCGTCTGATAGTGAGGCAACCACAGCTCTCCTGAATCGATACTGCTTGAGTCCAATGGCAAGGACAAGTCCAGGACGACTGGAAACAATGCCAAGATAAGCGGAGAGCACATACAGCACCTGGAAGTTCTGAACAGGTTCAACCTTGCTTAACTTCGTTGATCCATTTGTACGGCATAATCACGTTGACACGCTGGTTCCCAATGGATATATATATATATATATATATATATATATATATATATATATATCCGATTATTCTTGAAACCATCATGTATATATATATATATCCGATTATTCTTGAAACCATTATATATATATATATATATATATATATATATATATATATATATATACGATTATTCTTGAAACCATTATATATATATATATATATATATATATATATATATATATATATATATATATATATATATATTGTTTTAACAAAAACCAAGACATCAAAGAATGGGTTGATAGCAACAAGTAGTGTATTTCATCGTTAGTTACAATGGTTTCAAGACTAATCGGACAAATTCAAGCATTATGTCGTTTCAAAATTTTCACAAAAACAGCCTTTCTTCAGACTTATTAAATAAAAAACACTTTGAGAATAAAACATTATGGAAACAATTTCCCTTATAAGAAAAAAGAAAACAAGAAAATAAACGAAAATATTTTACCTATGTCTCATCCTTACAAAGTATTTTTTAAAAGATTTATATATGTACCTATTTTTGTATCTCCATTAAAATATATTCAAACATACAATGGTACCACTAATTACATATATCCATTTAATATGTTTTATTAATACTATTCATTTATTTCTTAAATTAAATTTCTTTATTTCTTCATTTAATTTAAATTACTTTTCTAATCCTATTAATCAACTAAGTTATATTTTGCGATTCTATGTTAGTTTCGTATCTGGAATTGTCTCTTTTTATTTACAAAAATATCGGCTGACCTATTTATATGATTCAAGAAAAGTTTAACATTGCTTTATATTTAGCTCATTCTTATTCTTCATTTAAAATTAAGGCTCTCAATTTATTTTTAATTTTTAGTTTTCTTTCCTTCCTACTAAGATTTACGATTTTCGGATATTTTAGATGTAGAAAAGGAGGTGACGCTGTACGTTCGAAATTTTAAAGGTTTTGTTGAATTATAAGTTACCAAAAATCCTAATATGTATCCATAACGTTGAAAAGGAAGTAAGTCAAGCCGTTCGATGTTTTAATGTTTATGCAGGTTTCTAGGTTTGGTAAATTCCTGATATACATTTATGATTAATTTATTAATTAAACAAATCCAATTAAATCTAGGCTAACCTATTCAAAATATAAGTTTGTAATGCATATCCTAACCATGGTACTGATTTCATTACCAAAGATTTAACCTACATAAATTTTTGAGGTTATGCGTATATATATATATATATATATATATATATATATATATATATCATTGTATGAGATTTCTTTTTTGTAGCACGTTCAAAGTTTTTAGTTTTATTAATTGCTAAATAATTGCTAAAGTTTAATTTTTTCAAATCTAAGAAAATAACATAAAATACATCCAAGATAATTTTTAGATTCAATTTAAATTAAGTGTGTGTACCTTACTTTTTAAATTTTATAGAAAAACATTTCGAAAGTTCATTAACTTTAAATTAAAATTTGTACCTTAATTTTTTAAAAGTTTATAAAAAACATTTTATTTTACCATTTTCATGCCTTGTAACTAGTATTATATATATATTTTGGTATTTAATGTCCCTCAAAGAGGCTGAAAACATCTAACAAACAACATAATCGTTTATATTATATTTTATGTATTTTGGCGTTCAATGACACCTGAAAAGGTTTGAAAGCCTAACAAATAAGAGAATCGATTATATGTGTTTTTGCATTAAATGGTCAACAAACGTGTTGATACGCCGTCAAATTGATTAACAAGTAATATAATTGTTTATGTTATATATATTTTGGCAATACATGATTCACAAAAGGATTGATATGCCGCCAATCGAAAAAAAAACCAACAGAGACAGGTATAGGTTTTTCATTTTATTTTAGATTAAATTAAGATAGCTAAATAAAAAGTGTAAGACGGGGCGGGGAAGAAAAAAAGTTAGAGAGAACGAGGAAAAGAAGAGAGAGAGAACGGAGCAAAGGAGGACCAGACAGACCCCCCCCCACATATATATATATATATATATATATATATATATATATATATATATATATATATATATATATATATATAACAGACCCTCCCCTCACAAACATATATATATATATAAAGAGAGAGAGAGAGAGAGAGAGAGAGAGAGAGAGAGAGAGAGAGAGAGAGAGAGAGAGAGAGAGAACTATCAAATTCCGTTGTGTTATTTAATATCTTTTGTACATAAAGATTAAAAAATGTCACTTTTCAATGAAATTCATCCGTGTTTTTTTAAATGCTTTTAATAGAAAACATTTAATGGTGGAACACAGGTTTCTGTTCTTTTTTTTATTTGCGCGGTTTGTGCTGCTTTGTGTATTTTCTCTCTACAATCCGCCATCAACCCCAGCATACCGGAAACCGACCAATTTGATTCAACCCAGTTGTTCAGAAAAAAAAAAAAAAAAAAAAGAACCGCAAAACAACAATCGGTGTTATTGTATCATTTTGTCCTTGGTGAGCAAAATAATTAACTGACTGGAGACGTACTTTGGTTAACAGTGTCAATAATAAACCACCAGGGTAATGACGGATAAAGCCAATAAGATAGTAATGTTCACGGATTTTATGTGGTATTGTGGTGATAAACCCAATAACATAGTAATATTCACGGATTTTATGTGATATTGTGGCCTGACTCGTGTTTTTGTGTTACTGACATTGAACTTACTTTTATCTGTTTTAAAGTGGAATTTTCATTCATAACTTCATTTACCCAATATTTAACAACATTTACCTTTTAATTTTCAGCGCACTAGGAAAATATTATATATATATATATATATATATATATATATATATATATATATAAGTTCAGGTTGCTATTTTTCAAAGGTAGGGTAAACAGTGAAATATAACGAGGTTAATACAAGAGTGCTCAATAAAGAAGTAGAGGAAGTTACATTTTTAATTTGTCTTTACATTAGTAGTAATTTTTCGCTACACAGTCATGAACATGTTTTGGTCTTCTAGTTTTCAACAACTAGAAACCTCTTCAGGCAACAACGCTTATATTCAAAAGCGGAATTCTTAATGAAAAGCGAAAATCAACCTATATAATATTTTCCTAGTGCGCGTAAACATCAACGCAAGTATTTTTTGTAGAATTTTTTTTATTACAATCTTGAAAGTGAAATAATTTGAAAAAATCGAAATTCAAAATCACAAAAAAAAATAATTTAAAAATGTTATTATATTTACTAACTATTTATTTAGAGAAATACGGATGGTCACATTGTAGATATAAAAAAGAACTGACTGTATTCTTTTTACTTGTTGTTATTATTGTAGCTTATTTTTTTAATAAATAAATTGATAGAATAATTAGTGATTTTGATTAACTTTTTTGAAATGTTATTTTACTTTTATTTAAGAAGTATTACTTTAATTTATTAAACGTTCAAAAGTCAATCGAGTCATGTAAAAAAGTAAATATTTTCCAATTAAATAATTAAATAAGCGCTTTTTATTGCAAGAAAATAAGATTACCTAAGTTAATGAATATTTTTATAATCTTCAAGAAATACATAAATTATAAGGTTTCAATTCTTTTATAAATTTATAAATTTAAAAATAAAATTGACCTTTTAACATTTTGGCCTTGCGACTCTTTCACGATTGTTTCGGTTGGGCAGGGACGTATCTGTTACTTAAACTCCCGCCTTTTAGGAATAATTAAGCAGTTTGTTTTCGAAAAAAAAGCAAGTTGTTTTTAAATGCAGTATCTGTAAACTTTACTAATTATCTTTGAAATAATTTCAGAAAACTATTATTTATATTTCAAGAGATTTGTACAATTAATTTATTTAACTTTCAAATTTAGCTGAATTTCCCAGTTTTCGAAGCCGCAACGAAAACAATTTTCATTATAACCTTATTTTCATTTGTAAAAGTAAATTAAATTTACATAGTAAACTTTCGGCTATAATATTTTAAATATAATATAATAGTCATGTCTGTTCTTGTATTATTTTAGGGCGAGTTTGCTGCATTCATTTATGTGGTTTGCCATTTCATCTGTAAATTTAGACTGTACTCTGCATGTACTGTTTTTTTTTATTATTACATTTTCACCCCAAACAAGGCACCTTGCCATTTTGATGTAGAGGGCTACTATCAGAGACATAAGCTACAGGAGTACTATGTGGAGAGTTGGGCAGCAAGATGTCGTTTCATGTTACACTTGAACTTCTGCATGACAGTACAGTTGAGGAAGCAGGAACCCGGAAGGGAATTCCAAAGTCTAGCGGTTCGGGGGAAGAAACTACTGGAGTAGAATGCTCAGTAGGGATCTCAACTGTGAAGGAGTGGGATTTTGCTGGTTTGTCGGGGATATTTACGTCGAGGGCGTACAAGTGCTTGCAGTTCGTCAGAGCATTCACCGTTAAAGTATTTGTAGAACAGACAGAGGGATGCTACATTTCGTCGACGAGACAGAGGCTGAAGCTTAGATGACAGTTCAGGACCTATTTGATTGGCGATTCTCTTTTGAACCTTGTCTAGGAGCGAGAGACTAGTAGCAGATGCACAAGCCCAAATATGACAACGATACTCCATACATGGGCGAATGGTGGCCTTATAGAGGTACTTTCGGATGTTTGTAGCTTTCTAGCACGGTAGAGAGAACCTACCTTTTTCGCAGCTGTCCTGACAATGCCATCAATGTAATTTTTCCAACTCATGTTTCCTGTGAACGTTAGGCCGAGGAGTTTAAAAGATGTACTTTCAGATAAAGAGTCTTTGGCCATTGCTATTGGTCGTAGAGAAGGTTTCTTGTAGTGATTAAAGGAAATAAGTTTAGTCTTGGCAGCATTGAATGAACCATCCATTTTTATCCCCATTCAACTACAGATTGGAGGGCATCCTCTAGTGTTTCTGCCATTTCTTTAGATATGTTTTCCTGAGTTTTATCTATTTTAGCTTTAATGTAGTCTATGGAGCGGTTTCTCTTTTCGGGTATTTCTTAGACATATACAATTTTTTTTCGTGATTCTCTTGTAATTCTTATGAATCACCTATGTAGATAATTGTCCTCCATACTTTTATTTTTTTTTGCTTTGTTTATGTTTTCGGTGTCATAGTTTTCTGTATTTTTTATTTTGACTGTGTGTATTGTTGCGGAAACCAGTCTTTTGAATTTGTATTTTTCCAATTACTTTTTTGTTTTCCAAACAGTCTTCTTTACTTACAGCTCTTATTCTCCCCTCGTTTATTTTCAGATAGAATCGTTCATTATAACCATTACTGTATTGTTCACTTATTTGTATCCTCGTCTTCTGGTCAAGGTATCTAAGTTCTTATTCGGTCCAGCATGTGAAGAGTCCAGAATAACTTCTTCTTAATATTGGCAAGGTGTATATTCCTTTAATTAGATTTCTACTGTATAAATGTTTTCCTAAGAGTTATCTATATTCTCAGGTACCGTTTTCCAATATTCTCTTTAATTTCAGTAGATTCGATGGTTCTACTTCATGAGCTCCCATATTTGTATGTATCATGCTCACCAAAGGTCATTATGTCTTCATTGGACAGTTCTATTCCTTCCGATTTCAGTTTTCCTCTTTAATTAATTGAATCTTTAATACTGCACACTTTTCTCTTATGAATTCCATTTCAATATACTGGCTGAATAGTCTGATCGCGTTCATCAACTTTACCGGTTCTTTTTTGCTAACAGTTTCAGGTCATCCATATACATGACATAGTTTATTTATTTTGTGTCTGTAAACTTGTATCCGGCATCATGATTATCATATACAAGTGCTTAAGTAGCATCATGAGTATTATAAAAAATAGTGGCGATAGAGAATCTCCTAAGAAGATGCTTTTCTGTACTATTATCACAGTCAGGTGTTGTCCTCCAGCTGCCAGTCTCAGTCTCCATCTTCCTTGCATTTCAATAAGCTTGTCAAATATCTTGTACATTAATTATCAATGCTTGATGTATTCTGTTATAGTCAATCCATGCCATGGCAATGTTCTTTTTCATGCCTTTTACCTCCTTCTGGATATTTTGATTTTGTATCAAGTGAAATTAATTATATTAATATAATAGAAAAATCAATATTAGTTAAAAATCATTAATATAGAAAATCTTACATACTAATCCCTATTAATTTCTAAATATGCATCGAACGAATACCATAATTCTTAGTTCGCTGCAACTTCTCATAGCAAAATTCCGGATCGTCCTAGTAGTTTCCGAGAAAAGGTGGAACGGTCAGATAAACAGACAAACTAAGATAAATATAGCAACGTACGAGTTCGTAAATGGCTGCACAAAAGCAGGCAATGCCGACCTAAAGCAAGTAAGCTTAAATAGAATAACACTGCGTAACTACAAGAAATAAAAAAAGAACATTAAGCGGAACAAAACAAAAACAAAATGGCCTGGATAGATACGTTTGGAAAACTCCATAGAGTTGCACCTGCTAAACTGCGTAAGAACTAAATAAGAAAACAACTGTTGCGAGAACTTCGACTGAGCATGAAATAATAACAAAAATATCAATAAGGATACACAAAAAAACGTAGTCGTTAGTGATCGTCGCATAAGCAGTTCGTCAAAATAAATGAAACTAAAATATATAACCGTGTATATGTCTCCATTTATTTAAAGTTAGGTATGTGTGTATGTTTACATATTTCTCTCCATATATGAGTAACTCTTAAACCAATAAACCGATCATGATGAAATTTAAAACATAGCTTCTTGACGTAAATGTGGATAATGTGGGCTATATTTAGTCTAATTTAGTTTTGTTAAAAGGAGGTAAAGAGGTAATGAAAAGTTTTATTGAAAATTCAGATACCTTCAATTTTTGTAAACTTAGACATCAAGTAATAAAATATTCTTTTAATCTCAGTTACTTTGAAACATTTAAAAGTCTTTTGAAGTGCATAATATAAGCATTTAAATGTCTTTTAAAGTGCATAATATAAGTATTTAAATGTCTTTTGAAGTGCATAACATAAGTATTTTAATGTCTTTTGAAGTGCATAATATAAGTATTTAAAAGTCTTTTAAAGTGCATAATGTAAGTATTTAAATGTCTTTTAAAGTGCATAACATAAGTATTTAAATGTCTTTTAAAGTGCATAATATAAGCACAATACGTTATTAGAACAATAATATATTCCAAATTTGCATACAATTCGGTCCATAGTCATTAGACACCAACTAAGCATGATTCCATGCATTTCGATTTTTCTTAAAACCCCTTAAGCTTACGCCTAAACTTTTAGATATTTTCCAAAACAAAATTCAATGGATTTTGATCAAAATTGGAGCAAGAGTTCCAAACATTGGGTTTAGTACATATAGTATCATATATTGTTTAAATCTCCTCTCGATTATTAAATCCTTTCTCTATTATGGGCTTATAAAGGTAGTCGTTGCTGAGAAGAAATCAGAAACTCATTGTATTAACGCTGGCATCCCTCAAGGTTCCATCCTGGGTCCAACTCTCTTCCTGATCTCAATCAATGATCTCTCAAATAACATTATTAGATCATTCATAAACATTTAAGTAGACGACACCACAATCTATAGCAACATTTCAAAGATTAGCAATGACCAAGTTTTTTTCTGATTTTGAGCACGTGGTGCAATGGTGAAAAATGTGGCTGGTTAATTTTAATGCATCGAAAACCAACCTTCTCTCCTTTCATCATAATCGCGCAGCCCCCCCCCCATTACACCCAAATTAAAACGAATGGCTCTCATCTTTGGTAAGCTCCATGTCTTGACAAACTTCTGGAGCTGACCTTCACTCTTGATTTGAAATGGAACACATGCATCAAATCTGTTGCCAAGATTTCTGGAAAAATGTTTGGATCATTCTACCACTACTCACTGCTTATGCAATTATTAATCTGTATAAGAGCAAAGTACGCCCTAAAATTGAGTATTGTTGCTCCATCTGGCTAGGAGCTGCTCGGCGCGGCCTATTCAGCCTTGATAGAGCTCTAGACCTACTTCGACGCCTAATAGTTGATGCCCTTTTCTCTTTCCTGCCACCCCTTTCTCACAGAGGAGACGTTGCGAGTCTGTCTTTGCCCTATCGTTATTTTCATGGCAAGTGCTCGACTGAACTCCAGTCTATGACTCCCCTTTGCCAAACTTTTACAAAAATACTCGACTAGCTATAACCACTATCTACGATTTCCCCCACTCTCAAACTGTCCTTAAATCTAAACGCAGATTCCACGAACAAAGCTTATTTCCTAGAACTGCCGCCTCTGGAACACTGTTCCGCTGACTTGCTTTCCGGTTAAATACAACATAGTAGCTTCCAAATCCAAAGTAAACAAGTTCTTGTTGAGCCGTCTCCATAAATAATAAAATTCTACCCAATTTCCACCATTAACGATTACTACACTAACACCTTACTTTCATTAACCCTTATCCTTGACTGGTCTTCGGGCCTTGATAAATGGTAAATCTCAAGTAAAAAAATAATAATCTTCGTAGGGGGCATAAAAGAATTTCTCTTCGTTAAATGAATTTTCCCCGTCATGGGACGGGTATTCATCTCGTTTTCTATATAATAAAATCAAATATTTATTAGTTATTTCTTTTTTATTTTTGGAAATGTTTGGCCATTTATATTTCTTTCTTTATTGTTATTTTCGTTTCCTGTCCAACGAACAGGTATTTGGCTAATAATACGAAACATTTAAGTCCGAAGAGAATTCTTAAAACAAGAGATTCCCAGGAATATGCTCTCACAGCAACGTCGGAAACAAAACAACAAATTAACTTCAGAAGAACAATTTCAATAGGCTTAACCTTTATGAACATATGTAGAAGATAAAAAAAGTCCTTTACCCTCGACAAAAGCCTTCAAAATATAATAAATACTAATAAACAATAAAAAAGCACTGAAGGGGCCTCTCCTTTTTTTTTTTTGACTTTGCTTAGCTTGTATATATTTTCTGTTTTTTGTTATTTTTTTTTTTGTTATTTTGTTTTATTGATTAGTAGGTCGGACTTAAGATGAAGATGGTCCGAAAAATGACAAACAGGTCGGAAGGAAGTGGCCTATTAAATGGCGGAAAGGTCTTCGCCTTTGTATCTGGGTACAGAACAATCAGCCCGAGTAATTCAATGACACTTTTGACAGCGAGCAGAAATTAAGGGACGCGCTTGTAAAAGTCCCATATTCTTTGGTCAGCATTTATCGCTTCTTGAAAAAAAAAAAAAATGGAAAAAAAGAAAAGTCGATACTTAGACAAATGCCAGAAACGAGAGGCGAGGGAAGAGAGGGAAAGAGAGAGATATAAACAGAGAGACGGAAACAAAGACAGACAGACAGATACACAGACACAGACACAGACACAGACAGAAGAGAGACAGAGGGGCCAAGTTTGAGGTCAGGCAGGAGGTCATAATCTACTTTGTAAACATTGAAACCGAAAAATGACGTTTGCACACCAGTTTGAAAAATCAGCTCTATAAAATGTCACTCTGGCTATAAATACAATGGACAGACACTATATTTCGAAGCTTTTTCCACCCTCCAAATTTTACCCTATTTCCAAACTCTATCAGGTATGCAAGCTCTCTCTACCTCAGCTCCTTCTAGACATATCCTACACTGAGTATTAAATTTTATATAAAAAAAATCAATAAAATGAGTGTCTGAATTGACCTTTCTAAAATTCCGTATTGATTTTAGGAAAAATCAGCCCACATTATTCAAGATTTTCTAATGACCCCTGTCATATCAAAGAACCTACTGTTGATTTTATATGTCTGGCATTACTGCTTGTGTGATAATAATGACGTGAATTTAAGTTTAACATGAAAAAGTCAACTATCATAGTGCAATTGTGCTGTAAACAAAAACATTTCGAACACGCCCCTGTCATATCAAAGAACCTATTGTTGATTTTATATGTCGCGTCTTTTAGCTTGTGTGGTTATAAAACTGCTCAAATACACTTGTGATGTTAGGCTGTCTAAGGTGTTAACTTTGGTCAAAATCGCCAAGCTTTTCTTTCAATTTCGACCATCCATTATCGATACTTATCGAAGACATTCTAATACAAAACCTATCTACGAACACTGCAACGCACATAAAGTACCTCTATGTGAAATTTCATAAAACTCAGACGCGCATGCGCGCGCACACACACAAACACACACATACACATTTACAAACACACACACACACATATAAAGTTCCTTTTATATAATCTTTACTATTATATTAAAGGAACTTTATGTGTGTGTGTTCGTTTCCTATGAACTCGAAAACGGCTGCGTCGTTTTTTATGAAATTTCACACGAAGGTACATTCTGTACTTGACAATATTCTTAGATAGATTTTGTATGGGAATGTCTTCGATAAGTATAGATAATCGAAATATTTTAATGAAAAAAGGAACAGGCGATTTGGAGCAAAGTTAACCCCTTACACAGCCTAATATCACGAGTGTATTTGGAAAGTTTTATTATTACGTACATAAAAAGGTCCGACATATAAAATCAACAGTAGATTCTTTGATATGACGGGGGCATTTTCGAAATGAATGAATCTGTTTGAAGCATGATATTTGACTTTTGCATTTTAAACTTTTTAAACTTAAGTAGGATGATTCGCTACATAACACCTGACCTTATGTCTTACTCTGCCTTTGTTGAGATCCATCCATCCCTAGTATTGAAACCCTGGAGGTGCATCGGCTATCGACAATTTCGTAGATGCTTTTGTAGCGAGGAGTTCTTTTTTCGGGGTGAGGGTGCTCGCCCCACGCCCAAACTTCACAGAAGGTCCATACAGCGCCTAGTCTTCCTAAATGGTCACCCATCTGATACTGGCCAGGATCAACGTTGCTTATCTTCGGTGATCTGGCGAGAACCGGTGTGTCAACGTGATTGTGTCGTACACCTTGGTTGAGAGGAAAGTAAAGAGACTAAGAAGTTGTTTTTTTTTAACATTAATCGGTGCATCAAATCTATTTTTAGGAGCTAATTAAAAATGCTGCATAACTTGTAATTCAATAAATATTTCATATTATGACTATGCAAATAAACAAACAAAAAAACAAAAAAAAAACAAAATAAAACAAACACAAATCCAACAGAAAATATCATTAAAATATCATTAAAATATCATTAAAATATCATTAAAATAATTTCTATTAGAAATTAGTACGCGATTTAATATGAAATTTCCCGTCGATTCATTTCGTCGCCATGTTTTTTCGATTTAAAATCCGGGTGCATTTTCTTTGGGTTGTTTAATTCAGTCCCATTAATGGAACCTGCTTCCTGTGGATTTAATCAAGCAGCTAAACGCTTCTATTTTCATGGCATCAGTTTATCGTTATCGTCTGCGGAGACGTATCTGTAAGAACCATTACCAGCATAAACTTACCACAGTTACTCTTTTATTAAATATGCCTGTTACACGGGGATTGGGCCTCATTAAAAAAAAATGTCCATATTTAAACACTAATAAGGTTCCCTCTAAAGAGTAAACACTCTGAATTGTAGTCGTCATATGCCTCTAATTATACTATTTATCACTTAACAAAATAAAGTGAAAGCTTCATATATATATATATATATATATATATATATATATATATACATACACACACACACACACATATATATATATATATGCGTGTGTGTGTGTGTGCGCGCATATGTGTGTGCGCATATATTTATGAAAAGTAACCTACATTCCCGATGGAAATCATAAACTGTATTATTTTGCTCATATATATATACTAGCTGTACCCGCTTACTGGCGTTTCCCACTAGAAGCGTACCGCACCTCGAAAAAAAGAGTAGGTTGTTGTTGTTGCTGCTGCCGCCGCCCAACTCTCAACCTCCTCATGTTCCGTAATAGACACCTAACTCCTCATAGTAAGAACGGCTATCGGAATGTCAAGAACGGGTGGATATAGGTGGTGTGGTAAAGGGTATCGAGCAATCACGCAAAAAAAAAAATGAAAAATAGCAGCGAGGGGAAAAAGAAAAAAAATAGAGGCAGTAAGCACCCTGGGTGGAGAGAGGTGAAAAAAATTAGCCGTCGAAGCTGTGGAAATGTTGACTGGTAACTTACTGGCATCTGCGACTAAAAATGGCTTCTCTCAAAGTTTTATTAAGAAGCAGAAATTTATTTAACAACGAAAGCATGGAATCCTATCCTAAGAAAATGAAACGAAATTTCTGTTGTGTACTTATCATTTATTATTTCTTTTTATTAATTACTGCAAGACTTTGTTGCAACAATTTCACATATAACTGTAACAAAAAAGTAAATTAAAAATAAAAATACCCCCCAAAAAGAAAACATCTAAAAAACAATTAAAGGTTTTCCGTTTCATTTCGCTACAAAATAAAAAGAAAACCCAACAAAACTGTCTTAATTCGAGAATAAAAATAACTGAGAAAAATGGAGAAAAAAATCACAGAATGTTACATGTATTTATCGCATCCTGTTTAAATGTTAAAACTAAACAACAACAACAAAAAAAAACAATAATTCTTTGTGTGGGCGCGAACGTGCTACCCGCAGGATATAAGGCGGCTCCAATATCTAATGGCCCACAATGACGTTAGCGAAGTCAATCCGTAACGATGTTTTAATCTCTCTCTGTCGCTCTGTCTCGCTGTTGCTGTTTCTCTCTCTCTCTCTCTCTCTCGCTCTCTCTCTCTATATATATGTATATGTATATATATAACTACTTAATTTACTCACAAAATTAATATACTAAAGTATAGATTTATGTGTAAACTTTAAGTATTTATTCAAAAGTGCTCAATAGGTAGGTAGAGCTAGTTAGTAAGTTATAAAATATATATGGCGACTAAGCTACACTGAATATTCTGCGTTTCATCCACTCTAGGATTCTTCAGGCTTATGGAGGCATAATCCTGAAGAATCCTAGAGTGGATGAAACGCGGAACATTCAGTGTAGCTTAATCGCCATATACATTTTATAACTTACTATATATATATATATATATATATATATATATATATATCCCTCGCTATATATATATATATATATATATATATATATATATATAAAGTACCCGTCGTTGTCTGGGTTCAAAAACAACCCACAGAAAATGGACTCTGATTTATGAAAGTATGGTAGGTTATGAAAAGGAAGGGTTGTAAAGAGATAGCTTCGAATTTGGGGGTATCAAAACCAAAGCAAAATATGATGAAAATAAAAATAAAATAGATAAACCCCATAATTTATTATACCATATCTGTTCACACTGAAACACTTATCACAATATTCTGTGGATCTATATTAAAAAAACCTTGTTAAACTTTTTGACATATTTCCATTCTATGGAGGTCAGGCGCGAACGAACACCCCATAATTTTATTATACCATATTTCTTCAAACTGAAACATAATTATCAAACTATACATACACAGATAGATATGAAAAGTCTTTATTAAAGTTTGTGCCTATTTCTATTCTATGGAGGCCAGGCACGAACGCAGGCCCCCACAATTTTATTATACCATCCCTATTTAAGTTAAAACATACTTATCAAAGTATTCTTATGTACATCTATATCAAAAACACTTGTAAAGGTTTTTTTTTAATTTTTAAATTCTTTATTTCCATACTTTGTGGACCAGGCACGAACGCATATCAACAATTTTAATGAACCACCGTTCAGCCAGATCAAACATACCCATTCCTGCGTCTCGATACATCTTCTATCATTATATGTAATCATTTTTTAAAAATAGTCAACCATATAGGAGTCTATTCTTGACCAGACACACACACAAACACACAGACATTCAGCTTTATATATATATATATATATATATATATATATATATATATAAATATATATATATATATATATAAATATATATATATAAATATATATATATATATATATAATGTGTCTCCGCGTATATTTGCTTCCTTTGTATTTTGCTTGCTGGTCGGTGAAACCTGCAAGTTCGTGCCTTGTCGTTTATGCTGGAATGTAAGTGGTCTGTAAGGCAAAGGAAAAGGAAGAAACAGTTGTGTTTTACGTTATAGCTAAATAAATAAATACATAATAGAAATATGTAGAAATAACAAAGACGGGATTGAGTATAAGAAGAAGCAGTTTCACATAGCTGTGTATTGTCTCGGGTGTCCGTAGATAAATAAATATAACAGCATTATCGATGATTAAAGTTAATATCGGAGAAGTCCAGAAATGCAATGTTAATGTAGCGAATAAAAAAATTATGAATACGGAGCAAAAGGTTTGTAAATTAACCAATGTATATGTATAAAAATGGCGGTATGTTTATAAATGTCGAACCGTTCGTTGAATGGCGAAAGATGCGAATATCAGAATATGAATATGGCTACTGAGCAGCTAATCAGCTGTGTCGGATTTCGTCAAGGGAGAAATTATTAACAATAAATAGTATTATGTCAAACTTATGGTATGTGTATGCGTCTAATAATTAGTTAAGAGCGGTTATAACCCAGCAGAGTATTAAAATTAAAAATATGTAGAAATGATTCCAGTGTCCAGTGGGAGCGGTGGAAACAGGATAGATAGGGGAAAAATAGAAACTACTTCCTCTAACATAACTAACATAAGGTTGTATTATAAGGCCTAAATGAGTATATAATGTCGTTCCAAAGCTATATTTAAAGTTAAATTCTCTTTTTAAAATATAAGATTTATATATATATATACGATGCGCGTGAATTAAGTAATACCCCTGACCAACTTCCAGTTGTATGATCTAGCTGAAATTGTTCATGTGCAATGATTTATATATCTACAGGTTATGTGGCAAATTACAGCTCTGAACTAATTGTGGTTTCTGTTTTACAGGTGTTTGAACTGAGTCAGGTGTGAAATGGAGCCTGTTGAATGTCGAGTAGTTATCCGGTTTTTGTATTTGAAAAGACGCACACCACAGGAGACTTTTGATGAAATGAAAGAAACTGATAGTGATAATGCCCATCATATGACCTTGTAAAACGCTGGTATTGTGAATTCAAACATAGCCGGAAGTCTGTGGAAACAGCTCCTTAACTGATCGTCCCCGTTCTGCCATTGATGAGGCATCTGTCCGTCAGCTGAAGCTGCCATTTTGGAAGATCAGAGCATTACTATTCGCCAAATAACCCAAGATGTCAAGATTAGTACAGGGTCTGTGGAAACTATCATTCATAACGATTTGCATATGCATAAGATGTCTGCCAGATGGATTCTCAGGTTGCTCACACCATTCCAGAAGCGAGAACGCGTCCAGTGCTCGAGGATGAATTTGGAGATGTGCTAAAAAGATGAGTCAAAGTCTTTCAAAAGACTGATTACACAGGATGAAACCTGGGTCCATCACTATGATCCAGAGACCAAAGTCCAGTCAATGCAGTGGAAGCACTTGGACTCACCACCTCCAAAGAAGGCAAGGGTGCAGCCCTCCGCTGGCAAGGTCATGCTCACATTCTTCTGGGACCAGGACGGGGTAGTGATGACAGATTTCCTGGCAAAGGGTAACACAATTACAGGAGCCTATTATGCTTCACTTTTGAGGAAATTAAGGGAAGCTATCAAAATCAAGAGGTGGGGCAAGATCAGAAAAGGTACCCTCCTCCTGCAGGACAACGCTCCGGTCCACAACTCGCATGTCTCAGATCAGAAGCACGGGCGTGTGGTTATGAAATCCTACCCCATCCTTCCTACTCTCCTGACCTCGCACCCTCTGGCTTTCACCTCTTCACAGCCATGGAGTTGTTTTTGAAAGGAAAGCGTTTCCCAGATGATGCAGCCTTGATTTCTGAAGTCACGTCGTGGTTGGACGACCACCCTGGGGTGTTCTACAAAAACGGTCTCCAGAGCTGCATCAAACGATGGGAGAAATACACAACTCTGGGTAATTCCTGTGTAGAGAAAGACTAATAACTGTGCCAAGTTTCGTTGCTCTACTACTATGGGAAGTGGGGCAGGGAAATTACTTATTGTACGCCCCTCGTATGTGACGCATGAGGCAGTCAAAGTATATAATCCTTTTTGATCTGAAGTCGTATTTACAGCGTCTCTCCAGCTTTCCCTCATCTATTTTCGCTTTTCCTCTTCTTTTTCAAGCAGAGGGACATAGGAGCACTTTGGTATTAATTTTCTCTGTGGCTAATTCCAGGAAATCTCTGAGCCAGCATAGACACTATCTGGAGAGTATTGACTATACTATTTGTTTTTAGTGCTTTCTCTGAATTATGGCTTGGCAGTTCGATTGCTCTATTTAATCCTAAGATCGCATATATGTTCGAAAATTGTTTCAATTGTTTTCGAACATATATGTGATCTTATTTATACAATTCTTACTATCCATTTTCAAAACATATTTCTGTGATAACAACGTTTTGAAAAGGTTACTTCCATGTTTTCTTTTCATCAAATTAAACAAAATCGTTCACACAAAACTTATTCTTATTTTATTTTTTCCAGCAAATTTTTAGTTCAATCTTTTTGCCTCTACGTTTTTTGGTCCGACTTGATGAAAAACAATAGAAACGCTTTTACCAAACTATTTACGTTCGAATATTACTGATATGAATTTCTCTCTCTCTCTCTCTCTCTCTCTCTCTCTCTCTCACACACACATGTATGAGTTAATATAAAAGTACATTTAAAGGTATATATTACTTATAAGATCGTTCACACTTTTTCAAATAACAAGCTCAAAAATGAGTTTCCGATCTTAGAGAATTTATACTGATTGCATGCATCCCGATGACCAAAGAAAGCATAAACTTAGAACCATGATTATATTTATTAACTTATTTTTTTATTTCGACGAATGTCTGTATTTTTTCGTTTTACATTTCACAACCAGTATCGAAAAATCTTGTATTTTGATTGTTCCAATGCACTTCAGAGATGATTATTTATTTTGTGCCCTCATCTTCCTTTAGACAGAAAATCGTATATGGCTATATATATATATATATATATATATATATATATATATATATATATATATATATATATATATATATATATAGTCCTGGATATGACCTTAAAATATATCCAGTGGTGAGGCTCCAGCTTGCGGGCTTTGGGGAGTGTGGAGCCACCCTTTAATTGCCACTGCTCCCAGGTCCTCTCTGACCCGGAGTGGTAGTACCTGTTAGGGTCCCAACTATGGGTTAAATAGAAACCGACTTGAAAACAACAAATATATCCTATTAAAAAATTTTTCTTTGAAATCTTTTAATTCGGCATTAAATAATATGAAAAGGGTTGATATGCCGTAAAACAAAAACAACCAACCAACCAACCAACCAACATAGATATACATCATAAATTACTATCTAAAATCTTCTAAAACATACTAATTCTAACTCATATAATAAATATAGTTTTGATTCCCATAAAAAGTAATCTTGAAATATGTATAACACTTTAGAGACCAATCCAAATGTAGATACTTATTATTTAAATTGTAATTTTCGACTCATTTGGGAGACTTCATCATGAAAATGCAGACAATATAGACACGTTGTTATTAAGCTGTATGTAGCAAATGTTTTGTTCATTTTTTAACACGAAGCTTTCCTTAATGCTACTTAAACTTTAGTACGGAGTGGTAGTTGAGAATGAAGCGATTGAGACCGGTATCGTAAATTAGGCTTCACCTCGTGTAAAGATAATGCGGCAGTAAAATGGCTACAATCTTGAACTCGTGTACGATAAACGCCATTTCAGAAATTTGTTTGTCAAACTGATTCTTTCTCATCAATATTAAAACACATTTTATTAATTTATAGTAATTAAAAACAAATTTTACGTCAAAAAAATCTAGATTTTAAAAGAGTGAAGGGAAGGCCCCAGGAAAACTTCGCTAGAAAATTTATAGACTTTAGCAGTCAAAGATGGCGGATTCCGCTTGCTTCCGTCTCGTAAATTTGATACTGTGACAAAAATAGGGCACTCGGCTGAGTAGCCATTTGAAAAATCACTCTTTGAAACGAGGGAGCGGAAGTTGGGTGAAAGGCAATGAAAGCTCACGATAGGTACATCCTCCCGTGAAGACAATAGTCCGATTGATAAGACAATATTTGCTTACACATTGTACCATACGACCTGAACTGCGAAGTTTCTACAGTAGCTCTACCTAAGTAAGGCCATGATTGTGGCGTGAGGCAGGTAACGCCTTTGCAGGGGACAACGATTTTGAATTTGCAAGGGAAATACTTATTTAAGTTACCAGTTAGAAAAATGGCCATTCAATGCTGAAACATAATACTTATTGTAGGCGATTCATTACATACGAAGTATTAAACACAAGTGACTATTTTTACACATCGCTGAGAGGGATTTCATAGCTTTCGTTATGCAGTAACAAGATTAGATGCGTGAAAATAATGTTTGAATTAGAAATTTTCGCATAAGTTTAGTTTAAGAAAGAAATTAATTTTTTTCCTTAGAAGTAAGATTAGAGCGAAAGTTAAAAATAAACATGCGTGATGGTATGAAAAACCTACTAGAAAAGTGAATAAGTTCTTTCTTCCTTTATAGTTAGACATGACTTTCCAAACTTTCTTCAAATATTGAGGTTTATCGAGATGGCCCAGTTCATCTTACTTTAAATTACTGCGACAAGTACATCAAACCCTCTTTCTCATAGACATGATGTTGTTAGTCTCAGTATTTTCTATAAATACTATTATAACATGTGTTTTTCGGAATTGTCTGCTCTTTTTCCTACTTACTTTGTTCTAGCTTGTATGACTCAATTACCTCTTTTGATACCTCATCCTAATACAACTATTTGTTACTATTTTTAAGAACTGCAGGATTGCGGAACTCTCTTCCTGCTTATTGTTTTTATTCCTGTTGGCTTCACGTGTTGTCTGAAATGACTTTCATTTAAAAAAAGAAAGAAAATTCGGGAGTAAATATTGGATTTATTCGTTTTTCTCTTTACTTATTAATTAAAGTAGGAATTCTGTGAGTTTAATGTCCTTCGTAATATAGTAATAAGTTTAGATATTGGGTGTGCGAAAATAGGATTTTAATTAGAAACTTCTGCGTGAGGGTAGTTTAAAAAAACGAGATTTGCAATTAAAAATGAAGTTAGAGTGAAATATACGTGTATTGAAATTTACGTAATGGTAATGACCGTGCCAGAGAAGTACATTGCTTCTGTCTCTTTAGAGACGACAAAGTGATCGGATACCAGTAACGATAAGGGTTGATCGTGACGGTGCAGCTCATCAGGATGTACTTAATGTAAAATACCGTGACAAGTAAACCAAAATAAGTTATTAGAATAGAAAGTTTTCCAGTATCTGAGAGCCTATAGAATGAAGAGGCAGGAATTTCTTGCTCATTGAGTTTAGTTGGGCATAGTTATGCCGAGGAAATATAAGAACATTAAGTTCATCGGAGCAAATTCCGTGGAAGTATTTATCAAACAAATACCGCAACTCAACATAACATTAGGTTAGCGATTCTTTCTGCATCATACACCCAAGCGGGGCAGAGTAGTGGCTGATGCACCAGCCGAAATGTGACAACAAAGCGTTCATACATTAGATCCGTTGCTCTTTCTGCTTCTTGTATCGTTCCAAACACTTTCTCACACCTGAGGCTATCCCCTATTTCTATAAATATACTATGAGACCATGTATGGAGAACTGTTGTCATATTTGGGCTCGTGCATAATCCTGTTTGTGGGTTCTTGATAAGTGCAGAGACGTATTTTAAATTTTATTGACCCCCCCAACCTTTTTCATCTCCTCTGCAACCTTTCTTTCACAGACGTGATGTTGCGAGTCTCAGTCTTTTCTAAGATACTACTTTGCCATGTGTTCTCTGGAATTGTCTGATCTATTCTCTTGACTTCCTTTTTCCTTGATTGTTTGAGTTAATTTTCTGTTTCGATGTCTTCCTATTCTAGTAGTTTATTTCCATGATCAACAGACTTGTGGAACTCTTTTTCCGCATTTTCTTCTTACCCATTTTTTCAAGATTATTGGCTGTCTTTGGTTCTATCTTTGGTTCATATTAGCTACTGAAATCAAGTGGCTTCATAAAAAGCAAACAAACAAAAACATCCTCCAGACTAAATGTTAGAGTTATTAGTTTTTCTTTTTTACTTCCAATATTGCAACCAAAAAACAAAACAAAAGATTAACATATATATAAAAGGACACGTGGTGCAACGGATAAAGTACCAAGTCATTCAGTTCTAAGTGATATTAAGAATGCAATTGCACGGCTGACGAAACGAGACCATGCTTCTCCCATGGATTAACTAAAGGATTCCATTCAACATTCTGTGCAGATTCCCGAGTTCAACAGAAGGATTTCCGAGTTCAACTGAAAGGCGCAGTGGTTAGAGTACTTGGAAAAGTCAGTTTTCTAGCAGTCAGGGAAACAAGATTCGTTAAGGCATTTGTTGAAAAGTTTGGAGAAAACTGGAGAAACATCAGCGGAGCATATTTTTATCAGTACTACCTGAATGAGATCAGGTTCACATGCTTTTGAGTTGTCTAGGTATTTTATGATATCATGTACTTGAGAAGGGGTGATTTTCAAATCATCTAGAGTGGTTTCTGTCTGCAAAGAAAAAAAAACAGGGAGGGAGTGGTTTGCTGGGTCCAAAGTAGAGTTTGAGGCAAACTGACAGGTAAGCATGTTAGCTTTATCGAGCGGTGAGCAAACAAGCTCATGATTGTTGGATAATGGGGGAATTGTTGATTGCTTATTATTTATTTAAAAGTTGTTTCTTACTTTTTTTTTTATATCTAACTGGGTTTGTAAGCTCATTTTGTCAGGAATCTAGCCCAAACTGAATAGATGATCCAACCGGTCACATTTTTTATATTCGTGAATTATAAACGAGGTAATATTTTATCGCTAGACATCGATTTTTTTTACATAGGCATAACCACTTATCAAAGCTAGAGACAACTCGAGGATAAGGGTTAAGAGTGTACAGTAGTCAACTGGAAATTCGGTAAATTTGTTAACTTAAGTAGAACGGCTCATCAAGAACTTGTTTACGTTGGACTTGAAGACAACCATATTGTAGTCAGCTGGAAAGCAGGAAAACGGAAGACAATTCCACAGGCGTGCAGTTCTAAGAAAGAAGCTTTGTTGATGGAATCTATGTTTAGTCTTAGGCACAGATAAAGAGTGGGGAGGATTATTGATAGTGTTTTCAGCTAGACAAGTGTTTCTTGTGAAAGATTTTGCATAAATGACCCAACTATATCTGATAGGATTTGACCTTTATATAGCCGATTTATAGTACACGACGGTATCTAGTAGGTCGAGCACACACCCTCTTATTAAGCTAACTAATAAAATGGCAGACATTTCCTGTTCCATTTTCGATCCTCGATTGCAATAGAAGTCTGAGAGCAGCTGCACTACCATTGTACGCAGAATCATGAGGCGAGATAACAAAAAAATCGATCCTTTACTTATTGCTATGCTTAATCAATGGAATCACAGACTCGAATAGTTTCCCCGGAAATCAGAATATGAAGATCATAAAATTTGATGAGGTAAGCATTTAAGAAGATGATGTTCTTTTTAAGATTAACTCTATTATATTATTATTACGTGCGCACGTCAAGTGCAAGACCTTATGTTTACTCCTCTTTTTGTCGAATATAGAATCCATACAATCGAAACTAGAAATAAATACATACTTGACATATTGACAGACTATAAGATGCAACTTGGGGTTTTACACTATGCATGCTATTTATGCCAAATAAAACCTGTTGAACTAATAATATCTATAATGTATGGGATGTACATGTCTTTAGATATTTGTATGAGATTCAGTCCTAAACTGAATAAATCGTTATAAATTTTGGAACAGAGCTGCTAGACATTAGGGGTCGTAATATGGACTATATTTAGTTTGATTTATTTTATACAAACGAGCAAAGGGGAGATGGAAAATCTTGATAAAAGTCAAATACTTTCGCTTTTTGTTATAAATAGATAAGTAGAACCCCAGGATACGGCATTAGAAATTTGTAACAAAAGAAAGAAAGAAAGCAAAAATAAATAAATAAATAAATAAAAATAAAATAATAATATATAATACGCATGCATATAATCAAATAACGTCATAAATAACATCGTAAGGCGGGGTAAATACTGTAACCAAGGGCCGTAAAACACCGTATTCCACACCGTAACCTGAAAAAACGTATCCTAGGGCCACCTTATCTTGTGGTTCTTCTGTATTAAATATCAATATTCCCCAAATTGCAGTTTTTTTTTACAAATATTTTTTAAGGATTTAAGGACCATAATATAGGTACAAATCTGCTTCGAAAATTAAAAAAATTCAGATTTGCATTAAATTTTCATCCATTAGACGAGAATAAAGCAAGATTCCCTTAATTTCAATTTATTCCTTAAGCTTAAGCCTTACATTTTTAACATTTTCTAGAATCAGAATCATGTACGAGATTTTAGTCAAAATTGGAATAAAGTTTCTAGACCATAGGTTTAGAAGTATTAAATCTTGATTTTTATCATTGTAAAAGGCGACATAAAAGTGGTGAAAACTGTTCAGGCGGGAAGTAATTTTATATGTACTGTTGAGTTTATAAATCGATCTTGAATTGTGTTTTCTGGACGACGCTTTCGAACAACAGAAATCAGAAATTGTTGGCATAACTCGAAGCTAGGCATGAAATATATCAACATGTAAAATACTGGATTATTTCGAGGTCAGTATCTGTCGGTCGATCAGGCATTGTTCAATGGTTCGTTTGAAATAGGCGCCATTTGCAGGCGAAGAATTGATCAGGCGATTAAAAGCTTTTCAACGAAATGTGCAATGTTTACTTTTTTGTTTGATCGAAGAAAACGTTGTATTTGACTCTAAAGTTCGCCCACGGAGTGAAACACATTTGGATAAAACAGGAGGGAAACGGACCAGAATGATATTATGTTTGTGAATCTGTTAGATGAGAATTGATTAATCGTATTATTTGGATTATTCGGACTACTATTCTCATCTTTAGTGTTATCCGAAACGACCTGTGGCGTAGTGGATAAAGTACTTAATAAAAAAAATCAATTGTAAGATACACTTTTCTGGGGGTGGGGGTTAAGGTTCAATTCTCAGTGCGGGCGACGCTAAAAAATACAATTGTGAATCACTTAGGACTTCTACCCAGTCATGGCTACGGAACAAGGACATGTAACCCTCGTGGATTAAATAAAGTGTTCGGTTACAAAATTTCATGCAGATTTTGAAGTTCGTTTGAAAGATTCCTGAGGTCGACAGAATGATTCAGGAGTTCGATAAAATACATCTGAAGAAATTCGGAGCTTACATCGACCGAAACGTTGCGAAATATCACTCCAAAATTCATTTATTTACGCAAATTGTAGCAAAATATGATGTAATTTCGTCTGTTATGTACATATTGGACAAGGTGAAAAAGGCGTCGTGCACACCAGTTGACGTCTCAGAAGAAGAATGACGTCATCCATTACAACAGAGAGTGAGTAAGAGCGAGAGAGAGCAAGAGAGAGAGAGAGAGAGAGAGAGAGAGAGAGAGAGAGAGAGAGAGAAGGGATCCTTTATGGCGTTATTATGTAATTAAATGACGACTGATAGGAGAATTAGTGGGTGAAAGATATAGGAACAAAATAAGGAAGGATAGATAAGAAACAGTTAGGCACGATATAAATGAATCGACGAAAGAAAGTAGAAAAATAGAAAAGAAATGGTTAGAAATAATGAGAAAAATTATATTAAAAAAGAAAGAATGAGTTGATGGAAAGAAAGAACATTAGAAATAGAGAAAAAAAGGGGGGAGGGGGGAAATGTCTACCAAGTTAATGTAGAGTGAGAGAGACATTGAAAGAGAGAAAATAGAAACAGGGAGGATGATATAAAGAGAGAAAGAGAGAGAAAAGGAGAAAAGGGGGAAAACAAGAAAAGAAGGAAAGGAAACAAAAGCTAGAATTTTCTAGAAAGAGTAGATAGATAGATAGATAGGGAGAGAGAGACAGAAAGAGAGAGGCAAATATTTACCTTTAATTAGGAGGTTAGACAAAATGTCGCATGTTTAAAGCCTTACATTGTTTTATGTGTTTCTGTAGAACGAATTGGATTCGAACGTGCTACACGCGGGTTTAGAGTCCGTATCATCAGTCACTTCGGAGAGAAGGAGAGGAAAGGAAAGAGGATGTTATTAGATAGAGGAATTTAAAAAAGAGATGGAGGAAGAAAAAGGAATGAGTGGCAAATACTGAAGAAACTACTGAGAGCGAACAAGAAAGAATGACAGAGAGATAGAGATAGATAAATAGAGGGAGGGTGTTACATAGGTAATGTAAAGAATAGAGCGTAAGTCGTTGGAAAGTATGAGTCGAATTTGGGTAAGTATGACTTGACCTGATACAAACCAGCGGGGAACTGGCGACCGAAAAGGTTGATGTAGCAGGTCCATCATTGAAGCGGTATTAGCACCCACTGTGACGTTTAATTGGTTAACGAGTAAGTGACTCGACGCCTTACATCACTCGTGAGAAACAGACAAGGGGGTGGTGGTGTTTATGGTGGTTTTGTTATGGTGTGTGGAAGCGCACAAGAATGAGGAGTTGAAGGAAGGAATTTTGGTTCCTTTAAAAAATGGAGGCTTACGGTGCGAATTCGATACAGAGCCGGTTCGCTCTATTCTTTTGTACTGCGACAGTAAAAGAAATAAGGCACCAGAACGACAGAAAATAGCAAAAATAAATAAATAAATAAAAATAAAATAATAATAATAAATAAAAAATAAAAGACTCGTTTAAAAACAAAGATATCTCGCCTGTAATCCTTAAAGCGTTTGGCACAAAAGGAGAATTTCTGAAATTAGGATTATGCTTTTTATTTTTATTTCATGGATTTCTGTTTTCATGTCTACAACTTGGATGTCTTCAAGTCCAACGTAAAAAAACTCCTGATGAACCGCCCCCTTAAATAGACACTTTATTAAATATCCACACTAACGTACTGTACTTATAATAACCTTTATCTCTGAGTGGCTTCCGTGCCTTGATAAGTGGTGACCACCTTGTAAAAAAAAAAGATAAATTTATGATTGAAAAGTCCTTTAATTTTTTAAGTACATATTGTCAGAGGAGAATTATTAGATGTCAGTAACAGTGATTGTACAGGCAAAAAAGGCACGTAGATCTTGAAATCAGATACTTATTTATTCCCTCCCAAGAGTTAATGTTTCCATTAGCCAGCGGCAGGGCTCCTCTGAAACAAGACTTCGGCTGACTTTTACTCTCTTTTGCTTTGTTCTATTTAGTATATAGGTGAATTACTCTTTTTTGCGAATGTGTCGAATTAATAGGTAACTTTAGTTTAACACGTGGGTATATATATGTATATATATACATTATACACACGCATACATATATATATATGTGTATATATATGTATGTATAATACGATAGGCGTTCCACAAGCAATGCCCCCTATTTTCCTATTCCACCCGAATGGATCAGAGGGAATTAGAAATTGAATTGTTATGATGACTGAACTTATGCCTTCATGACCTGAAAGCTTCATCTCTCTGTTGCAGATATTGACGATGTGAGGCCATAAGAAATCAACTCCTATCATGGACGTACACCAGAAGCATAGATGCATCATTGAATTCCTTACAAAAATGCATTGAGAATGGCGGAGAGTATATGTAACAGAGCGTGGACGTGCGTATGCAAATGCATACGAAATGCAAAATGACGTCACCGTAAGGAAAAAAAAACAAGACTATAAAATGAGAGAGCATGTTAGAGAAAATAATCACGTTATGGACGACAGTAACAAGAAGTTACGTGTGGCGGGAGAATGAAGAAGTACAAATCGTTGTTACAAAAAAACCAGTCGAGTTACTACTTGTATTAGGGTCTTTGCTACTCGGTCTGCAACGTGTGGGTCTCGGGTGTTTACATGTTAACGCGTGTGTAACTGTACAGAAGATTATTTGGAGCCATAAACACAAAACATTTTTTAAAAAAGGTTAAAAATAAAAAGAAGTAAAAGGGATCACACGGAGGAACATCGTTGCAAAGGGAGGTAACTAGAACGTATCAGGCCGAGACGAAAAGTTTGAGAAAGCAAGAAAGAACTAATCAAACTGAAAGGGAAAAATTGAAAAACAATTGTAATTTACAAATTTACAGCCGGGTTATAAGTAATATTGTTTGTTTTGCTTTTTCTCTCACTTTCAAATTCTCTCCTATTTTGTAGATCTTATTTTTAGTTACTAAAACGTGTTTTGTAGGTTTTATTTTTAGTTACTAAAACGTGTTTTGTAGGGACCTTAGGTCAACGTGAATATTATTTTTAATGTGAGATTTAAGCTCTAGCATTATGACTCGATTATTTAATATTATAGGAGATAAAATTCCATGCACAATTAACTAAGCAAATAAAATAACTAAGACATAAAAATTATAAATGTAAAAGTAAACACATTTTATTCTTATATATGGTATTCAAACTGTTCAAGAATCGACTCCCGGTTGTAAAATTAAATGTATCCAGTTTTTATTTTACGTTTACTAAAGTTTAAAAAACTATACGCGTCAAATTCTTAGCAAGAGGTATACTGAGTGACAAATAAATAATATTTTTTTTGTAAGTTTTTAAATCATATCTTTCGGTATTTTGTTACTTGGATTCTTATAAATCTAATACCGAACACGGAATAGGTATATAAAGTCATATTTAATTTTAAATTTAACGGCAAGCGAAATTGCTTGGCGATTAAGTAAGACAGTAAAGTTAACGGGAAATTATCCGTTGATCTAAAAACTAGAGTTCATTATGAGAAAAATGACGCAACGATTGCAATGCCGTGGTAGTAGAAAGATAAGTGCCCAATATTTAAGGTACTTACAATTCTCTGTTTCAGGAATGAAGGGCGTAGATTACGAAGAATTTGTCTTTGGAGACTATTTTGAAAGCTGCCGAAAGAATTTGGACAGTGAATCAAATTTCCCTAGTGTGGAACGTAACTTAGCCATAAGGAGTTAATGACTGGACTTCCGATGACTCGGATTGCGAACAAAAGTAGCTTTGAAATAGCGTAAATTCGCAGTAATAAGTCAATAAACAGTGAGCGCGTTGGATAGAAGGGCTGCCGAAGAAAAAAAAAAAAGGTGAAGCCGTATTCTGACTACAAGTGGAAATTACAATAATTGTTGCGTAATATGTTGAAATCCGATTAACTCGAGGGTACGGATAATACCTCTGGCCCTTTAATTCAGGTGTCATCTGGAATTTTCTCGTATAATCTCGCCAAAATGGGACTGAGCAGTCAGGACATAAAATAGGTTGTAATTGTCTGGAGTAATCTTGTCAAAAGTGACTGAACAGTTTAGAGACAAAAAGGAGCCGTTCACTAAAGGTTAATTAAACTAGTGTTGTCTCGAATAATTTCGCTATATGGAGCTGAGCAATTAAGAGAAATAAATCTTGGGACCAGACAAGAGGTTACGCTAAATAATTTAGTCAAAGAATTTCAGAGAGGAAGTTTTAACAACAATAACAACAACAACAAAACTATTTGGGCAGTCGGCGTGGAAATCTATCGAGCAAAAGTAGAGAAATATTAGTATGACTGATAAGATGGGCAGAGGGAATTTGAAGGTCGTGGAAAAATTAATAAAAGAATACACGAGAAAAAACTTGCACGACGAAAAATAACTAACAAACAAAACTGGGTATGCAAGGAACAGTATAACATATGCCATGAAGACTATATCAATAAACTGACTTTATTGCTGATAATATAAATTTAATTAATCAATTTAAAGACGCAATACAAGCAAACATCAAAACTCTACAATGGTACGTAGATTTAGTTTTGCTTTGATTTGTCTAGCTTTGTAACATATTGTTAATATTTTAAACATTAATTTTGGACAACAAAGCTAATATATGCCGACACTAGTGCACACAATTAAAAAATGCAATTACATTCTTACTTTGGAAACAGTAAACTGAGCTCCCACCTTTCAACGCATTAAAACGTTGTCTTTAAATATTTAGAGAAATACGTTGGAATTCCATTCTTTTACAAATTGACAAAAAAAAAAAAAAAAAAGGAAATAAATCAAACAGGGAATTTCTAACGGCGAAAAAGAAAAATGATCAAGTGAACGGGTTGCACTGAGAAATTATATATATATATATATATATATATATATATATATATATATATATATATATATATATATTCATGTTCTTTGTGACAAGTTTTCAGTTTTTTCTTTCCTTGTCTAACCACACACATGTATCTATATATATATATGGATTATCCCATTGATTTCGACGTATGAGTTCACACAAAAATTAAGTCTCTCGAAATCCACACAGATAAATTGTTTATAGTAGTGAAAGGCTTGGGTAAAACCATCCACACATTTTTTAACAATTACTTATCTCAGTTAATACAATTTAATACCACGGACAGAGCAGACAGTAGACCTTAGATTTTATATCAGAGTTTTACTTCTCCTAACTGCATGTCTTAACGAGGACTAAGAGTGTATCTCTCCCAGTGGTTTTAACGCGCTCTCACATAATCACCTAACTCCCCATGCTAATCGAATACTATATATATATATATATATATATATATATATATATATATATATATATATATATATATATATTGTTTTAAAATATAATTATCCACTCACACGTGTTTCGTCGTCTACAACTCATCAGAGTAGCTGAATCTAGCGAGATTCGAAATCGCGACGCCATGAAAAGAAGCCTAAACCTCTACCCCGTTTTATCTCTCACGACTGCTGGATACCGCGATTTTTATGTAGATGTTATTTATTTGTTTTCGTTCGCGATATTTTTTGAATGTGCATTTTTACCTAAATGCGAGTTGTGCATTTTTACCTAAATGCGAGTTGGGAATAATTTTTCCTTTTACCGATTTGGTAAACCCCAAATGGGGAGCGGCATATATAATGTTTTAAAATAAAATTGAACAATGGATAGTTATATTTTAAAATAATATATATCTCGCTTTTAAGCACACTTGATGCGTATTTTATTTTATTCAAATTTATACAACGTTTCTATATGAACTCTCATTCTTGACATTATTCTCGCGTTGCCTACGCATAGGTCAAACATGTCAAAATACACCCGCCAGATACAACACGCGGATCCTTACAAAATACTTTTTTCTCCAACGTTACAACATGGCAATGAAGAAGAAAAGAAAAAAAGAAACATAACAACACACTGAAGATGGAGTCTACCTCTGAAATATATTTGTGATACATTTCAAACAAGTAAAAGATGTGTTTATTTTCCTAATATTACGTTGTGATTTGGCTTTCAAGCTCACTTGATGTGTATTTTATTTTATTCAAATTAAAACAACGTTTCTATATGAACTCTCATTCTTGATATATATATATATATATATATATATATATATATATATATATATATATAGGATTGATATGTAATTTGCTTGAAGCATTGTGTGTGATAGGTATGTAGTAGAGATTTAGAAGGCTATCATGATGCGAGGAATGAAATATAGTCATTGTTGGTAAGATAAGACGAAAACAAGTGGCGATTTACACACACACACACACACACACACACACACACACACACACACATATATATATAGTCACTTTTTATATTTTCCTAGAATATTGCAATTATGAACATGGTTGTCCGTTTTTGTATGCTTTTAATTATTTGAGACCCGACGTCTTCCAGAATAGCCCCAAGTCTAGCTCAATATTAGAATTCATCGTAGACAAGTAAGCTCACTCGCTACTATATACGCCTCTCCAATGTAGGAGGCAACAAACAAAGAGAAATTGCTCTCATTTTGGTATGTAGGCAATACATCACCGTGAGATAGCGTGATACTTAAATTCCATTGACCTCAAATACAAGAAGCAAAACAAAAAAAACTAGCTAATATTATATATCTATGTCTTTTATGCAGCTTTTTCTGTTAAAAATTGATAATGCATCACCATTTATCAAGGTAAAAGTCACTCAAGGATAAGGTTTTATGAGATGAGCAAGTTCTCGTTACAATGATAAAGGATAATATTATATCACTGAAAGTGATCAATATAATGAACATATTTTTATTAATTTATCAGAGCTAAAATCTAGGCAAGAATAAAGAGTAGTGAAATAGTTGGATAGTTTAATGATGAAGAGTGTGATGAAAGGATTGAACCTGATAAATGGAATCAACAAACTTTTCTTGATAACATTTTGTGAAAACTATTTGTTGACTTTGGGTTATAAAACGACGATGCAAGAAAGTAGTTCTGCAGTAATGTGTTCCATAAGTCGCAAAATCTTTGTTTACAGAAATTCTATCTTACCATAAACGCAAACAGGAAAAAAGAAAAAGGACTTTGCGCTGTAACAGAAGACGAGTTCTTGCGGTGAATATCTTACAATGAGAAACAAATGATTGAGACTCAGTCGAGCATTTTTAATAGAAATAACGATTAAAGTAATCTTGGTACTGGTATATAGTTGATGTCTCGTAGATGAACTCGGATTTAAAAATAGCACAATTGCTTATAATTGCAAGATTTGGTTCGGCGATAATCCAGTTATTTTCACTGGAAAATAGGTCTGATTTAATTGGAAATACTCGTTGGATATGGGCCAGGTTACATTCTCGTGTTTGTTGATGAATGTTCCGTGATTCGTTGATAGGGAAACATTCCTATGAAATCATAATGACCTTGACATTTATGTCGGAAATTACTTCTTCGGTAAATGATTGATGAATTGAAAGACGATAATTTGGAAGCAAAAGGAAACCAGGCTTCGTTAGAGAGAACTAGAATATTTATTATTAGAATGGACAATTTTAATATTGGATCGATACAAAATAAGAGGAAAAGCCATGGATATTTATGGACAACACCAGAAGAGAGTAGAAAACAAGGTGGGGAATATATATATATATATATATATATATATATATATATATATATATATATATATATATAAACAAAGACAGAAAAAGAAATAGAAAGAAGAAAGGAAGACAGAGAAAATGTTCAACGTATTCACAAGCACACACATCAATACACCAACACACACACGCACGTGCATATATATTTGTGTTACAGAAGATCAGAAAAACAGCAGTACCCTTAGTTTCAAAGCTAAAACTAAGAGGGCCAATATTTGGTCATCTATGTCGGACTCTCTTCTGTCTCTGTTTATATATGTCTATCAGGAAATGACCTCTCGGGGATATACATAAACAGATGCTGAAGAGAATATGACATAGACGTCCAGATATGGTGCTTTTGTTTTTGATTTGAAACCGAAGGTACTAATGTTTTTCTGACCGTCTATAACACACACACACACACACACACACACACACACACACACACACACACACACACACACACATATATATATATATATATATATATATATTATAGGGCAGGAATTAGCAAAATGCAGGATCGGATTTTGCATATAAAAGTATTTAATGAAACTACAAGTAAGTCACAGATCTTACTTGGTTAAAAAAAGGGTGAGGTAAGGGGAACAGGAGGCAAAAGAAAAATGATAAAAAGATTTCACATGAATGGATAGTCCGGTGAAGGGTAAAAATCCAAAAATGGTAAATCCAAAACGGTCGAATTTAAAATTTCAATCCAATGGGTAAATTCCAAATGGTCCAAAATAATCCAAAAGGCAGAGTTCCTTGGAAAAAAGCGCAAATGGAATGAATTCCAAATCATTAAAAGAAAAGCACTGGAGATAAAATTTAAAACACATCTGTCAAGACTGGATGAATAAAAAAAATGAGAAGGAGAGTATTTCTTCGAAACTCCGCGGATTAAGGATTATCCACTTATCTTGTGCTTCTTTTTTTAAAATTAAATATGTTTTTTAACTCTTTTTCAAGATGTCTTTTAACATGTTTTATTAATCATTTGTTCATATTATAAGCTCTATTTCCTTTTCGGTTTTATTGAGCTTTTACATCTGGCTGAGTTTATTTTACTTGTAAATATTAACTCTTTAATATTTATAATATATTTTAAGTTTACCATTTTGATTACCTTGGTAAACTTATTGTAATTTATATATATATATATATATATATATATATATATATATATATATATATATATATATGCATATAAATTGTAGGTGTCATACCACACCAATATATTTGTTCTGCCGGGTGGTTATTTGCTACTTGTGTTTTCCGGAAGTTTCTTTTCAAAATATTCCATCGTTTCGTTTCCCTTCTTACAAATTGGCCTGATAATGCTTACCCCAACTAAAGTTATAGCTGAAACATGACATATATGCATATATGCAAGCAAACACATTTGTATTAAAACATCCTCAATAAATATTTAACTATAATTATTATTGAGCACTATTATATAAACCAAGGAAGTATTCAAAGAATTGATTACCTAAATATTGTGAATACTACAGGATATGTTACATACACACATAAATATGCAGCTAAATAGTGTAATGGTTCGAAACGCCGACTGTCGCCTAGGCGGCCGTGTTTCAATCCTAGCTTGATTTTAGCATCATTCCTTATTTTCTGACCCCACACCCATTCGCATATAAATAAAAAAAACAAACGTTTTTTAATCTATGAATGTAGATTTGTGCATGCAAACAGGTTTAGTCGACTCCTGCCATCGTCAAATATTTTGTTTTCAATTTTGACCCATTAGCAGGCAATTTTGCCGGTTAAAAACCAAATCAAAACTGTGCTACCAAATATATCCAAATACGCGATATATAAAATTTCCCCACTGTAGATCAAATATTCAAAGACAAGTTTAATAGAGACTTTTCACACACACACACACACACACACACACACACACACACCAACAATATATATATAAATGTGTCTGTCTAGCCGCAGTCATGAGTTGTGAAACAACGAAGCAGTACTGTATGCGGATGACTAATAAGTCCTCGTGTTTGGGTTGAGCACTTTGTAAATATATTTTAACCCGACAGGTATTTAAGCGATTAAACAAATCCCACTGTTTGTTTGTAAACAAACTGACAGTTTGAGCACTGTGCGACGGGCAAATGCTAATTTAATAGGCATTTAAAGAGAAATATTTACAGAGACTGATTCGATGGTTAGAGCTGACGACTGTCAACACGATGGTTGTAGGTTCGATCCACGGCTTGGTAAAGGTGAATGTCTAGTAGCACTGATGAGTTGTGTTGTGAAACAACGAAACAGTACTGTATGTGGATGACTATATATATATATATATATATATATATATATATATATATATAGGGGATGGAGAGAGATATTTATATACAAATATTTCCATGAACGTTTTCAGTATAAATCTATATAATTATGGAGAATGTAGAAACTATGCATCAATAGCATTCAGCGTAATACTGAAATGAAATTAATCATCTAATATGAAACTATAAAAAAATGAATAAGTAATCAACGCTCGTTTTATAAAAGAATATGCAAATATTAGTTAGCCTTCATATAGTCGCTCGCATATCCATAAGTGAATATCTTAAAAAGTTTATTTTAATAATTTTTAAATAGAAAAAATGGGATGCAAAATTAAAAATTTACTGGTTTAAAGGCCAAAAACAAGTGCTGAATATTTTTTTTCAATAAATAAACATATTTATTTATTATAATTAAATTCGATATTTCGATGCATAACATCATCTTCATCAGCGAATACAGGTTATTCTTTTTTCTTTTGATTTACGTGGCATGATGGTAATGCTTGGCACATTTTCTTTCAGATGTTCGTGATTACTAGGGCTATGCCAACAGCATCTTATTTTCTTTGTTTTGACTCTCAAGTATATATATCCATTGATATCTTATATGTTTTTATGTAGAGTGATGTGGTTCTCGGTTGATTAATTGTGTCAAACTGTCGGATATATTCTCGAGAATAAACAAATGAAAAGAATATTCTGTTGTCCTAGCCCTAGTGATTACACTTCACCAACATCTGAGAAAAAAAACGCGCCAAGCATTACCACCATGGTGCGTATTTAATTTTGATAAATATGCTTATTTATTGAAAATAAATTCTGCATTTGTTTCGATCTTTAAACAATTAAATTTTGAATTTTAAGTTCCATATCAAAAGTGCCTATAAACAGTAGACATTTTATCGCTTAGAAAAAGTGGGATTTTAATATCAATGTCAATGCACCCGGCACCTGAATCAATATGCACATTTAGGCCCGTATATGTCTGTGGGGTATGGGTGCCGATGTGTGTATGTATCTATGTATGAGCGCATCCATGCTTACGCACACGTACTCAATCTAGCACCTTAAGGAAAATTTGACGTCAGCGGGAGCGGCGCGGTGTCCATGCATGCATGCGCGCATATGTGCATATATTTGCACGCCAGGGCGGAGATGTATGCGCACATATGAACGTTTCTTTAAGTATATATGTGTATACGTGCTCATGTGTGTGCTCGCGCGCACGGCCGTTAACTAACCCTCTCCAAGCACTTAACAACAAATAAAAACCAAATAAATAAACCGAATCATAGGCCCCTTACCTCCGAATCTAAGCGAACACCCAACAGATCAAGATATACTTATCAAGAAGTCATCTCACCAATGAGACGCCAAAAAACTTAAACATTAAGACTAGAATTTTAAAGTAACCCCCTCCTCCTACCCCCACATACCCCCACCCCATCCATGTATCCCTATGCCCTCAGCCACACCAGAAATTAACTTCCCAGACCCTTCCCACAATCACCTAAGGTCCTTAAACTCCAAAACTAAAACATTACCGACATACCAAGCACCCCTCCCACCTTTCCTCCTTGTTCCCTTCAACTTTTTTCCGCTCTTCTCGCACCCCTCCCCTGACATCATTCACTCTTTCATCCCATCATAAGAAACATTTCTGTAAAAGTCTGAGGAAGCTACAGACGGCCAAAAAAACTACAGACGGTAGCTGAAACAATAATGTAAGTTAACAGAAAGATATGGTAATAAAAAATAAAACGTATATATATATATATATATATATATATATATATATAGAGAGAGAGAGATTAATATATATATATGCATATATATACGTAGATTTATGTATATATATATGTATATATACGTAGATATATAAATACACGCACACATACACACACACACACACACACACACACACATATATATATATATATATATATATATATATATATATATAAGAGAGATAGAGAGAGTGAGGAGAAAGGAGACATAAAAACAAATATTAGCAGAGTGAGATTAAACGATGTCAGAAAGTGGGAAAGGATAAAGAGAGAGAGAGATTAATATATATATATGTATATATATACGTAGATTTATGAAGATATATATATATATATATATGTATATATACGTAGATATATAAACATACCCCCCCATATATATATATATATATATATATATATATATATATATATATATATATATATATATATAAGAGAGATAGAGAGAGCGAGGAGAAAGGAGACAGAAAAACAGATATTAGCAGAGTGAGATTAGACGATGTCAGAAAGTGGGAAAGGGTAAAAGAGAGGGAGAGATAGATAGATAGATAGAGAGAGAGAGAGAGAGAGAGAGAGAGAGAGAGAGAGAGAGAGAGGGGGGACTCTGAACACACTCTTTGAATCTTGCTAATAAAACAAACGTGTTTAAGTTTTGTCGAGTAAACCAACAGAAAGTGCTTCCATATGTGGGATGCAAACACAATTTGATGGCCAAGATTTCCTTTTTTGAACCTTAATTTTTATTTCAATAAAACTGAACGAAGATTTCACTCATCTGAATCGGAATATTTGAGTCACCAAAAATTACGCCTTTTTAGAAACCGTTCGAAAAGAATGTCTTTTGGCATTTGCAAAGCATTAAAATTTTAACGCGTGTTTTTTTTTTATCCGCCTCCCTTCTCATTCATCTTCCTCACCAACCCTCTTTTTCACATTTTTTATTTTATCCATGTCTTCTCTTTCGATTTCCTAATTCTCTCCTCCCTTTCTTTTTCTCATGTCTATGTCCCTCCCTTCCACATCTCCAGCCGTCCCAATCTCGCGTCTCTCGCTTCCTTCTTACTGTTTCCTCTTTCTCTATTACCTCCTCTCGGTTTCTTTTTTCTTCTCCCCCCCCCCGTCTCTCTCTCTCTCTCTTGAATCTTTATTTCAATTGCTTTCATTTGACTACCTATACTCCTTTCTCTTTTCTCTTTCTCTTGTACTATTTTTTATCTATTTCTTTCTATCCTCCCTTTTTCCCTCCTCCCATACTTCCTTTCCTCTTTTCTCTTTTCTCTCTTCTATCTTCTCTGTTTTCCAGTCTTTTTCTCTTTTTTCCCCATTCCCGTTCCCCTTCTAACTATCTTCCCTCTTTTTCTAATTCATCCCCCTCTCCTATCTATCCTTTATCCTATTCCTTCCGTCACTCCCTATCTTTTGCCTTCTCTCTGCCAATATTCCCACTCGTTTCGCCATTCTTACTTTTATTCACTTCCTTTCTCTCTATGCCTATACTGCTCCTCTCCTTCTTCTTCTCTGTCACTTTGTCTTCCTCATCTTCTTCCTTCCCCTCTCTCCTCTTCTCTTTTCGCATTCTATTCCTCTTCCCCACCTTTTCCCTTCTTCCTCTCTTTCTTCCTTTTTCTATTACTTTCTCCTCTCTATTTTTATTTGTCTGCCTCCCTCTTCTGTTATTATTTTATCCCTCTCTTTCTCCTCCCCTTCCACCTTTCTCTGCCTCAATCCTTTTCTACTCCTTTCCTCTTTCCTCCGACATCTCCTTTCTTATTTCTTTTTTGTTCCTCCCACTCTCTACCCTTTCAACATGCCACCCCCTCTCACACACAGCAAAAAAAAAAAAAATTGTGAAATTATATTATTATTTAGATGCAACCTCGCATATCTATCATGTTTGGGGCATGAACTTTAAGGTCATGGCCTTTAAGATCATTCTCAAAACCAGATATTGTATTGTTCTTAATATTAAGACATACTAAAGCGTACCAAAACGAAGTTTTGTGAGCTTTGTGGAGTATACCGTACATTCAAAAATAAAAAGTTAATAAACATCAGTGACCCCCCCCCTTGCTTGTACACTGCCATTTCCTTTCCGGATCCCTGCTCCGAACTTATGCTCGTGATCCATCATCTCATCTGAAGATGAGGGGCTCTTATGCCTTACACAACAATTTATCAGTCTGTACTATTGTCTATAAACTGATATCATCAACAATTAGATAAGCTGTTTTTAAATTTCCCCTCTTGACAAAATTGCAAACCGGAATGCAAACGGATTTTCCTTTGCGTTAGAGGATTGAACTGAAGCAGTATACTTAATATGTACAATACGTGCGTACTAAACTAAACCACCTTTGTTACCTATATACAATCGCCTATACTGAATCCTCATCGGCTCAAAGCTCTCTGTATCCCCAGACTCTTAATTTCTCAAATCTTATATCACCAAGACATCCTTCTTAATTGATACAAGAATCCTCCTGAGCAGTTCAACATCCAGTGATCATATATCCAATCCTCATGAAACTGCTTATATCACCCTGAATATTACCTTAAATCTTTATTCTATCCCTAAGCTAAGTAGAACACCTAATAACACTCTAGTTAACTACTTTTAAAATTAGATAAACCCAGTTTCAATATTAGAAGTACATCGTCCCTCACCTTGACTACGGACTTGTGCAATAAGTCATGAAACTATTGTACCTAAAATTCCTCTCCAAACTACAAAATACTGCTGCTTGTATACTAAGCAAGTACCTCCTATAGATACTTTACCTCCAAGATGACTGCCTTGTCTGTTTTGCATGACAAACCTTATTATTTTTTACTTAAATTCTCTTTCTTCTGATCACTAACAAATCAAATCTGCTCTACTTCCTAAGTTGACACTAAACAAATCCGTCTCACGTAACTTAGATGGGTCCTTGCTCTCCGCCCTTGACCTTAACAAACTCGTAAATCGATACCCATTAACACCTAAAATTTCCTAGGCATGCTCCCGATTATAACTCCCAACCCATAACCAAGCTTCTAAGTAAATACTTACTAGCCTTAGTCCAATACATTGACTTAAAGTAATCTATAATGAACAGTAACCGTTAATATCTCTTTATTAAGAGATAGTATTGCAATAATTATTACACAAACTAAACCGGTACTCATTGAAATAAAAACTTCCGGATATTAAGAGAAAGGCGAAGTCATTCTCCTTAGTTGTAGTCTAAAGGCAACTTACTCAAATTGTCTAAAATTCCATGCATTCGTATACAATACTACTTATCCATCCATCTATACTTTAACTATACTTACAGAATATGCAATAACCTATATCTATCAGGTATAACTGTACTCCATATCAAATGTTCTCTTGTCTCTATACTGAGCATATCTAATCTTTCAGTCTTACTAAATGTCCGGTTTAGGCACCAAATCAGAATTTCTAATAGAAAGTAGATCATACTCTAACACTTTATCCTAATCCTAAACCTACTAAACCATATCTAACCATACATTCCTAAACTACTAAACCATATCTAACCATACATTGCTAAACTTACAAAACTATATCTAACCATACATCAACTCGACTCTCTCGATCCAATACTGTAGCAAATTTAACTGCTTCCACTGCATGAATTTTTACGTATACCCTCTCTCAGTATAAATGAAAATGGACAGCATAATAATGCCCTTTTTAAACCACACTTGAGGAGTGAAAATCTTCTGTAGAAGCTAACCTAAATGCCCGATTTTTCCAGGAGATATTAACCTAAATAACCAATAAATATTAACTACCCATGCGGGGTCGCAGAAATACCTGGATTAGGACCCAGGCGCGGGGCGAACCCCCTCGGAGCTGATGGACCCGTAGGTCTTCCCAGACCATCCGTCTAGGAGAAGGAAAACTCTGAAACTAAACCTAGGGGAGGGAGGTCTCTTCAGTCCTGGACGACAACCTTCCTAGAGCTGGTGACTCAAACAAATCACCGGTTGGCAAACCTAAACTGCTTAAGGAGGAGATAGACTCTGTCTATCGCTCGGCTTTCATACTCCTTCTTTGCCTATTGGCCAGGCGTAGAGGTACTATCACAGGGACTCGCTTGAATCACCCAGTGGTTGACCTTGTTTCCTGACTAGGGTAATGAACGCCGCTTTTCCCCACTCCTGCCACATCCCATCCCCCTAAACTGGACACAGTGGGGTGCTTCAGTGCCATATATGTCAGTGCAGTTGGACTGGGCTGGCTTTGCCTAATGGATTGAGGGTACCAGATTGACAGTTCCTGGCTGCTGTTTCCGACTGATAGTACAGGAGCCCTAACTCTTTGGTAGCGCTTAGAGCGGCTGCTCCATCAACAGTTGTAAAATATCGGGATGTTTGTAGTGCCATGTCGCGCATGGAAAGGGACCCTGCACTCATCCCCGGTGGGCTTTCCTGAGGCCACAATCCTGTGGGTGAGGACAGCTGATGGTCTACTTGTATTGCATGTCTGGTATTCTGCACAACTACTTGTCCAGCACCCCCTCACTCATCCACCCTAACTGAAACTTTTAAATAAAATAAAATGAAATGACAGCTCAAGCAAAAGTTACGTTTAAACCAGGACCAAACTCAAAGAAAACCAACCTGCCTCCTCCCTTGAGGCTTGCATTTACTAATATCCGCGGGCTTAGAACTAACTTAGATGATGTTGAGTCATTTCTCCTTGTAAACACCCCGGATATCTTAGCATTAAGTGAAACTAACCTTCACTCCTCCATACCCTCTAACCACTTTAACATACCTGGTTATCTCCCACTCTACCGTAAGGACTCGGACAGACATATGCATGGACTTGGAGTCTATATTCGAAACACCCTCCCCCTAACTAGAGAAATAAAACTAGAATCAGAGGGCCAGGCCTTTATGTGCTTCAGACTAAATATGCAACACAATATTAGCTACTTATATTTTCTCTACCGCTCTCCCTCAAACCAAGACTGTACCCTAATAAACAAAGTCTCAGACAGCATAGATATAGCACTCTCCCTCGATACTAGCGCACAAATACATGTATTTGGTGACTTCAATGTCCACCACAGTAACTGGCTAGGATTCTCAAATCACACAGACGTAGCTGGTAGCGCCATATATAGCTTCTCTATATCTCATTCCCTATCTCAGATGGTTACATTTCCGACACGTTTCCCAGACCAGCACGATCAACATGCCTCACTTCTAGATCTCTTTCTGACAACAGTTCCCAATGACTGTACAACAAATGCCCATAGCCCACTCGGGAATGCTGATCACGCTGTGATAATGGTAGAAATCAGCCTAAATTCTCGCCCTAAAACTGAAGACCCACTACTCAAAACAACGAGGTATTACAAAAAGGCTGATTGGGAAGCCATCAGGGAGCTCATCAGAGATGCCCCATGGCAAAATATCTTTACTCTTCCAGCGGAACAGTGTGCAAATGAGACAACTGAATGGTTCAAAACTGCTATTGAAGCACATGTTCCCGCACGGAAATACTATAGCAAGCCCCACTCCCCCCAATGGTTTACTTCTGCTTGTGCAGCTGCCATTTGTCAAAGGCAGCATGCGTTCCGCAGATTCAACCGACATAAGTCCAGCTCAAATAAACAGAAGTTTATAGAAGCTAGAAATAATTGTAAGAGAGTGATAGACACAGCTAAGTCAGATTACTCTGAAACCACCAGAAAGCGCATCGAAGCACAGAAATTAGGAACCCGGGATTTTTGGAAAATCTACAACAGCGTAGTTAATAATGGACAGTCAATTATTCCCCCACTAACAAACAATCATGAGGTTGCTTGCACGGCAACTGACAAGGCTAATCTGCTTGCCAGTCGGTTTGCCTCAAACTCCACACTGAACTCGGTACACCACTCACTCCCTGATTTTCCTCTGCGAACAGACGCCACACTTGACGACTTGAAAATCACCCCTTCTCAGGTACATGCTATTATAAAAAACCTAGACACCTCTAAAGCATGTGGACCAGATCTCATCCCGGCTGTGCTATTAAAAAAATGCTCTGCCGAGGTTGCTCCAGTTCTGTCCAAACTTTACAATAAATGCCTTAACGAATCTTGTTCTCCCGACTGCTGGAAAACCGCCTCTGTGGTACCAGTCTTCAAGAATTCTGGTGAAAGAACTGACCCACTAAATTATCGCCCCATTAGCCTCCTCCCGCTTTTCGCCAAAATATTTGAGTCCTTAGTTAATAAAGCCCTAGTCCAGCACCTAACAGCTGCTAAACTCTTGACTGACAAACAATATGGATTCAGGCAAGCCCGTTCAACAGCAGATATCTTAACTGTAGTTTCTGAACGTATATACCGTTCATTGGATAAAACAGGGGAGGGTAGAGCTTGATATATCTAAGGCTTTTGACAGGGTATGGCACGATGGTCTTCTAAGGAAAATTAGATCATATGGAATCACTGGAAGAATTCATAACGTAATTAAATCCTTCTTAAGTAATAGAAAAATCAAAGTTGTCCTCGACGGACGTACATCCAAACAATATGACATAAATGCGGGAGTGCCTCAGGGGTCTATCCTTGGACCTCTATTGTTCCTGATATTCATAAACGACCTCCCTGATAATATTGTTTCGGAGATGGGTATATTTGCCGATGACACCACTCTCTATAACAGATATGAGGGGAAAACAAATGAACACATATCCAAGAAAATGGCAGAAACACTAGAGGATGACCTCCAATCCGTAGTGGAATGGGGACAAAAATGGTTGGTCTCATTCAATGCTGCTAAGACTAAGCTTGTTTCCTTCAATAACTACAAGAAACCTTCTCTACCACCAATAGCAATGGCCAAGAACACATTGCCTGAAAGTACTTCTTTTAAACTCCTCGGCCTAACGTTTACAGGGAATATGAACTGGAATAGATACATTGAGAGCATTGCCAAGGCTGCTGCAAGGAAGGTTGGCTCCCTCTACCGTGCTAGAAAACTACTTACGCCTGCCAGTATCCTATACCTCTATAAGGCAACCATTCGCCCATGTATGGAGTACTGTTGTCACATCTGGGCTGGTGCATCTGCTGCTTGTCTCTCGCTCCTGGACAGGGTTCAAAAAAGAGTCGCAAACCTGATAGGTCCTGAACTGTCATCTGGGCTTCAACCTCTGTCCCATCGACGAGATGTTGCATCCCTCTGCCTGTTCTACAAATACTTTAATGGTGAATGCTCTGACGAACTGCAAACACTTGTACCTCCCCGACGTAACTACCCCCGACAAACCCGACAAGCTACTAAGTCTCATCCCTTTACAGTAGAGATCCCTAGGTGCAAGAAAGCCTTTTACTCCAATAGTTTCTTCCCCAGAACTGCGGGTCTTTGGAACTCCCTTCCGGGATTCTGCTTTCCCAACTGCAATGATATGCAGAAGTTCAAGTGTAATGTTAACAAACATCTTTCTACTCTTCTCCCTTCATAATGACCCCGCTAATTAATTCCCTAATAGTAGCCCCCTGCTTCAAAGTGGCACTGTGCCTTGTTTGGGGTGAAAATTGAATTAAAAAAAAAAAAAAAAAATTCTGCATGTGTTCCAGTAAGTTTTGGATTATTCACTGTTAAAAGAACTTGATCCGTTAATAAAGGATCAGATTCTATTTGAGATGCCAATTGTTTACTTCTCGTTTTAGACTCTAATCATATTATGCAGTTGGAATAACAGACGATACTTGGTTTATTAAAATAAATTAAGTTAGAACCATTGACTGAATCGATGTCAGAAACCAGAGACAAAATGGCGGTTGTTGGTTGACTGGAGAATTTGATGACATGCTAACCATCGTTGGGTCATTATATGACAAAACCGTACATTATGTTTTGTTAAATCACCGGTCTGATAACATTCTATTGTTAAATATAGACCCTTTATGATGATGATGATGATGATGATGATGATGATAATAATAATAAATCTGATTTCGTTTATCAACGTCTCTCTGGAAAGGGATGATATTCATTTCCAGAGGATTTACCTCAATCCCGGCTCCAAACTAGGAGCTTCAAAGATCAAAGGTTTTTCTAAGGATGTTGTTAATACCTAAAATTTCAGAGGTCTGAAGGCCACCTAAAACATCGGGGATTTATAGTTTTTTCAATTGTCCTTCCAGGCGACTTGATACTACTCCTAGTGTACGAACTACAACCGGGAGTATTTGTGTTTTAACCACGTGTATACGCCTTATCTCCAAGGCCAATGGAGCATAATTGCTCCAGTTCTCGTTCTCCTTCTCTCTCACATTCCTGTCCCAGGGTACTGAAAAGTCTACAATCTGCCAGTTTTTTTGAGACCTTGTCAATGACGACCAAATCCGGACATGTTCCAATTGTTTGGTCGTTCTGACACATTTGTCTCACCATACCTCTACCTTGCCATTCTCACTTGTTCTTAATTCATCAGGCACCTCCTCAAACCATTTTCCAGCACACTTCACCCCAACCTTCTTACACACCTCCCAATATATCCGGAGCCCCATGCAATCGTATCTTTTGTGGTGCTCTCTCCGGGTCAGTTCACTACACCCTGCAGAAATAATAATAATAATAATAATAATAATAATAATAATAATAATAACAACAACAACAACAACAACAACAACAACAACAACAACTACCAGACATACAGAAACTACTACAGATGTAAAACCAAAGGAACATCACATGCAATCATGAAAACTGTACAACTGTATGTTAAGCCCACTACGCCCCTGCGCTCCTGCTCCCTTTTTTGTTGCGTGTATATATCACCATAAACTGATTTCACACAAAATAAGTGAGGAGGGTCAAGGAGGATGGAAAGCTTGAAGAGAGAAAGCACTAATCAGACCCCAATTGGATGAGTGCAGAAAAGAATGGGATTTTGGGGAGGCTAATTGCCATCAAAATTCTAGTGAAAACAAATGGTCGTTGCCAACGTAAAATCAATAGTAAGCATCTGTTGCGATATCGCGAGTTCATTCATTGAAAGAGGTGGAGAGTACTGGATATATGAGGAGGCTTGTTGTCACCCAGACACCAGATAACACCACAAGTTGTTCTCAAAAGAAAAATCTTTGATGATGGCCTGTGTGACTATTCTTAGTGAGTAAATAATAATAATAATAATAATAATAATAATAAAAAATAATATTGATGCTGCTGCTGTTGCTGCTGCTGCTGCTGATGATGAAAGGACCGAGGAGGAAGAGCATTAACCAGACCTCCACTGGAAGAATGCGAAGAGTTCTGTGACCTTAAAAAGGGTTATTTTCACCCAAATTCCAGTAAAGACCAATGGTCATTGCCAGGAAATAATCAATGGTAGACAGCTGTTATGATAACACAAATGCATTTGCATAGTTATTGGAAGCGGTGGAGAGTACTGGATATTTGTTGTAATTCAGACTCTAGGAAACGCTAATGATTATTATCAGTGATTAATCTCCAAGGTTAACCGGTGTGAGAACTCCCAGTGAGTACAAATAATACAAACGCACAAACCATATTAGATTATTTGTCTATTCTGAGTTGAATAAACATTTTGCATTGTTAGATGTTAATTTCATTCTCCAGCATCCCTGTGCTTGTTTTATAGTTCTATGTGCGCCGACGAACTCCTAGCATTGGTGCCCCTCTCGACATAAATACATCCGACTAACACGACAAACTGAAACATCCCACTTTTTCACTGTATAGGTCTCCAGATACCGGAGATTCTTTTACTATGATAGTTTCTTCCTTCGAACTGCTAGACATTGGAATACCCCCTCTTTTCTTTTCTTTCCTGACTCTATTAACATAAATGAAATGCAACGTGAATCAAAATATTGCTGCTCAACCCTCTACTTAGAATGCCCATGTAAGTATGATCCCTAATTCATCATAGTCCCGTACGTTTCAATGTGCTTTGTTAAGAATATGAATAAGAAAAAATAACATTGCCAGTCGGTGTCGAGGTTGTCAGAAGTTTTTTTACAACTTAGTAGATATTGCACCTGGCCTTTTCTGTGGATGGATAAAGCACATGAGTGTCAGGTGGATGGTGAGATAATACCGTGATGATTCGTAATGATAGTGGTGATTGAACAAAATTTGATTATTTAAGAGAGCAGCTCAACAAGAATTTGCTTAAATTGGACTTGAAAACAACCATGCTAGGAAGCAGTCCCGTGGTACTATGTTCCACTAACAGGCAGTTCTAAGAAAGAAACTTTTCTCAAGAAAGCTTCGTTTACTTTTAGGTATGTAAAGAGAGAGAGGGAGAGAGAGAGATTAAGTTGCCGGGTATTGGGGTCGTGAATTGGATATGTGCCATTTTAGTTTCAGAGAGATAGATACCAAATCTCCATAAGTAATAGAGAAAACTTATTAATTATTCTAGACTTTTACCGTGACAAAATTTCGAAACGGCAACGTAAAAATAATTCGCTGGTTTTCCTCACCAATTTCAGTCAGGGCAAAATACAGCTTACTCCCCGCCCCCAAACTTTTATTAAGTTAAAAAGTACATTAAAACCTACCAAAACTAGTTGAGAAACCTTTTGTTATAATTTTTGGGGTTGAGGGGGTATTTTCCATATATTGACCCTACTATTTATCAACATTCATCAGCAACGGCGTAGGGCGTCTGCGTAGAAAAAAAAAAAAAAAAACCGACCGTTCCATCATAAAAACGCCTTCGTTACCGAAAGCGTGAGCACGTATCTTTTCCCGCCACAGGATGATTTGGTGGAAAAAGTATGTCTCTAAAATCCGCCCAAAAAAAAGCTTGCGGCTAAAAAATAAATCGGCAACTGCCAGGGAAATGAATAGATATTCCGACCGGTTTGTTGGTGACTTGGAATGAACTTTGCGAAAGGTGGCGATGATTTTAGAAGCCCTGAAAAATAAAAATAACAAAAATAATTAATTAAAAACTAAAAGACAAAATGCAGTCAAACTGCAAACACACTTTATAGTTTATGCGTGCAATGAATTCTAATTTTGGGTTAAATTCCAGAATAGTTAACACTTGAGAACTCGTAAACAAACAAAAAATCCAAAAGTAAGCGTCGGGTCTTCTTGATAAAAGGGTCCTTGTTGCTTGTGATTTTGACATAGGGCATTGTTTACAGATTAATTTTTGCACATAAAAACAGTAACACGGCAAATATTGTATACATTTGCATTTGTGACGTTCTCATAAAAGAATGTAACAAATGCGATGTCTAGTTTATTGTTTCTCGTTAGAAAGATTAATTCCATAAAATCCAGACAGTTTAAAGCAACTACGTAACAACTAGGTTTTAATAGAAGTAACTCTAGACAAGGTATGAAGCCACTTGATGTAAGGAGCTAATCATAATCATAAAAAGAGAGAGGTAAGTAGAATCACTTACAGAGAAACCACATCTGAAAGAGATCCAACCACCAGTGTTCAATCTCCTTGATTCCAAACATATTCCAAACAGGCTCCTGATGCTACACACACAGACAGACATTTTCACTTTTATAGATATATAAATATATCCATAACAGTTGAATTGTCTGTATGTGTGTCTGTGGGCGTGCATTTCCCTACCAAATTACTCTGGCAATTTTCGGTACACAGACCGAGATTTGACATAAGGGGTACTGAGATTTGGGAAAATCTTTTTAATCGGTTTTCGGTCAGAAATTTGGCTGTCAAATGGTTAAAGTTCAATGATTTGACCTTTGAAAACTCTATCAAATTCCTCCGGCAATTTTGGGTATAAACACTTGAAATTTTTAATGTGGGATATTTTGACATAGATCAAACTTTCTAGCTTGATTAGAGTCCAAAATAATAAATCTTAAGGGGTCAAAATTGGGGGCAAAGTTAAAAAAATTTGATAAATTACTCAGCCAATTTTTTGTTTAAACATTTGAAATTTTATATAAAGTGTATTTAGACATAGGACAAACTTTGTAATCGGATTTTGTCCTAAAATTTAGCTGCCAAGATAGCAATGTTCAAAATATTTGACCTTTGCGGTCTCTAGCAAACTATTCAGCCAATATTGGATCAAACATTTGAAATTTTATATAAAGGGTATTCAGACATGCAGCAAGCTTCTTAATCAGTTTATCGGCGAAAATTTGGCTACCAATTGGTCAAAGTTGAAAGAATTGACCTTTGCAGACTCTACCAAACTCCTTTGCCAATTTTGAGCCTTAACACTTGAAATTTTAGATGAAGGTTACATGGACATGAGTCAAACTTTCTAATATATATATACATAAAGGTATGAACAGTTCATTGGGCCTGAGCAAAGTCAGGCTGAACTGCTAGTAAAGTAAAAAATGGCGTTTGTACTTGATTAAATTAGTCGAAATAAGAAATAAATTCTTATTTTAATTTTACTCATTTTACTGTGCAATAATTTATATCAGTTTGAAATAGGTTAAACTAAAAACACATGACCGTTTTTATTACATAAAAGTCCACTGATGTCGGCGCACTGCTACGAATTCGGAATAAGGCCATGTGACCGAGAAAAAGCGAAAATAGAATCAGGGAGACAACAAATACATGAGAACCGAACTGCCATGTCATAGGATTGAACTCACAACCTCCTGATCGTGAGAACTTTGTGTTTAATACATTGCTCTCTTTATCACACCGATAACGTATCGGTCAGTTCCATCCTCGTTATCACCTCCTGTACTACCGTCGAACATATTACACCATTATTGTTTAAAGATTATTTGAAGCCCACCTCCAAATACTCATAACAACCAGCTGATTTAAAATATACTTGTTAGTTTTTCGCTAAGATCAACTGTTTATATATATATATATATATATATATATATATATATATATATATATATATATATATATATATATATATATATATATATAACTTTATTTTATTGCGGACTATTATCCTCATCTTTTTAGTTGTTTCACAGTTTCGGCCAACTATTTCTCTGGCCTTCCTCAGGTGGTAAACACGACGGGATAGGAACTCTGAATCTCCTAACTGCATCCTCAACAATTCCATAGTTGTTGTCGTCTCACAATGTGTTGGCCAAGTAAGCCTCTGGTAGGATTGCTTGCCTTTAGGTAGGATTGAAACCGCTATCTTCAGACAATGCTCACACGGAACCGTAGAAATTCAACGTCTCTATCCACTGCGCCACGGGCTCCGAAGGTCAAAGGGATAGTTGGCCGAAACGTTCTGAAACAACAACTAAAAAGATGAGGATAATAGTTTGCATTAAAATAAATTCATGAATTAAATAAATTAATCAATAACACTCATCTCAATAACAAATTCATATATATATATATATATATATATATATATATATATATATACAAATTCATATTAAATAATATATATATATAATTATAAAACTCAAATGACCTTGTAACGATGTATGTAACCCACTTTCCGGTTTATGACATCCGGTTGCGCATGCACGCATAACCTGCACATTGAAATATTAACGTTATTATTTCGAAATTATTATTTAACATGGGAAGAGTGGGGTTTAAAATAACTTAAACGTAATACAGAAATGAACGATGTTAAAAAAAAAACAAACAAACAGTATTAACAATTGTTGATTTGGATAATTTAAACGCGAAACAAAAAAAACCCAAAAGAACAATTGGGACGCTGAAATATTAACGATATTATTTCGAAATTATTATTTAACATGAGAAGAGTGGGGTTTAAAATAACTTAAACATAATACGATGTAAAAAATTGCAGATATATCAAAATTTGAATTTAACTATAATAAGTATTATGGCATCTGTTCAGTGCACATTTATCTATAAGTATGGGCAACCACTTATAATTCAGTAACTGTAATTGTTTTTTCAAAAATAATCAATTATAATAGACAGAACGACTCATAGAAATCTATCTATATTCTTTTTTCATTTTAATATACTTTCATAGAAATGTTTCTGTTATGCAAAAAAAAATAACTATTTTCTTTACGTCACAAGTATCACACTCATACATGAATTCCATAGCTAATATAACATACTGACCCAACGGGTCACAGGTAGTCTAGTATATATATATATATATATATATATATATATATATATATATATATATATTTGTTTAATGCATTGTGAGGTAATTTGCTAGAATAATTTTTTTTAAATTTAGCAATCAAATAAAACATGAGATTTTTACTTGATTAAATGATTATTACTTCCTACACCGAAGATTGCGTAGGCATAATACACTAGTGGGGTCAAAGTTAAAATACTTAGGTATAAAAATCACTGTTAATACTTAATCAGTATATATATATATATATATATATATATATATATATATATATATGCATACATTTTCAGTATAGGAAGTAATAATTATTGCTAGACACAAAATACTTAACTTCGTAGACTAGCATTATATATATATATATATACATACATATAATTAAATACCCACAGACACTAGTGTTTCATCAATTCGGGAATCTTCAGTGCAGAGTGTCACGATTAACGCCAGTCGACAGATTCGAACCCGGCAACACGCGCCATCTCTAGCTCGATTAGCAAAGACCGTATCCAATCGGCTACCATTAACTGCGAGAAAATATATATATATATATATATGTATGACGAGAAATGACGAGAAATGACGAGAAATATATATATATATATGACGAGAAATGACGAGAAATATATATATATATATATATATATATATTTCTCGTCATTTCTCGTCATATATATATATATATATTTCTCGTCATATACATATATATGTATTTATTTGCTTCCCCACCAAAGCAAATTAGGCACAAGGCATTTTTAAATGTGGGGTAAAAACCAGCTCCCCTAAAAGTAGGCAAAAAGGGGGCACTCTTGTTACCAACAATAATAATAGAGGGTTTCCCCTCTATTGACTGGTACAAATTATCTTAAGTACGGCATCTGGAGAACAGATACTACACTTTGATCCCGGCCCGAAGGCCAAGGTATTTTTATTTGCTCCCCCACCAAGCAAATTAGGCACAAGGCCAATTTTTAATGTGAGGCGTGAAGGGGAAATGGGGACCAACTCCCCGGGGAGTAGGGGAGCTGGATAGTGACAATTGGTATGAAGGGTTGGTATTTATTTGCTCCTCCACCGAGCAAATTTGGCACAAGGCCGATTTTTAATGTGAGGAGGAAATGGGGACCAACTCCCCGGGGAGTAGGGGAGCTGGATAGTGACAATTGGTATGAAGGGTTGGTATTTATTTGCTCCCCCACCGAGCAAATTAGGCCCAAAGCCGATTTTTAATGTGAGGAGTGAAGGGGAAATGGGGACCAACTCCCCGGGGAGTAGGAGAGCTGGATAGTGACAATTGGTATGAAGGGTCTCCCCTACATTGACCAAGGTCTTATATGTGGGATTGCCCCCACATATGGTCTTTGCTTGCAGTATCTGTCGGAACAGATACTACACTTTGAGGTATTTATTTGCTCCCTCACTGAGCAAATTAGGCACAAGGCCGATTTTTAAAGTGAGCAGTGAAGGGGAAATGGGGACCAACTCCCCGGGGAGTAGGGGAGCTTGATAGTGACAATTGGTATAATGGGTTGCCCCTACATTGACCAAGGTCTTATATGTGGGGTTTCTCCCACATATGGCCTTTGCTTGCAGTATCTACCGGAACAGATTGTATTTATTTGCTTCCCCACTGAGCAAATTAGGCACAAGGCCGATTTTTAATGTGGAGAGAGAGGGAGGGGGGAGGGAAAGCGGACCAGCTCCCGATGGGTGGGAAATGGGAGCTGGATAGTGACAATTGGTATGAAGGGTTGCCCCTACATTGACCAAGGTCTGATATGTGGGGTTACCCCCACATATGGTCTTTGCTTGCAGTATCTGCCGGAACAGATGGTATTTATTTGCTCCCCCACTGAGCAAATTAGGCACAAGGCCGTTTTTAATGTGAGGTAAAAACCAGCTCCCCAAAAAGGGGGCACTCTGGTTACCAAAAATAATAATTGTCCCAGTATAGAGGGGTTCCCCTCCATTGACTGGTACAAATTATCTTAAGTGCAGCATCTGCCGAAACAGATGGTATTTATTTGCTCCCCCACCGAGCAAATTAGGCACAAGGCCAATTTTTAATGTGAGGAGTGAAGGGAGGGGGAAGGGAAAAAGGGGGCCAGCTCCCGAGAGGTGGGAAATGGGAGCTGGTTAAAGGTCAGGCATGTGGGGTTGCCCCCACATCTGGTCTTTGCTAGTCATAGCTTGCAGCATCTGCCGGAACAGATACTACATTTTGATCCTGGCCCGCAGGCCAAGAACAACAGAAAACAGGCAATCCTCTTTTATATATATATATATATATATATATATATATATATATATATATATATATATATATATAAACAATTTATTTCATGAAATCATTATTATGGACTACGCTGTCTTCTTTCATCATACTCAGTTGCATGATAATGTTCGTCCATTGTTGTGGATGAACATCACGAACATCAGTGACTGAGTTCTGTGGGTCCGCAAATGACTTGTCAGGCCACTGCGAGTTTGAAAGTATCGTCCACGGGTTAAGCAGTTATAGTCAGTAACTGCCTTTAAAGTGCTCGCTGCCCATGACTTTGCCACTTCTTATGCAAAAGATTCATCTCTGCTTCCATGAAGCCTCTGTTAATCAATCCACGCCACTCGCATCTGTTCTATGCTAACACCTTCAACGATTCGTTACATATGCCTAAAGCTTTGAGTGACACCTTTCCTTTTTCTTTGAAGCTTTTTTTTCTGATCGTCTACATGCTTTTTTCCACTGGAATCTTAACGATACAGCTACTGCTTCGGGAGGTGCTCATCTGACATACGCGCGACATGTCCAACACAACGAATCTGGAAGTTCTGAATTAATGTGAAGGTAGTTTTACTCTTTCCAAAACATAAGTGTCAATGATCTTGTCTTGTTTTTAGCGTTTATCATCACCTTAAGTAGCTTAGTCTGTTTGTAAGACTCACAAATAGAGTGAGTCTAAACAGTAAATAAAGCAGTCTGGAAAAGGATAAACAGTAAATAAAGCAGTCTGGGAAAGGAGTTGCACCCTCCCCTAAATCTCGGTGTACTAATCAATAAAAGCGAGCTTTTAGGTAGCTCTATTAATTTTAATTGTAATATTTAAGCAACTTATTGCCAATTCGTCAATTGATAGCACAGCTCCGTTGAGTGATACCACCGACAGCTCATCATAAAAACCAACTAGACATCTTGATTGAATTTTATGTTCAAGCGCTAAATTTTCATTTAAGAATTTTGTAAACTATCTTTCTCCGCATGTCACGGAAGTGAAAGTTCAAAATATAGGACAACATACACAAATTGGTCAATGCCACTTTCGACGCTTCCGGTTAATTAGGTAAACATTAATTTACAGTAAAATGATTATATAGGTATCTTTTATTCATATAGCTTGTAAACCTTTGTTTTTTTGCTTGAACAGAGCGCGCGCGAGGAAGAGATAGATAGATATTAGTCTCCTAACTTAATGAACGGAATATTATGAATTTTGTTTGAATTCATTTTCTTAAACAATACGGTGAATTGGTATATTATATTTTTTTTTCTAAATGTTAACATTTAAGAGTTGAATACATATAGAAAGATTAAAAAAATACTATAATTTATAAACTATCACTATAGAATTTTGGACTATGCATTATACGCAAGCCTGTGAGTAACCTGTTTACGTTACACTTTACCATGTAAGGGCAAAATATTATTTTTTTTAATTTCAAGATTTCTAGGGCGCCTATATATATATATACTAGCAAAAGTACCCGTTGTTGACTGGGTTCAAAAACAGCCTACAGAAAATGGACTCTGATTTATGAAACTATGATAGGTTATGAAAAGGAAGGGTTGTAAAGAGATAGCTTCGAATTTGGGGGTATCAAAACCAAAGCAAAATATGACGACAGTAAAAATAAAATAGATAAACTCCATAATTTATTATACCATACCTGTTCACACTGAAACACTTATCACAATATTCTGTGGATCTATATTAAAAAAAAACCCTTGTTAAACTTTGTGACATATTTCCATTCTATGTAGGTCAGGTGCGAACGAACACCCCGTAATTTTATTATACCATATTTCTTCAAACTGAAACATAATTATCAAAGTATACTTACGCAGATAGATATGAAAAGTCTTTATTAAAGTTTGTCCCTATTTCCATTCTATAGAGGCCAGGCGCGAACGCAGACCCCATAATTTTATTATACTATCCCTATTTAAGTTAAAACATACTTATCAAAGTATTCGTATGTACATCTATATCAAAACCACTTGTAAACGTTTTTTTTAATTTTTACATTTTTTATTTCCATACTTTGTGGACCAGGCGCGAACGCAGACCGCACAATGTTAGTGAACCACCGTTCTGCCAGATCAAACATACCCATTCCTGTGTCTCGATACATCTTCTATCATTTGAGTTAATCAGTTTTTTAAAATAGTCAACCATATAGGAGCCTATTCGTGACCACACACACACACACACACACACACACACACACACACACACACACACACACACACACACACACACACACACACAGAGCTTTATATATATATATAATAGCTCAGCAAAAATTTGTTTATATTTAACTTAAAAACGACCATATTGCAGCCAGCAAGGCAGTATTCCCGTGCTACTGTGTTTCACAGACAGACAGTTGTAGCAATCCGTAGAGTAATATGGGTACATTATTTTTCTGTAAACTTTACCATTTAAAGGGGTTATCAGGGAAACTCGCACCACCCTCTAAACCTTTTTAAAATATTCAATGCAAAAGATTAAATAGAGAAAACATTTGCTGTACATCAAATTCTGCCACTGATATTCTACTAGTATATATATATATATATATATATATATATATATATATATATATATATATATATATACGTGTGTGTGTGTATTGTATCTACTTCCTTCGTCGATATTGACAGTAAAAGTATGTTTTCTCAGTGTTCACATTGATACTTATATAAAATTTAATAATCATTTCTTATAACTCTCTCTCTCTTTCTCTTTATATATATATATATATATATATATATATATATATATCATTTACAGCCGACAAGAAATCTAACGATGTATTTCAAGACTGAAACAGTAATTCTATTGTAGAGACTTATGGTAATTTTGCTTACCTAAATTGAATAAAATAATATCTTTCTCTTTATAATTGAGCACTGTCCACAACCTCGTGAAATTAGACGGTTTTTACCTTTGTATATATATATATATATATATATATATATATATATATATATATATATATATATGTTCGGAGTATATGAGTGATCAGTTGGTATGATAATACGTTTCGTATAAATTTTAGTGTAAGAACAAGATAGAATTGAGATGATTTTATGAAACAAAGGCGATATATTTTCAAAGTATGGCGCATATCTTACATTTATTCTTTAATAATGGGTTCGTTTATCGCCATTTCGGTATAACTATGTCAATGTAGGAAATTCATACCAGTGTTCAACAAGGATTGGCTGTACATTTTTTCATTGGACCCGAGGTATCTCTCTTCAGAGTGAATTGCTCTTAGTTGAAAGAAACCCAGGTCAGCAAATAGTTCAAATTATATTGTCACACGTGAATGAATTTATATAAGAAAGATATGATTATATATGCACTTAGAGAAGTACTATGCCGGGTTTCTCAACTTTTTAAATAAATCTTATAGCCATGATTAGATGTTCACAAAATCTATTACATTTTTTTCATTTATTTTCTCCTAGCTGGAGGTGATGCGTTGCCCGGTCGTACAATACGATTAAACATGATATTTTAATTCATGCAGATTGCGCATTTATAGAATCAATCCTCTATTGAATATTATATGAGGAATAATTTACCCGGTGGACTAATTAGCAAAATATTTAAAAAAATAAAAAAAGTAAATAAATAAAAGTAAAAAAAATTATAAACAAAGAAACAAATAAATAATAAAAATACTGTAGTTTATCAAATTCCGTCCGTGTTTGTTTACAATAGCACGATGCCTTGGAAAGTCATCTCGGATTAATGTTTCATTTTAAAATATGCAAACAAAGAAATTATTTGCGGCGATTTTAAACGGTGCCTCTTCTTTTAACGAAAATTGAATTCATTAATAAGAAACAATGAAAATAGAATGATGAGGTACACTGGGGCTGGAACACGGGATTATTCGATCCGTAATTGAATACTTTACTACTGATCTATATTTCAAGATGTCAAAAAATCTGTTTTGTTTTCTTAGAAGTTATTGATGAAGGTTTTATTATCTCCCTGTGCAAACCTAAAATATATTCCTGTAAAAATTATTTTATTTGTAATTTTGGGATCGATTTCTTTCGATTTTCCATACTTATCTGATGAATTTGTGTACAAAACATATCTAAGGATACTTACTGCCAGATATATAAATTACTTTTGTGTGAAATTTGCAAAAGATAGGCTAAGATACCTATAAGGAAGAAACTCACACACACACACAGAAAAAGTGACTTTTATAAAATAGTAAAAACAGAGATAAAGATTAATATACTATTTCGGCTTTGTGTTTCATATCGACTAAGAAATGACTGTAAATTTGCAGCGGAAAAAAAGAAGAAAAAAAAGAATTATTTTGTGATTCTGACCCAAGTAAAACATCATGAATAAATATTTAAAAATAAAAAGAAATTACGGCATAAAAATTTTCTTGAAAATGACTGGATTCGACACCAAATAACCAGAAAAACGGTCGGTATACCGTAAAGCAAAACAATCAAGCCAAACACTATGAATAAATATATGAAGATCTAAATAACTTGAGGTATAAAAACTTTTAGCAAAATGTCTGGATCCAACTTTAATAACGCAAAAGTCGATATGCTATAAGAGAAAACAACCAAACCCAACACCATGAATCAATATTTTAAGATATAATGAACTTTAAATGCAAAAGCCTTTTCGAAAATGACTGGATTTTGTATAGAATTATAAGAAAAGCTAAAGACGATGAAAAAATATTTGAAGATATAAAGCATGAAGTATGAAAACTTTTACCACATTATAAAAAATATAAAAGACCGATGAGGAAGTTATACTCCGAAATATATTTCTTAAAAATAAACACTTGTTTATTTTTAATAATTTCGCCTTGTAATTTGGCTTCAAACGTATTCAATACGTATCTTATTTTAAAATTCAAATGGCAGTCAACGCTTCAAACACGGATAAAAATAATATATAATATATATTCTAGTATTTCAGCCCGGTGTTGCCCGGATGTTTGGATGTGTATGTTGAGCAAAAAAAAAAGTGGTAGTAGGAAGTAAAGCTCGAACCCGTACCACGAAGGAGGAAAAGAACGAGGGAAAAACCTGACGTCTTTGCCGATACGACCACCGCCAAACCGGAAGTGACCTATGCGTAAATTAAGACTAGACTATCGAAAGTAGGGGGTGACTTTAAAAAATATCGGCAAAAAAGCGACCCCCTGTAGAAAAAGTGCTCAGTTAAGGTGAAGATATTAATGTTTTTAGCCGATATTTCAATAATTGTCGTGTGAAAGGTCGAACTTTAAAATAGTACTGATCGTCGTAAAATCCATCGCCTCTGTTGAAAGTTTTAGGCACACATGCAAACATACATACATATATTGCTAAGAATTTTCGACCCAAACAACTTAAAAAGCTTGACCTATCTCTGAATACACTGAATACACTTTATGTAAAATTTCAAGTGTTTAGATCAGAAAGTGTTTGAGTAATTTGGTAGAAACCGCAAAGGTCAAATTTTTAAAAAGTTTGACCCCTACTATGACCCCTAAACATTTATTGTTTTGGGCTCAAATCAAGTTACTAATTTAGATCCATGTCCAAGGAACCTATGTCTAAAATTTCAAGTGTTTAGACCTATTGTCGGAAGAGTTTGGTAGAGTTCTCAAAGATCAAACTGTTTAACTTTGACCCCTTAACAGCCAAAATTTCTGGCCGAAAACGGATTACAAAGATGTTCCCAAATCTCAGTACCCTGTATATCAAATTTCGAGTCTATAGACTAAAAGTTGACAGAGTTATTGCGTAGGGAAATATGCACACACAGATACACAGACACACAAACAGACACACAGACACGTTCACTTATATATATATATATATATATATATATAGATTAAACAAAAATATATACTTATGCATAAATATATATGGAAACAATTTTGTGTTTCCTGTAAACTTTTTACGCAAATATTATGCAAGTATAAATCATGTAGAATATCTGCATGAATATAATTACACGTAATAGTTAACTAAATATGATCATCCCATAAGAAAACCGAAAAAACTAATAGGGAATTAATTAAAATGAATGTTTAAAAGAATATGCAAATTAGCTAGTTCTTTTGTTAGTGAATGCAATTATGCGACCCATTTATAAGAAAATTATATTTTCTTTTTAAATAAATAGAAAAGAGGGTTTTTAATATGAATATCAACACACACAAAAGAAAAACGAATTCATAGGAGTATTGGCATTTTAGCCCGGCGTTGCCCGGGTGTTTGGATGTGTATGTTGAGTAAAAAAAGAAAGAAAGTGGTAGTAGGAAGGCAGGCTCGAACCCGTACCGCAAAGGAGGAAAAGAATGAGGAAAAACCTGACGTCTATGCTGTTACGACCATCGCCAAACCGAAAGTGCCGTTTCTTTAAATTAAGGCTAGACAACCGAAAGTAGAGGTTGTCGGCGAAAAAAGCGACCCCCCCCCGTAGAAAGTTGTCCAGTTTTAGGTGAAGATATAAATGTTTTTAGCCAATTTTTCGATATTCGTCGTATGAAAGGCCGAACTTTAAAACAATGCTGATCTTGAGAAATTCCGTCGGCTCTGTCGAAAGTTAAAGGCACACATGCAAACATACATACATACATAAACACATACATACATACATTTATATATTGGTAGCTAAATATATTCGACCCGAACCGATGAAAAAGCTTGCCTGATCTCTGAATATCCTTTATGTAAAATTTCAAATGTTTAGACCAGAAATTGTCTGAGAATTTGGTAGAGACCACAGAGGTAAAATTAAAAAAAATTTTGACCCCTATTATGACCCCTTAACATTTATTCTTTTGGGCTCAAATAAAGTTATTAAGTTAGATCCATGTCCAAGGAACCTGTATCTAAAATTTCAAGTGTTTAGACCCCAAATTGTCGGAGGAGTTTGGTTGAGTTCTCAAAGATCAAATCGTTGAACTTTGACCCCTTAAGAGCGAAATTTCTGGCCGAAAATCTTTCACATAGATTTTCCCAAATCTCAGTACCCCGTTATATCAAATTTCGAGTCTTTAGACTAAAAATTGACAGTTATTCATAGGAAATGTACATAGACACAAGACAGACACTGACAGACAGACACACAGACAAACAAACACGTTCGCTTTTATAGATATACTAGCATTTCAGCCCGGCGTTGCCCGGGTGTTTGTAGGTGTATGCTGAGCAAAAAAAAAAAAAAAAAAAAAAAAAAAAAAAACGGTCAATTTTTAAAAACTTTGGCCCCTATTATTACCCCTAAAAATTTATTGTTTTGGGCTCAAATGAAGTTATTAATTTAGATCCATTTCCAAGGAACCTATATCTAAAATTTCAAGTGCGTAGACCCAAAAATGTCGGAGGAGTTTGGTAGAGTTCTCAAAGGTCAAATCGTTGAACTTTTACCCTTTAACAGCGAAATTTCTGGCCGAAAACCAATCACATCGATTTTCCCAAATCTCAGTACCCTATATATCAAATTCTGTAGGGAAATGTACACAGACAGACACGTTCACTTTTATATATATATATATATATATATATATATATATATATATATATATATATATATATATATTTAAATAAGGGGGTAGTCACCAACAATGTGTATTTTTTAACATTATTTTATTATTCCGTGTCTTGGTTTTTCATTGAGAATTATGTTTGGATCATTGTAATAATGTTTTGAAATCATTGAAATCGTTTTTACGCGTTTCAGACGTTCTGTGTTTCAAATGTGTTAGAGATGTAAAAAATAAAAAAAAGAAATATATCTATATATATATATATATATATATATGTATATATATATATATATCCTTGCATCTTTTGACTCGTATAAACCAGCATGTTCTATCGAAGATCAGACAAGGGAGGATGGCGTCTGGTAGTCTCCTTCTGCAACCGTGGACTCTGCTGTTGGCCAGCATTTGGTTGACAATCCGTGCTGTGCCGATTGATATAAAATAGAATGGTTCGAGGCGCAACATAGAGCGGACTTCAGAAACCATTTAAAGATTTTGGAGTCTGTCTCTATTGCGGTGCGGAAACCTTCTTTGTGCCGGCAGAAAGAAACATCTAGCGTATTGTTTCTCTTTGGGGAACTGTGAATCTTTTCTCCCGTTTTTTTTTTCATTCGTTGTGCCAATATTTTAATCGTTTTTTAAAAAAAATGTTAATAAACTTTATTTTAGTGTCCCCGTAATTTTTGGCACATTCAACAGTTCCCCATCAGAACTCTTTACTTTCGACATAGTTTCATTATTTTTACGCTATCGATTTTCTCCTGATGAGACGATAGCTGAAAGAGCTCTCAAGAGACTTCCGACCATTATATTTAAAACTATATATATGTAGATAGATACATACATACACATATATATCTATCTTCTTCTATACTCCTATGAATTCGTTTTTCTTTTGTGTGCATTGATATTCATATTAAAAAACCATCTTTTCTATTTATACAAAAAGAAAATACAATTTTCTTATATATGAGTTTAGAATTGCATTCACTAGCAAAAGATCTAGCTAATTTGCATATTCTTTTAAACAGTCATTTTAATTAATTCCTTATCAGTTTTTTCGGTTTTCTTATGTGATGATCATCTTTAGTTAACTATTACGCGTAATTATATTCATGCAGATATTCTACATGATTTATACTTGCGTAATATTTGCGTAAAAAGCTTACAGTAAACACCAAATTGTTTCCATATATATTTATCTATACGTATATATTTTTGTTCAATCTATTAGTCGATCTATCTATCTATCTATCTATTTTATCTCTCTATCTACATCGATATAAAAGTGAGCGTGTCTGTGTGTGTGTCTGTGTCTGTGTGTGTCTGTGTATCTGTGTACATTTCCCTACGCAATAACTCTGTCAATTTTTAGTCTACAGACTCGAAATTTGATATACAGGGTACTGAGATTTAGGAAAATCTACGTGATCGGTGTTTGGCCAGAAATTTGGCGATTAAGTTCAACAATTTGACCTTTGAGAACTGCGTCTACGCACTTGAAATTTTAAATATAGGTTCCTTGGACATGGATCTAACTTAATAACTTGATTTGAGCCCAAAACAATAAATTTTAAGGGGCCATAATAGGGGTCAAAGTTAAACAATAAATTGACCTCTGCGGTCTCTTCCAAATTACTCAGACAATTTCTGGTCTAAATATTTGCAATTTTACATAGAGGGTATTCAGAGATAGGGCAAGCATTTTCATCAGTTTGGATCGAAAATTTTTAGTTAGAAATATATAAATGTATGTATGTATGTCTGTTTGCATGTCTGCCTTAAACTTTCAATAGAGGCGACGGATTTTTTCAAGATCAGTATCGTTTTTAAGTTCGACCTTTCATACGACAAATAACGAAAAATTGGCTAAAAATATTAATATCTTCCCCTTCAACTAGGCACTTTTCTATAGGGAGGGATCGCTTTTTTCGCCGATATTTTTGAAAGTTATCATCTCCTTTAGATTGTCTAGCCTTAATTTAAAAAAAAACGTCGCTTACAGTTTGTTGGTGGTCGTAACAGCATAAACGATTTTACCCCGTTCTTTTCCTCCTTTGCGGTACGTGTTCGAGCCTGCCTTCCTACTACCACTTTCTTTTTGTTTTTTGCTCAACATACACATCCAAACACCCGGGCAACGCTAGGCTGAAATGCTAGTATATATATAAAAGTGAACGCGCGTGTGTCTGTGTACATTTCCCTACGGAATAACTCTATCAACTTTTAGTCTACAAACTCGAAATTTGATATACAGGGTACTGAGATTTGGGAAATCGATGTGATCGGTGGTTGGCTAGAAATTTGGCGATTAAGGGTCAGAGTTCAACGATTTGACATTTGAGAACTCTACCAAACTCCATCGACAATTTTGGGTCTACGCTCTTGAAATTTTAGATATAAGTTCCTTGGCCATGGATCTAACTTAATAACTTGATTTGAGTCCAAAATAATAAATGTTAGGGGATCATAATAGGGGTCAAAGTTAAAAAAAAATGATCTCTGCGGTCTCTTTCAAATTACTCAGACAATTTCTGGTCTAAATATTTGCAATTTTACATAAAGGGTAATCAGAGATAGAGCTAGCTTTTTCATTAGTTTGGGTCGAAAATTTTTAGTTACCAATATATAAATGTATGTATGTATGTCTGTTTGCATGTCTGCCTTAAACTTTTAATAGAAGCGACGGATTTTACCAAGATCAATATCGTTTTAAAGTTCGACCTTTCATACGACAAATATAAAAAAATTGGCTAAAACATTAATATCTTTCCCTTCAACTAGGCACTTTTCTATATGGAGGGGTCACTTTTTTCGTCGATATTTTTTAAAGTTATACTCTCCTTTAGATTGTCTAGCCTTAATTTTCAAATATGTCGCTTCCGGTTTGGCGGTGGCCGAAACAGCATAAACGTTAGTTTTTACCCCGTTCTTTTCATCCTTTGCGGTACGGGTTCGAGCCTGCCTTCCTACTACCACTTTTTTTTCTTTTGATCAACATACACATCCAAACACCCGGGCAACGCCAGGCTGAAATGCTAGTATATATGTAAAAGTGAACGTGCGTGTGTCTGTGTGTGTCTGTGTGTGTGTGTCTGTGTACATTTCTCTACGCAATAACTCTGTCAATTTTTAGTTTACAGACTCGAAATTTGATATATAGGACACTGCGATTTGGGAAAATCTATGTGATCGGTTTTTGACTAGAAATTTGGCGATTAAGGGGTCAAAGTTCAACGATTTGACCTTTGAGAACTCTACCAAACTCCATCGACAATTTTGGGTCTCCGAACTTGAAATTTTAGATAGAGGTTCCTTGGAAATGGATCTAACTTAATAACTTGATTTGAGCCCAAAATAATAAATTTTGGGGGGTCATAATAGGGGTCAAAGTTAAAAAAAAATTGACCTCTGCGGTCTCTTCCAAATTACTCAGACAATTTCTGGTCTAAATATTTGAAATTTTACATAAAGCGTATTCAGAGATAGGGCAAGCTTTTTCATCAGTTTGGGGTTTTCATCAGTTTTTAGTTACCAATATATAAATCTATGTAGGTATGTCTGTTTGCATGTCTGCCTTAAACTTTCAATAGAGGGGACGGATTTTACCAAGACTAGTATGGTTTTTAAGTTCGACCTTTCATGCGACAAATAACGAAAAATTTACTATAAACATTAATATCTTCCCCTTCAACTAGGCACTTTTCAATAGGGGGGGTCACTTTTTTCGCCGATATTTTTTAAAGTTATCATCTCCTTTAGATTGTCTAGCCTTAATTTTTAAAAATGTTACTTCCGTTTTGGCGGTAGCCGTAACAGCATAAACGTTAGGTTTTACTCCGTTCTTTTCCTCCTTTGCGGTACGGGTTCGAGCCTGCCTTCCTACTACCACTTTTTTTTTTTTTTGCTCAACATACACATCCAAACACCCGGGCAACGCCAGGCTGAAATGCTAGTATCTATATAAAAGTTAACGTGTGTGTGTGTGTGTGTGTGTGTACATTTCCCTACGCAATACATCATACAATGTTTAGTGTACAAACTCAAATTTGATATACAGGGTAGTGAGATTTGGAAAAATCGCGGTGATTGGTTTTTGACCAGAAATTTGGCGATTAAGGGGTCAAATTTAAACGATTTGAGCTTTAAGAACTCTACCAAACTCCTCCGACAATTTTGGGTCTAAGCACTTGAAATTTTAAATATAGGTTCCTTGGACATGGATCTTACTTAATTACGGTACTTGAGGCCGAAAACATAAATTTTAAGGGGTCATATTAGGGGTCAAAGTTTAAAAAAAATTGACCTCTGCGGTCTCTTCCAAATTACTCAGACAATTTCTGGTCTAAATATTTGCAATTTTACATAAACGGTATTCAGAGATAGAGCTAGCTTTTTCATCAGTTTGGGTCGAAAATTTGTAGTTACCAATATATAAATGTATGTATGTCTGTCTGTTTGCATGTCTGCCTTAAACTTTCATTAGAAGCAACGGATTTTACCAAGATCAGTATCGTTTTTAAGTTCGACCTTTCATACGACAAATATAAAAAAAATTGGCTAAAACATTAATATCTTCCCCTTCAACTAGGCACTTTTCTATAGGGAGGGGTCGCTTTTTTCGCCGATATTTTTTAAAGTTACCATCTCCTTTAGATTGTCTAGCCTTAATTTAAAAAAATGTCGCTTCCGGTTTGTTGGTGGTCGTAACAGCATAAACGTTAGTTTTTACCCCGTTCTTTTCCTCCTTTGCGGTGCGGGTTCGTGCCTGCCTTCCTACTACCACTTTTTTTTTTGCTCAACATACACATCCAAACACCCGGGCAACGCCGGGCTGAAATACTAGTATATATATATATATATATATATATATATATATGCATATATATATGTATATATATAACCATTCCAATTTTTTTTTAGAGAGAGAGAGAGAGAGAGAGAGAGAGAGAGATTATAAATAAGATAACGCATTTAATACGAGCTTGTAAGTCAAAGAAGACACATTGAGAAAGTAAACATTTTATTTCCTCCTATTTGACAGAAACTTGGATGTTGGTCACTAAGTAACTGATTATTATATGCAGCATAATCACGTTGACACATTGGTTCCCGTTAGATCACTGAATTTAAGCAACATTGAGCCTGGTCAGTACTAAAATGGGTGACCATTTGTGAATGTAACGTACTCTTGTCGACATTGTTTACAGTCGTCCTGAGTTTCCCCTTTGCCATTAGAATCAAGCAGTGCCTATTCAGGTGAGGTGCGTTTGGGGATTGCGAAACCCTTCACTTACTATCTACTTGTACATTGTCTTTCGAGATTGAACAGAAACGACGATGAGTTAGAATAATTAGAATGTTTCTTTTTTTTTTACTTGATTAAAATACATAGAAAATTTTCTGAAGGAAATAAACTTTAATTAACCCAACTTGAGTATCATAATAGATCAATGAAAATATACAATGGATATTTTATGTTTGTATATTTGCAACCGAAAATTGGAATACTATTAAAAAAAAAACAGGAGAGGATATTATACCCATCTGAATATCGCCCTGACTGAACGTTGCTTAACTTCGTTGATTCAAAAACAACTTCTTACAAATCATGACAATACTTTAATATTCGTTTATATCCTGTATTAAATGTTTATATAGATGTTGTATAAAGTTATGCGTTTCATTAAAAAAATATCGTCCTGGTTTTTTAGGAAAGTAGGAGTGACACATATTTCAAATTGTCTCGTCACATTTGAGTGAATTTCTAAATAATAATAATAATAATAATAATAATAATAATAATAATAATAATAATAATAATAATAATAATAATAGTAATAATAATAATAAAGTGAATTCACGCCCCTCTTAAAGGTATTAGAGCGAAATGAAGGTTAGCAGCCTCGGGTAAGCTCGAACGTTTGTTAGAAGGTTCTCTCTCTTTTTTTTTACATCTTTGTGCCCCCCTTTCCGTTTCCATATCAGACATAGGTACAATTGTTTTTTTTTTCTAAGAAGGGGAAAGGGGGCAAAGACTCTCAAGTAAGCCCCGCCACCAAGAAAAGCTTTTTAATTTAGAGAGAAAACGTCAGGCCAGCAAAATATTTCAAATTGTCTCGTCACAGGTGAGCGGATATGTAACGAAGGTCAAGCTGAGGAGAACAATCGCGCCCGTAACTCATAAAGGAATGTTTCCCAATGAACGAACTATCCAACTCTGATATAAGGGACGTCGAAATCAGCTCATATTTCAGCGAAATACTTTGAGACTCCATGTATTTACTTCGTGTCGACTGGCACAAGATATTAGACTAGTTGATGGATCTATCGTTCGCCGGGCGTCAAATACGCTGGCGGGTTTTATTTAAGTATACGCAAGTTGTGACTCTTTCTTTCTTTCTTTCTTTCTCTCTCTCTCTCTCTCTGTCTGTCTGTCTCTCTCTCTCTCTATATATATATATATAGTAAGTTATGAAAATATATATGGCAATAGAGCTACACAGGATATTCCTCGTTTCATTCTCGTGAGAATTTGTCAGATTTCTGACGAATTCTCACGAGAATGAAACTCGGAATATTCTGTGTAGCGTATTTGCCATATATATTTTCATAACTTACTACCTAGCTCTACCTATGTATTGAGCACTGTTGAAATAAATCCTGAAAATTTACGCATAAATTATATCTCTGTATGTTAATAAACATGATTAAATTAAGCAATTATATACATATATATATATATATATATATATATATATATATATATATATATATATATATATATATATATATATATATATATATATATAGATAGATAGATATGTAGTAAGTCATAAAATATATATGACAATTAAGCTACACAGAATATTCCGCGTTTCATCCACTCTAGAATCCGTCAGGCTTATGCGAGGAGTATTTATCGCGCGTTTTTATATACGCACATTCTATTGAGTTTTTACTTAGCCAATCAGCTTTCTAGTTTCCACAGCACCCTTCCTAATCAGCAAATGAGCAGACACTTACAGGAAAAAGGCCCAGTTGACCTCCGGTTTATCCCTTCCCTTGTGTGCGCTATTTTAGCGGGGAGCGTAGATATCTAGTGTTCTAACCTATTTTAAACATAGGTGTAGTTAAATGTGTGTGTGTTTTTAAAATATTATGTTAGTTTATATATATATATATATATATATATATATATATATATATATAACTTTTACTCCTGATCTGAAATGGAACACGTACATTGCCAATCTGTTGCCTAGGTCGAAAAATGGTGGGATCCTTCTTCCACTTCAGTAGATATCTCACCGCTGATGCAATTCTCTACTTAAATAAAAGCCAGGTACCTCCAAGGATGGAGTACTGCCACATCTGGGCAGGAGCTGCTAGAAAGATCTTATGCTGCTTTGACAGAGTTCAAAATAGACTTCGTAGCCTAGTAGAGGATGCCCTTTTCTCTTCCCTTCAACCTCTTTCCTACAGAAGAGACGTTGTGAGCCTGTCTCTGCTGTATCGTTATTTTCATGGCAACTGCTCGTCTGAGTTCCAATCTATGCCCCCTCGCCAAACTTTCACGAAAAACACTCGTCTAGCTGAAAGCGCTATCAATAATTTCCCCCACTCTTTATTTGTGCCTAAACCTAAATGTAGATTCCATAAACAATGCTTCTATCTTAAAACTGCACTCCTGTGAAACTCTATTCCGTTTTCCTGCCTTCCAACTGACTACAATTTAGTCGTATCCAAGTTCAACGTAAACAAATTCTTGTTGAACCGTCCCCTTAAGTAATCTAATTTACTAAATTTCCACTACTAACGATTGCTACGATATTATCCCATTGACTACTGTACACTCATTAACCATTATCCTCGAGTGTCATCCGGACCTTGATAAGTGGGGACACCTATAAACAAAAACAGGAAAAAAACAGGAAATTAAACAGTATTTACTCACTGTATTTTTTTATATAAATTATTATAAATTATTATAAATTATATTGCTTGAAATCTGTAATATGAAATGTAGAAAAAATGAATAGAAAGTAAAAGCTATAATGTTAGTAACTGGTAGTAACTGGTAATTACTCCTTAGATCACGTTGTGTTTGCTGATGTAATAGCCACTAACTCATTATTCTGTTGATCGCGAACGCAACACAACAACACTTAAACGTGTGAGAGATTAGGTGTAAATATACAGTATCTAACATACAAAAGCAAGAGCGAAATATGAAATAATGATGCAGATACCATGTGCCCAACGTAGAAAGCTGCTCGGCGAACGCGGGTGACAGTGGTAGTCGATCTGACCAAACAGACACATATTATTTGAAAACATACATAGAAATTAGGCTGAATCGATGCTGAAAATAGATTTGCATGTGCGGAATTTGAATAGAGTTATACTAGTCAAATGCAAAACGATTGTTTTAAAATATAAGTAATCAATATGTAACCATTCGTATTATTTGATAACTAAAGAACTAATTACGAGGTGTGTTTAGACCAGTGTCTTCCAATCGAAGACAAAGTGGATTCCAGGGCACCCACAGAAACGTTAAAAGCTCCACGAAAAAAAGTTGTATTTATTTTGTTTTGCTTACTAAGAACAATAGAGTTTATTGGAACTTTCAAGATTTTATATTAGGTTTGTGCAAAAACAATATCGTTTTCTCACATATGTTACTTTTATATATGATTTCTGCATTAATTCATTGATATGTTATATTTCATTTTAAAGCGCGTTTTTTGCTGTATCAAATCGTGTTTTTTTACCGTTCTCAGTCACTTCATTCATTTTTTTGCAGGCTTTTTGACGGTATGGACAGCATTCAAATCTGCACGATTTTCTTGTTTCAGTTCGAACTAAGCCGAAAAGTTGCCAAGACAGCTCGTGATATCAATGATGCGTTTGGCCCAGAAACCACTAACGAACGTGTGGCACAACAGTGGTTCAAGAAATTTCACAATGGTGACGAGAGACTCTAAGATGAAGACGGTTGCGGTGGGACGACTGCGGTTGATAACGAACTTTGAAAGCCTTATTTGAAGCCGATCCTCGCAAAACCACACAAGAAGTTGCTGTTGAACTCGAGGTCGACCACTCAACATTCGCCATTTAAAGCAAATAGGAAAGTAAAAAAAGTTGGATAAATGGGTGCCGCATAAATTGAACGACAATAAAAACAAAATCGTCGTTTTGAGGTGTCTTCTACACCCGTGCAACAGAAACGACTCATTTCTCGAGCGGATTTTGACATGTGATGAGAAGTGGCTCCTCTACGACAACTGGCGACGTTCGGCACAGTGGTTGGATGCCGGATTAGCTCCACAACATTTGCCGAAGCCGAAATTTCATCAAAAAAGTTTATCTCTTTGGTTGTCTGCGGCCGGTTTTATCCATCACTGCTTCTTGAATCTGGGCGAAACGATTACGGCGGAGAAGTACTACCGACAAAGTTACGAAATGCACCAGAAGCTTCAACGTATGTCCCGAGATTGGTTCATATGACAATCATGACAATGATCGCCCGCATGTTGCTCGACTGACCCTGCAGAAGCTGAATGAATTGGGCTACGACACTCTGCTTCATCCGCCATATTCACCGAACCTCTCGCTCACCGATTATCACTTTTGCAAGCATCTCGATAGGTCTCGTCTGATGGTTATTCGATTACAATCAGCATCTGTGACTGTCTTAATTGTATTAGAAGAAAGTCCTCTGTCATTCATAACAACCCGTCTGATTCTCCTGCTAAATGCAGGGGAATTTTTTTGTGGGGGAGGTACCAAATGATTTTGCTTTTCCATAATTCTCAGTGTTCTTTAGAATGTTGCAAATAACAGTTTTACTGCGATTTACCTTAGCTGCTATCGCTCGCTGTGACAAACCTTTCGTATGGAATCCTAGAATTCGAGAGCGCTCAACTTCGGTTAGTTTTCTTGCTTTAGGCATGGTAACACCTCCACACAGTTATTGCTAATCTCGAACTGAACTAAAAACATTAGAATTACCATGAATCTGACAATTTATACCCTTGGTCTTATAATTTTGATCATGTGTAAAAAAAGCCTAATTTAATAAAAATGCAAATGTTTAAATAGCATTTTTTGAATGTACCATTTTGTTTCCATAACCTTTTAGATTGTAGTATTAGCAACCTTAAGTTGAAAGAGTTTAAAATCTATCCTTAAAAAAAAAGGTTTATTTTAAAGATTTTTAAGTGGTCTTAAATTTTTGATCAGCAGTATATATATACGAGCAAACACACGCGTGCACACACACACGCACACACACATATATGCGCAAAGCCACACGCATACATACATACATACACACATACACACACACACACACACACACACACATATATATATATATATATATATATATATATATATATATATGGTCATGTCTAAAGATACGTATATACATTTACTTATATTCTCTATCCCGCCTCCAAGTTCGGTCTGAGATCTAAATTGACGCAGACGGAATTTTTATTTGTGATATGAGCAGCGCTGTAAAAGGGATTTTTGAAATCTTCAAGTGTATAAAGTATTCCAAATCGTTTTCAAAATTAATCGAACGCCGAATATTTATTGTTTCAATTCTTGAATCTCTCTCTCTCTCTCTCTCTCTCTCGTTTCGTACAATTATTTTATTCTTCAAAAGCAGATGTAATTTTTCAGGTAAAATCTCTGACGTGATTCCTGCGTATTAATGCGTTTACAGGTTACTCAGTTCAAGTTGAGCCTTCTCCTGTCAATCAACGCATTTAGAACAATGTTTTTAGCGTTTGCTAGAAAAAAATAATGAAAAAGCTGCCTAAAACAATAAAACGGGTGATGAATAATCAGCGAAAGTAATACAGAACGTACGACCCAAATAGAGGGCGCTGGTGTCAGTAGTAATAATAATGTGACTTAGAGCACTGGGGAAGGGGAGGGGAGGGACACAAGAGGTGGGAGTGCGGAGAAAATGGAAGGATTGTTTACATTATTCGACTCGGCCTCAACTTGTAAACATGTCGCTTAAGCGACGGCCTGTTCGCACTAGGCTGAGAAACAACGCTATAAAACATCTGAAGCCTCTGTGTTTGGCAGTTGAGAGGTTAATCTTTATTCACACAGACAACGGTGTATTAAAGAAATCAAACAACCTTAAAGGGCGGTTCTGCATTTCAGTTTTCAGGACAGTTTCCTTCCTTTTTGTTTTGAGAGTTCAACTCGAGACAAAGGACGAAAATCACGCAACTTTGTGAAAAAAATAAAAAAATAAAAACAAATAACAGGATAACACAACAGAAAACAATAATTATTGAAAAATTGATTGAGTTAAATGAACATTTATACTAGAAGTGGTGACAACCTCCATACGCTTCAGAATGTTTCAAATGGACTGTTTTCATCTCTTCTCTACAATTATATATAAGGAAATTTGTGTGTGTGTGTGTGTGTGTATGTGTGTGCGCGTGCGCGTGTGTGTGAGTTCGTTCCCGGTGGACTATATAAAAGAAAAAAAAACAAACAAAAAAAAAACGGCTGAATCACTTTTTTGAAAAATTTCACACGATTGTACTTGATGTGTCTGGGAGTGATCTTACGTAGGTTTAATATCAGAATGGCCTCGATAAGTATCGAAATTCGATGATCGAAAAAGTCCGATTCAAGAAGGATTTTGAAAAAAATTAACATTTTATTACAGCAGGTCAGGTGCATTTGAGAAGTTTTACCACCGCACAAGCAGAATTACCCAGCCTATATATTCAACAGTAAGGTTCTTTGATAAAACAGAGATGCGTTCGAAATGAATGTTTCTGTTTAAAGCACAAGGTAACAATGGTATTTGACCTTTAAACGTTTAATTCAAATGCTTATGTAAAAATAATTTCATAAAATCAACAGTTGATTTTTTGATAAGACAGTGGTACGCTTGGAATGAATGTTTGTTTAGAGCACGATCGAACCATGATAGTTGACTTTTGCATTTTAAACTTTAAGTCAAGGCATTATTTTAAAATGATTTTATAAAATCAACGGAAGGTTCTCTACAGTGCAATGTAAACTGCAATGCATTGTGGGCTAAGTTATTGTGGAGAGGCATGTGATATTCCTCCTGGTACACGCGGGGATGTACAAAAACAAGAGAAGGCAATCAATTTCATTGAAAAATGGACGATTTTAATGACAATGAAACTATGGAACATTATGGGACATTTGTTGATCCTCATTTAATCCCGGACGACGTCAGGTCTCCCTGCTAGTTTATTTCTAAATTAAAAATGTCCCAAACTGACTGTATTAGTTCATATCAAAATTGTGATTGAAAGAAAGTGTTTTTTTAAAACTTCTATAAATTTCGTGATTGTTATCCTTTTTACCCGGATAGAACTCTTCAAAAATCCAAACAAAAATTACATTTAAAACCTAAAAAGCAGAAGCACTTATTAAAGAAGCTGCATATAATTAAAACAAGTTAGTCTATGGTCGTCGATAAGATAAATTACAACGGTTTAGAGCTTTTTTGTTGGTGCAGATGCTATATAATGTGCAGCATGCATTTCATATGAATCAAATGATGACTGTTGGCATTCGTTTCTCTCATATCTTTCTAGTAAGATTTCTTTCTAGAAATATATCGTGTACTTACAGAAGGAACTACATGAAGGTAGTGAACACCCTAAAATGTTTCAATGGAACGATCGGGATTCTAACTTGGCACACCCGGTTTTGTCGGTAAATGTCGTTAACCATTTAGCCATTCATTACCTTTTTGTTGAAGCAGATTCTAAAAGTACTAGAAATATATCAATTTGAAAACCAGTGAACCTTGAAGAGATACTGAAATTTTTGGATGCGCCAAATATTGAGAAGACATATTTTTTAAAATGATATTATTTCAAATCATTATTTTTATTGGTCCCCCGACAAAAGGAGGGTGGACCTGTAAATTCACCATTGTCCGTTCGTTCGTCCGTTCGTCTGTCCGCACTTATAACTACGCCATGGAATTTTTTGAAATTTTTCACAAACATTAAACATGATATGAGCAAAAAAGTAACAGAACGGATTTTCCGAAAAAATTCAGGTTGCCCCCCCCCCTCACAGGGATGCCTTTCGGGTTAAAATGGCTAAAATTGAGACTTGTGCTTATTAAAAAAAAAAAATTGATGCTTTGGATTTTTATAAAACTTTCTTAAAAAGTTGTAACTGACTGATTTCTATATAATTTTGTTTGTCTCTCTCTCTATATGTATATATATGTATATATATATGTATATATATATATAATGTATATATTATATATATAATATATATATATATAATGTGAAAATTTAATATATATATATAAATATAAAAATATAACACGGAAATTACATAATTGTCGATGCAATAATTTATTTCAACCTTATGGTATTTTCAAGCATATAAACTAGACAATTACTTTTTATGTAATCGTAAATTATACCATAAAGTTGAAATAAATTATTGCATCGACAATTATGTAATTTCCGTGTTATATTTTTATGTTATTGCCCTGTTTACCACATTGAGCTCTCATACCCGTATTTCCTCCTGGGATTATTCCTTTATAATACTATATATATATATATATATATATATATATATATATATATATATATATATATATATATATATATATATATAACAGGGACCTAAGTTACAGGGGTACTATGTAGAGAGTTTAGTAGCAAGATGTCTGTTCACCTTACACTTGAACTTCTGCATGTCAGTACAGTTGGGGAAGCAGGAAACCGGAAGAGAATTCCAAAGTCTTGCACTTCTGGGGAATAGAAGCTATTAGAGTAAAAGGCTTTCTTACATCTAGGGATCTCAACTAGTGGTGTGGGACCTTGCTGCTTGTCGAGTTTGTCGGGGGTAGTTTCGTCGATGGGATACAAGGGCCTGTAGTTCATCAGAGCATCCACTATTAACATATTTGTAAAACAGGCAGAGGGATGCAACATTTCATCGGTGGGACAGGGACTGAAGTTTAGATTATAGTTCTGGACCTATTAGTTTGGCGACTCTCTTTTGGATCCTGTTCAGCAGCGAGAGGCTCGTAGCAGATGCACCAGCCCACATGTGACAGCAGTACTCCATACATTAGAGAAAGTTGCCTTTGAAGAGGTACAGGATACGTTCAGGCGTAAGTAACTTTCTAGCATGATAGAGAGAGCCCACCTCCTTTGCAACAGCCTTAGCAATGATCTTGATTTATCTATTCCAACTCATGTTTCCTGTGAACGTTAAGCCAAGGAGCTTGAACGAAGTGCTTTCAGGTAAAGTATCTCTAGCCATAGCTATTGGTGGTTGGTAAGGTTTCATGTAATTATTAAAGGAAACGAGCTTTGTCTTGGCAGCGTTGAACGTTACCATCCATTTTTGACCTCATTCTACTACGGACTGAAGGTCTTCCTCTAGGGTTTCAGCCATTACCTTAGATATGTGCTCATTAGTTTTCCCCACGTGCCTGCTATAGAGCGTGGTGTCGTCGGCAAATATACCCATCTCAAAGACAATTTTATTAGGTAAGTCATTTATGAATATCAGAAATAATAAAGGTCCAAGGACTGATCCCTGAGGTACACCCGCATTTATATCAAACTGTTTGGACCTACGCCCATTGAGGACAACCTGGATTCTTCTCTCATTTAAGAAGGATCTAATTATGCTAAGCATTCGTCCAGTAACACCATAGGATTTTGTTTTCATGAGAAGAACATCGTGCCATACCCTGTCAAAAGCCTTAGATATATCTAGGGCTACTGCCCTCCCCTCCCCTGCCTTATCCAGAGCTTGGTATAAGCGTTCAGAGATTACAGTTAGAATATATGCAGTAGAACAGGCTTGCCTAAATCCATATTGGTTGTCTGACAGAAGTTTAGCAGTTGTAAGGTGGTGGACTAGAGCTTGATTAATCAAGGACTCAAATATTTTGGCGAAAAGCGGGAGGAGGCTAATTGGGCGATAATTTAATGGGTCAGTTCTTTCGCCAGAGATTCTGTAAACTGGTACCACGCAGTTTTCCAGCAGCCAAGAAAGCAAGATTCGTTAAGGCTTAAGATTTAGGAGTTTAGAGAGAACAGGAGCGACCTTAGCGGAGCGTTGTTTTAATAGTACAGCTGCGATGAGGTCAGGTCCACATGTTTTTGAGGTGTCTAGTTTTTTTTTTATAATATAATTTACTTGGGGGGGGGGCGTGATCTTTTGATCATCTAGCGTGGTTTCTGTCCGCAGAATGGCTTGCTGGGTCCAAGGTAGAGATTGAGGCAAACTGACGGAAAGCATGTTAGCTCTCTCGGTTGCTGTGCAAACAACCCCATGATTGCTTGATAGTGGGGGTATTGTCGATTGCCCATTATTTACTACACTGTTGTAGATTTTCTAGAAATCACGAGTTCCTAATTTTTGCGCTTCAATGCGTTTCCTGGTGATTTCAGTATATTTACTCTTAGCTGTTACTACTTCTTTCTTGCAATTATTTCTTGCTTCTATATACTTTGTCTGTTTGTACAGGACTTATGCCAGATAAATCTACGGTATGCATGCTGCCACTGAGCAATGGCAGCTGCGCATGTAGAAGTAAACCATTGGGGAGAGTGGGATTTACTATAGAACTTCCGTGTAAGAACGGTCCTGGATATGACCTTAAACTATATCCAGTGGTGAGGCCCCAGGTTGTGGGCCTTGGGGAGTGTGGATCTACCCTTTAATTACCATTGCTCCCAGGTTCACTCTGACCCGGAGTGGTAGTACCTGTTAGGGTTCACACTATGGGTTAAATAGAAACCGACTTGAAAACAAATATATTCTATTAAAAAAATTTTCTTCAAAATCTTTGGATTCGGCATTAAATAACCCGAAAGGGGTTAAATAACCCGAAAGGGGTTGCCGTAAAACAAAAACAACCAACAAACCGTGTAAGAACATGCGCTTTGAACCATTCAGTAGTCTCATTTGCGCACTGTTCTGCTGGAAGAGAAAAGATATTTCCCCATGGGCGTCTCTATGTGATCTCTAATGGCATCCCAGTCAGCCTTATTGTAGTAGCTTGTCGTTTTGAGCAATGACTCTTCAACTTGGGATCGAGAGTTTAGAGTAACGTCTATCATTGTCACAGCGTGATCAGCATTCCCGAGTAAGCAATGCACATTTGTTGCGCAATCATCAGTACAGTTTTCAGAAATAGATCCAAAAGTGAGGCTTGCTGGTTCTGGCGATCTGGGTGACGGTTCGGGAATGTTACTGTTTGTGTCAGGGAATGGGATATAGCAAAGTCTATGCTGTCAGAGACATGATTGATTATAGTACAGTCCTGGGTTGATGGAGAGCGATAATACAGGAAGCTAACGCTATGTCGTAAAGTTAGTTTAAAGCATGTGAAGGGCTGGTCACTTGATTCTAGTTTAGATCTCCTATACGTGGGGAAGGTGTTACGAATATACCTCCAAGTCTGTGCATGTGCCTGCCAGAGTCCTTACGACAAAGTGGAAGATAACCAGAAATGTTAAAGATGTTAGATGGGATGGAGGAGTGCAAGTTAGTTTCATTTAGTGCTAATATATCCGGGGAGTAATGATTCTACATCATCTAAGTTAGTTCTAAGTCCTCGGATATTTGTAAATGCAAGCCTCAAAGGAGGAGGCGAATTCTTTCCTTAAGGGAGGATGCGAATTGTTTGAGTGTGTGTCTGGTTTGAACGTTTTTTTTTAGATTGAGCTGTCATTTCATTTTATTTCGTAGTTTCAGATCTGGGGTGAGGTGCAAAGCAAAACGGATATGCAGAGCAACCATCATGCAACACGAGTAGACTATCAGCCGGATCCTCATCCACAGAGCTGAGTGAGTGCAGGGACTTTCTCCATCCGCGATATAGTACTACACACATCTCGATATTATACAATTGATGATAGAGCAGCCGCTCTAAGCGCTACCAAAGAGTTTGGGCTCCTGTACTGTCAGTCGGAAACAGCAACCAGCAACTGTCAAACCGGTACCTTCAAACCTTTTCTGACAGGAGTGGCCCAGTCCAATCATGTTAGCATGTATAGTAAACAAGCACACCCAAGATGCCCAGGTGTAGGGAAAGGGAATGAGGCAAATGTGAGAGACAGCATCCATTGCCCTAGTCAGGAAACAACGCTAAGCACTGGGCATCTCTAATGAGTCCCTGCAGCCGCACCTCTGCTCCTGGCTAACAGGCAAAGATGGAGCATGGAAGCCGGGCGATAGGCAGAGCCTATCTACTCCTTAAGCAGTTTAGGTTTGCAAACCGGTGGTTTGATCAAGTCACCAGCTCTAGGGAGGTTGTCGCCCAGGACTGCGAAGGCTTCCCTCCCCCGATTTGTGCCAAAACGTAGGAGGTCAATGGCACAGGTTTAAAAATCGGAGTTTTTCTTCTCCTAGATGGATGACTTGATCAGATTTACGGGTCCATTCATATTTCGCGATAACTCTTAGGTATGCCCCAGGGGATATTTTAGAGCTAATAAAAACACTCCATTTTTTGGACTACTGTACCATATTTGTCCAAAATTTTCTGTGCATTTCTATTTAGCAGTTTTGCATGGTGCTGAACTCAAATTTAAATATGTTAAGGCCTTGGAGACTTTTGGGGCTAAGTGAGGGGAGGAAAAGAAGAATGATGAATTGAGTCATTTCTTTTGGTGCAGAACTTAAATTTACATATGTTAAGGCATAAAACTGCACCGTTAATTCATTTTTACAAGATTTGACGTCCCCTGGGGACTTTTGGGGCTAAATGGAAGGGGAGAGAATGTTGAACTTTGTCATTATTTTATGCCGCGTTCACTGTGCACTCACGGGAGACCATGCATGCTTAACTTGTATTATTATAATTTTTACATTTGGATTTATTATAATTTTGACGTCTGAATCATACCAAATGATTACTTTTGGGGTTTCAAATTTATTAAAAGTTTATAAGTTCTTTCTTTAAAGTAAGAAATGGCAGTTTCAGTAGCAGAACGTCATGAAAGTCAAGGGTAAATTTATGATGCTAAAACTTACACAAGTGAAAAATGGTCTAAAATTCACGATCTGCTTTTCGTTTCTTCATGTGCATTAATTTATATAAATAAATCAGTACATGTATGTATGGGTGTCTGTGTATAAATATTTAACCCGTAAACTATTACTCTACTAGTCACATAACATTAACCATTAACTAGAAATAGTAATCATACATCAAGGATTGTTCATAACGAGTAAAATCTTTGTTTGAATTGATGAATAGCGCGTACAGAAATATGTCGGCAAGTTGAAATGCAAACAGTTCGTTTCAACTTGCCGACATATCTTTCTTGTTTATGCACGCGCAAATTCAAACGTAGCTTGAAGTGATTTAATTTTTAATCTTTCTTATACATCTGCCGATAGCTCAAATTGTGGGGGGGCGAGGTTTGAGCGCTAAATGTTTAGCTGATGGCATCCAGTCATTTAAAAAAAAAATGTGAAATCAGTACTGTAAATTAGGTACAATATAATAATCAATAAAGAATTAGCTTTGTAATAATAAATGCGAAATCAGCATCAATTAAAATGTATCTAAGCGTATTTTTCAACCGGGCAAGGCCGATTAGTTATAAATAATTTTAAGAAGACAATTTTTCTTTTCTATGTTTTTATTATTTAAAATCAACAAGAGTAGAAAACAATCTTAGTCATTGTTTAACTCCTTAACATTGAAAAGCTTAAGTAAAAGGTGATTAACATTGGAAAGGTGATTAACATTGAAAAGGTTATTAACATTGTAAAGGGTGATTATTACGATGAAATGATATTAATTAACAGTAATACACAGATCTTAAAACAAAAGAAAATAAGATTAGTCCATACATTATTTAATTAGAATTTATTGTTGAGATGAGTATTATTTTTTTTTTTTATTGCGGTCTATTATCCTCATCTTCTATAGATGTTGTTTTATGACGTTTCAGCCAACTATTCCTCTGGACTTCGTCAAGTGGTAACCGCGACGGGATAGGATCTCCGAATCTCCTAACTGCATCCACATCAATTACTGCCTTCTGTAGTTATTGTCGTCTCAGCACGTTTCGGCCAAGTAAGCCTCTGGCCGGCTTTGGGTAGGATTGAAACCGCTATCTTCAGACAATTTTGAATCTCTACGGTTCTAGGTGAGAATTGTCTTAAGATACGGTTTCAATCCTACCCAAAGCCGGCCAGAGGTTTACTTTGTCTAAACGTGGTGAGATGAAAACAACTACGGAAGGCAGTAATTGCAGTAGATGCAGTTAGGAGATTCGGAGATACTATCTCGTCGCGGTTACCATCTGACAAAGGTCAGGGGAATGTCTTGTTTGTAGTGAACAGAGAAGAGGTCATAAGAAGAATGTTTTTTAGTTTTAAAACAGACGGAGTACACGTGTTCTTTGTAATTATACATATGCGGGCACGCGCGCGTGTGTGTTGCAATGGTATACTTTGACGTGGGTATAACTGATCGCCATCTTGGATATGGAAGTTTGCATTTCGGCGCCATTAACCGTGGTTAACTGTGAGAAATTTGCAGAAGAGTATTATTGTTGATCTAAGCGACGTGGGTTAATATGCATCAATGACGTATTGCTGCCAAAAAGAGAGAACAGTAGCGAGCATTTCCGTAAAAAAACTTCGGGATCTTTGCTCTGCTCACATAATAGATTCTTTCCGATTCGGCCAATCCGAATAGAATTTAAATGTTTGTTCCAATCAGAGTCCAGCTTAAAAGTAAAGCAGGTATTTCAAACATCGCTAACGGCAATTGTTGTTGATTGGCGTGCTTTTTGTAGGATTACTGTTACATACTACATACTTACAACCAGATCGATGAATTCAAATTTTATCACTGTTATATAAATATAGGTTTAACTAATAGCCACTTTTCTCTATAACTTCTTCCAATTTCAGTGCTTTTGATTCTATCATTGCATACAAAATATTTTCAGAAAACAGAGTATAAGTATCATATTAAATAATTCCTTATTTCAATTATCTGAATTTAGTGTAGCTGCTGCTTGCTTCTCTGAATCATCGTTATGGAATTTATTGTTTCTTTTAATTCCGAACCATGTACACAAATGATAACTGGTGATCGTTCTATTTTATCAAACTTTTAATATGCATAAATACTGTTTATATCTTAATTCCTTCCTCGCTATAATTTTATACCCATTTTATTCTAATTTACAGCGTTGTTCTTGGTAAATTCCCAAAGATGATATTGTCATCTTACTAATATTATCAAGGCCAATGATATGACCCTTTGATTTACAAATACCAAAAATATTCTAATTGTCGTAGTAATATCCAAACTATTTGTTCGTAGTAATATAATGACTTCATTATTTCGCCCCAGACAAAGTATGAAGCTATCCGATGTAAGGATCTAAAAATATTACTTCATGGATAAAAACAAGCTACAAGAATGCTTGATACATATGTAACGTTAACCAGCACGTTGTAGCCTCAGTCGCAAAGTAGACAAAGAATAGAAATGAACTTCAACTCGCCTTTAATACAACGATATTTATTTTTTCATTCTCCTGCCACGCGTTATTTCTCGTCACGTCATCCATATCTCTAATGTGATCGTCTTCTTGACCATCATCTCTCTTTTTTATGGTCTTCTTTTTTGTTTGCCGTGACGGCATTTCGCTCACAGCTCGGTGTTTGCATATAGCCATCCGCGCTATATTACACAGATCCAGGCTTAGAAAGCAGCACTTCTTCCTCCTTTGTCAGAAACCTTGCTAATAAAATGTGAGAATCAAGGGATAAAATAAGGGAAGCAAAAGTCACTCGATATCCACTTTCTATTTTGAGTATATTGAATATATATTTGATCAAAAAGTTTTAGAATAAATACGTCAGATACATTAGTCTACTGGACATAATTAGCCATGTTGATTGATTTAAAGGTTCAATTCTCCATGTAATTTATCTGGGGTTAATTTTTCTCGTAGTAACCTTACATCACATTTAAAAGATTTATCTTGTGCCTTGAAAGTCAAAGTTTACGATAAAATTGTGACTCCAATAGAGATATATGTTTCTGCGACTTATACGTGAAGGCGGAGGATAAACGTAGTCCTTCTTTATTCGGAAATGACTATTCAATGACAATAATCGGTAAAACCACGACCTTCGTAATATACGCCATTAAGGTCCGTGAGCTAAAAATGATGTCATCGATGAGGTCCTTACACGCAAGATCTATTGAATAGTAGGACTGTCGGCAATGAATCAAAATATTTTACAAAAAGCATTAGAAAACTTAAAAATTGCATTTAAAAAGAGAAATATACGGAACATGATGATTTGTACTGAACCCCACTAAATATTAAATAAAAAAGAATTCCAAAAGGTAAAGTTGTCTTTATATGTTAAAAGTAATTAAACATTTCGTTATTTCATGGATTTTAAAGAATAAAATACGTTTAGCATTTACTTATAAATTACATTTTAAAAGAAGAAAAGAAAGTAACACCTTTGGTTTATAGTAAAACCGAACTTTATTCAACATATAACTAATAGGACTCGTTAACTGGCGTTGCCCTGTGGAAGCCTGATCCCCCTCCGCCAGCAAAAAAATAAACTACGGTAATTGTTGGCAGCCACTGCTGTCCCTAAACGAATGCATACAATGGCGACCGTGGCAGAAATTAAATAATCTGGCTTTCACTGGCGAGTAGTGATAGCTTGCGTCCATCCCATACAGGTACTGTTTGAAAAAAAAAGCAATTAATGGAACGCGCAAATCAGTATGAATTAATAAAAGTACGAAAATGGTCCATTAGAATAATAATGGAAAGTATAAACAGAAGTTTTAGAGGTTAAGGCTTCTCAGTGTATATGGACTGTGTAGAGTGATCGAAATCAGTGGTAGCAGTCTTAGCGGTTTCCGTTTGTTGTTCAAGTCTTCATCTTCTTTTCAATTCTTCCACCAATAGTATTAAATTAAATTCCAGTTTTATGTTGTGTGTTTTTAACGTTAAAAACATTACGATTTTTTTTTCATTTCACTTCTTTAAGTATTGTCATTTTAAGCACGGCGTTTGGAATAGACATCACCAACCTCGTCAACTTAAGAACGGCGTTCGAAATAGACAACCCCAATATCCCTATGTAAAGTACGGTGTTCGGAGTAGGCAATCCAATTTTTTGGGGAAGGATAGAAAAGTAATGTTAGCAAATTTAACCGTGATAATCGTAGTCAACATACCCACCCGCAAATGCTAAAACAAAAGAAAAAAAATGGGAGGTGGCGGTGTCAGTAGGAATAAAGTAGATTTATTTATCGTGCGTGCGTACAAACTTGGCAGCCAGTGAATTTGAGTGCACGATATAGGCCTTTTTATCTCTATAAGTACTTGTCTCCGCTAAATTTGAATGAGGTTTTCTTAATAAGCAGAGTGGGAAATCTGTAAATGTCTTCATTCTAAAGGTAATGTTGGGGATGGACTAAATGTACAAATGTACCCTCCACACTCACAAAAAAAGTTAACGTGTGCGCAATTTCTAGAATCAGTTCGGAAAACCGGAAAAGAAAATTAAATAAAATATTTCACCGAATTCAATCCCTTAATTAATGAAATTTATGTGAAAGTGTAAGGTAGGTAATCAGTGAAAAAAGTCGGTAAGACCCTAACTTTCAAACGCGTTGGTTTGTCAATTGAGGTATGTAAGCACAACTTGGAAAATATCTAAACAGTTTGACAAAAAACAGATATTAGCTTAAATAATCATCGTTATTTGCAAATGTATGCGATAAAAAACTACAAAATCAATGAATGTAAAAAGTTTACGCATTTTTATATATTTTTATTATAAAGGTGATGAGAACAAATAAACCTAAAAGATAGTTAGCTATAAAAGAAAGAGAGAGAGAGAGAGAGAGAGAGAGAGAGAGAGAGGGGGGTAGGAGAGAGAGAAATTGAAGGAAAGAATATATGCAGCGAGAAAATTCAGTAGCTGAAATTGCCGAAACCTTTATTTTTAAAGGCCAAAGTGTTTTTCTTTGGTAATGCACGATGACGGGAACATACGCACACAAAAGACGTGTATATGTAATTAAAAGAACGTGCCAGAAAAATGTAAATATATTTTAAGTTTTCCGACTCTCTAGGCATATACAGTAATTTCTTTTTCTTTGTTGCAATAGTTCTAAAAACAGATGCTGTGTTTTTTGTGTTGGGCCCATCGCCGGGACAAAAAAATGCTTGAGAGGCGCTGTTTTTTTTAAATTGTAATAATTGTTCGTTTATATAGGGAAGAATAGAATTCCGTAATATTCAATATTTAATGAGAATTATCGGAAATTTAGAAGAGAGAAATTATAATTTTTGGATCGGGAAATGGAAAGATAATGGTATGTCTCTGAATATCCAGTTACGAAGGGTGCCAGGAAGATATAGTTATTATGTGTATATTTCTTCCCGATGATAACTGGGGGCGGTCTGAGGATTTTAGATATAGAGTGAAAGAAGATTGTTCGATTGTGATAGTGTTGCTCCAAGGATGAAATGTAGGATTTTACGAGGGGGTGCAATAAGTAATGCCCCTGACCCACTTCCCATAGCATTAGAGCAACGAAACTTGGCTACATAGGAACCACCCAGAGTTATGCATTTCTACCATCGTTTGATGCAGCTCTGGAGACCGTTTTGTAGAACACCCCAGGTTGGTCGTCCAACCACGACGTGACGTCAGAAATCAAGGCTGCATCATCTGGGAAACGCTTTCCTTTCAAAAACAACGTCATGGCTGGGCAAAGGTGAAAGTCAGAGGGTGCAAGGTCAGGAGAGTAGGGAGGATGGGGAATGATTTCATAACCACACGCCCGTGCTTCTGATCTGGCGACATGCGGGTTGTGGACTGGAGCGTTGTCATGCAGGAGGAGTGTACCTTTGCTGATCTTGCCCTGCTTCTTGATTTTGATAGCTTCCCTTAATTTCCTCAAAAGTGAAGCATAATAGGCTCCTGTAATTGTGGTACCCTTTGCCAGGAAATCTGTCATCACTACTCCGTCCTGGCCCCAGAAGACTGCGAGCATGACCTTGCCAGTGGAGGGCTGCACCCTTGACTTCTTTGGAGGTGGTGAATCCAAGTGCTTCCACTGCATTGACTGGGCCTTAGTCTCTGGATCATAGTGATGGACCCAGGTTTCATCCTGTGTAATCAGTCTTTTGAAAAACTTTGACTCATCCTCTTGGCACATCTCCAAATTCATCCTCGAGCACACGACGCGTTCTCGCTTCTGGAATGGTGTGAGCAACCTGGGAATCCATCTGGCAGACACCTTATGCATATGCAAATGGCCATGAATGATAGTTTCCACAGACCCTGTACTACTCTTGACATCTTGAGCTATTTGGCGAATAGTGGCAGCCTCAACTTGACGGAGAGATGCCTCATCAATGGCAGAAGAGGAGCGACCAGGTCTGGGAGTTGTTTACACAGACTTCCAGCCATGTTTGAATTCACAATGCTAGCGTTTTACAAGATCATATTATGGGGCATTATCACCATAAGTTTCTTTCATTTCATCAAAAGTCTCCTGTGGTGTGCATCCTTTCAAATACAAAAACCGGATCACTGCTCGACATTCAACAGGCTCCATTTCACACCTGACTCTGTTCAAACACCTGTAAAACAGAAGCTACAATTAGTTCAGAGCTGTAATTTGCTGTATAACCGGTAGAGATATAAATCATTGCACATGCAAAATTTCAGCTAGATCAGACAAGGGGAAGTGGGCAGGGACATTACTTATTGCACGCCCCTCGTACTATAACGAATAAATGTGTCTATAATGTCGCTCTAAAGTTACATAAGATAGTGACTAATAATCTAGACATAATAAATTTGCATGTGGCATCTGTTGTTGCAAACCCGCGGTACTTTGGTCCAGACGGGAATTTCTGCGATCAAAATATTATATAGAAGATTATTCATGTAAAATTACGTATTTTGAAACAGAAAACAACTAAATGTTGCAAAACATGAAATATAAATTTAGGCAATAAACAAGTATTAAACAACTTAAAATTAAACGATAAATATTTTAAAATTAAAACGAACAAAAGTAAATATTTAAAAAAAATCACAACGAACTAGAATGGCGCCGCTCACGTGGGTCGATCAGTAGAACTGCTGACTGTCAACGCGATGGTTTTAGGTTCAATCCTCGGCTTTGGAGAGGTGCTAGTCTAGCGGCACTGATGAGTTGTGATACAACGAAACAGGACTGTTAGGACTGTATGTAGATGACTACAAATATTATATATATATATATATATATATATATAATATTTGTAGTCATTTACATACAGTCCTGTTTCGTTGTATCACAACTAATCAGTGAACATTACCATAAAAAAAAGCTCCTAAAATCTGTGTTTATAATTTCTTTATTACTGGAAGAAAAATTCATTTTCTCGCACTAACGATATTATCATCTAATAAAGCATTGTTTATTTAATATCTTTACCAAATAAAAAAAAGTCATAATTGAAAAAATTATTTAATGTTATTAATAAGTTAACATTTTAACGTAAATTTTACGTGTAATATTTCAACACTGTACATTTTTCACTGTAATTTTTTACACACGTAAATATACATATTTTTCTTTTAGAGATTGACTTTATTCTGTCATCTTTCAAACACAATTAAAATTTAGACGTAAGCTAAAATAATTATAATAAACCTTTTTAAAGGTCCGTTCTTTTTTCAGTTATTTTTGCCGTGCTCATCTTTTCACCTGGTTACTTTATCAGCTCAACACAATTTATTTTTCTGTTAAAGCACACAACACTCATCCAGATAGTTAAAAGAATAAATTATCTTGCTTTCGGTAACATTTATCTCCATATATAATATTTTTATGCCACACACAAATTCAATACAATCCTGATTGCCACTATCTTGTACAGTTTATGACCACTATTTCTGCCAAATTCACTCATGATAAAATGCTACATTACATCCGCTGAGCAGCACCATCACAATTGTCACATCTACAGGGGAAGAAGTTCTTATTTTTCTCTCTCAATATTTAGTGCTCTCACCGCTACCCGTTGTCACCGGGCCAATTCCACATTTTTCAACTATAGTGTGATTACACCCTCCGTAACTAGCTAAGACATACATAGACATAACATATACTTTCTGATTTCCGAATCCTAAATAATAACGGCCCCCTCATCATTTTCCGATCTTTCTGATTAACCTGTCAATTTCATATTCCAGGATGAAACTATTTCCTTAATAAACGAACGAAAGAAACGGAATTTTTTTTACACCGATTATCTACGTTACAGTTTTAACGTAAATGTCATTGCATAGGAAACACTTATCTCTTATATACGTGTGTTTTTACCAATTTGAATTTTGTGGAGTATTTTATTTAATTTTCTTTTCCAGACTGATTCTCGAAATTACGCACACGTTACCCTTTTTTGCGGATGGAGAAATTTGTACATTAGATTCATCTACATCATGGCGAACTTTAGGTTTTCGACTATGCCGATTAAGAAAATCTATTTCAAATTTAGCTTAGACAAGTACTTATAGAAATATAAACATTATGCATTGTAATTCACTGGCTGCTAGGTTTATTCGCGAGTGCAATAAAAAATCTATTTCTCTCCTAACGACACTGCCCTCCCCCCATTTTTTATCATTTGCGGATGGGTATGCTACTACGATTGTAACGATTAAATTTGGGGAATTATCCTCCCCCTGAATGGGGTTGTTTACTCTGAAAGCCGTTCTTTACATGGAGATGTTGGAGGTGTCTATTCCGAACGCTTTACTTAAGAAAATGTGTGCGTTTGGATTCTTAATCAGGCAGGGGGATGTAATGCGCTAGTGTGTTAGGTGTAATTAGTGTTACGTTCATGCTTGCATGCCTTCCCTCTTCCAGTTAACACCTCTAGCTTACCGCGTGGTAAAAAGGGAGCAGCTATGCATAAGTCTTTCCTGCCAGTACATAACCTCTCCATCATCAAGACTGCTACAGTGCCTCCCCGTTGGCAACACACGGTAATGACATTTCCATTATAGTTTGTCTACTTCCGGTTGTTTCTTGTGCCACATGACCAGATCCATAGGTCCAAACTCCATAGCGTTAGCAGGAACGGCAGTGGCCACCAACAAGAATCGTAGTTTACTTTTTACTGGCGGGGGGAGGGATAGGCTTCCACCGGGCAACGCTGGTTAACGGGCCCTGCTAGTTAGTTATATATTTTAATTATTGATCCTTTTCCGTTTGTTGGCTTCTCTGCTAAATCCCCGAAAATGATATTTCCATTATAGTTTATCAACTTCCGATTGTTTCTTGTGCCACGTGACCAGATTCACGGGTCCAAACTCCATAACGTTAGCAGGTTATATGAATTTAGTGCTTAGGCCATCTTAATAATACAAAGGGCCGTTGTAAAACTCGTTTAAAGAAACTCTTAGTATCAAAATTATATCATCAGGACTATCAATAAATTGAGAATGGTTTGGCTGGCCACAACATCCGGAGAGATCGTGAAAGCAATATTTATGTTTTTTTTTTACTATGATGTTACCACTTATCAACCACTCGACGATAAGTGTCGGGTAGACTGTAAAACAACATCATTAAAATCGGTGATGGTTGAACTTGGTAAGGTTTGATTATTTAAGGGGACGGTTTTATAAGAAATTATTTACATTAGCCTTGAAAACAACCATGTTATAGTCAACTGGTAAGCAGACCCGGGGTAATGTATTCCACAGAAACACAGGTCTAGGAAATAAACTTTGCTCAGGAAATTTTCGTTTAGTTTTAGGCACTGATAGAGAATTAGGGATATTGATAGTTCTTGCCGCCAAGCGAGTATTTGTTATGAATGATTTACAGACGGTGGCCATAGATTGAAGCTCAGTCGAGCACCTGCCATGAAAATAATTATCGTACAGTAATAGACTCGCAATTTATCTTCTGTGGAAGAGAGAGAGAGAGAGAGAGAGAGAAAGAGAGAGAGACACGGGGCGTTGTAGTCATCGCTCACTAGATTTCGAAGATGTTTTTGTTTTACCCCGTAAAGCCATGAAGGGGTATTCTTAGCAGCCACTCCCCAATTAAATTCAAGGATGACTATTTTCCTGTAAAAAAAGAAGATAATGTGATATACTCTACAAAGTATTGGTCTGCCCATATTCACAGCGATGTAAATCTTCTTTTGCCAACGGTGGAAAGATTAACAAAGAATCAAATAATATACAAGTGAACGGTCCCCCGTGAGTGCACAGTCAACGAGAAATAGAAAAATGACAAAGTTCAGCACCCCCACCCCCATTTAGCCCCAAAAGTCTCCAGCGGACGTCAAATCCTGGTGAAAATGAATAAATGGTGCAGTTTTAGGCATTAACATATGTAAATTTGTATTCTGCACCATGCAAAAAAAAACAAAAAAAACCCAACAAATGACTAAGTTCATCATTTGCCTCCCCCCCCCATTTAGCCGCAAAAGTCCCCAAGGCCTTAACATATTTAAATTTGAGTTTAGCACCATGCAAAACTGCTAAATAGATATACACATAAAACTTTAGACGAATATGGTAAAATAGTTAAAAAAATGGAGTATTTTATTAGCTCTAAAAGACGAACAGAATTATATAGAAATCATTTAGTTACAACTTTTCAGAAAGTTTTATAAAAATTCAAGGCATAATTGTTTTTTAATAAGCACAAAAGTGTCAATTTTAGCCACTTTAACCTTAAAGGCAACCGGAGTGTTCCCGGAAAATCTTTTCTGTTACGTTTTTACTTATATCATGTTTAATTAATAAAAGTACGAAAATGGTCCAAACGTTTGTGAAAATTGTAAAAAAATTCCAAGGCATAGTTATTGAGAAAAGTGCGGACAGACGAACGGAAAGGGGTGAATTTACAAGTTCATCCTCTTTTTGTTGGAGGACCAAAAAACACATGCAAAGATTCTTTAAAGATTATACAATAAAATATTCTAAACGTAGTCTCTTGTCACAAGCTAGATTGTAGATTATGTAAGTATAGACTACGTGACTAGTGTAGCAATTTCCTTGTCAGTATTTCCAATTTTTTTCCTCGCAAAAATTGACATTTAACACGAAATGTCAAACAATATGTGAAGTTTATTCACCATAACTTTATTTGCAAATAAATAGAGAATTTTTCTATTTATTTGTTTTACCTTATTAAAGTAGATATTGTCAATTCATTGCCAGCATACAATTCGGTTAACGGCCGCCTAAATTTCAATTGTTTAATTTTCTATTAATTCTTAATAGGAAAGTTTTAAAGGCAAATTAAATATCTATATAAAGTTAGGTAAGTTTATATATTTCAACACTTTAAGAACTCAGTTTATTTATTTATTATTATAGAGCCATTTCTGTATATAATAATGATTTCAAAAAGTAATATATATATATATACATATATATATATATATATATATATATATATATATATATATATATATATATATATATATATATATATGACGTTTTGGGTATACTCCGCTAGAAACGAAACCAGAACGTTTAACGCTCCAGGATTAGTCATTATTTATCTCCCAAGCGTCGGATGAATACGAAAGTTTAAAAAAGTGACTTTCAGCTATGAATGTTTAATTTTGCCCATGCACAACAATAACAGCAGATCGACTTATCCTGCCATGGTCAAATGTTTTGTTTTCAATTTTGACTCCTTTGCAGCAGTTTTTACCAGCTAAAAACCAAATCAAAAGTGTGCTTGCTACAGGTCCAGATCTCTACTATTATATAAAAGTCACTTTGTGTGTGTGTTTATGTGTGTTTATGTGTGTGTGTGTGTGTGTGTGAGTTCCTTCCTCATAGATTCTGAAACGGCTGAGGCCATCTTTTCCAAATTTCACACAAAAGTAATTTATATGCCTGGCAGTGTTATTAGATAGGTCTGTAAAGAAATTCATCCGATAAGTATTGAAAATCTTAAAAATCCAGTCCCTAAATTAATCTTTCACTTATAGATAAAAAGAATTTTATAGGGAATATTTTACGTTACACCGGTATAACCTTGGCCGGTGTGACGTAAAATACTTCCCTGTAAAAAGTCTTCTTTTTGTATCTATAAAAGAAGAAGGACTATTTTTTTTTAGATAGTCAAGACCAAAGATCTGCTGATGTGATATTATAAACGAACACAAACGAAATTTAATGAATGACATCATCATTATTTTTTACCTTTTTAGCGAATTAGTCCACCGGACAAATTGTTCCTTGTAATATATAATATTCAATTGAGGATTGACTCTATAATAATATACAGGCAATCTGCACCAATTAAAAATATCATGTTTCATGTTTCAAAATTAGGATACTATTTAGTAGAATTATATTTTGATTTTAATCTTCGTAAGGGGGCGTAAAAGTGGTGCTAAACTATTCCGTCTCTGCAATTAATTTTACCAGGTATGGCGTGAATGTTTTTATATTTTCCCATAAATTACTATATTGGATATTTCGTCACAGACTAGACCCCGTTTATCTACAGGGTCTTTAGGACAATATTGATACTATCTCGGAAAACTGGAAAAGTCATATCTTGGTTAATAATGGATGCATTACAAAAATCCAAAGTGCATCTCTTAGGCTTTGATGAGTAGTAAGGCTACACATCCAAAAAACAAGAATTAAGTCTCCTAAAATCTACACGAGAATTGTTTACAAGCGCATGTGGCTTAACAAATACAAGTTCTAACTCATAATCCGTTCAAAGTGACATTCGTGTGGTAGTTGAAGATTCAGTTCTCATTGCAGGTGATACTATGAATACAATTACGAATTACTGAAGAATTCTAGCTGATCATAACTGGCGAAAAAAAATGGAACAAACTACTTCCGTGGATTAAATAAGGTGTTCTGTTCGAAATCCCGTACAGATTTCAGAATTCCCGAACTCTATAAGAAGGTCGAAAGGAAGGACAAAAACGGCTAAAATAACATTCCGGATGAGGACAGTAGCCGGAATACTACAAATAATACAAATTAAACAAAAACTTTCAGACGTGATATTGCTAGTCTCAGTCTTTTTTTTTTATTATAAATACTGTTATGGCATGTGTCCTCAGAATTGTCTGATCTATTTCCTTCTTTGACTCTTTCGTCTAGAGGTCTTCATCAATGTATTGTTTTAATACCACATTGCAGTACAGCTTAATATTCCAGTCGCTTTTTTCCAAGAACTGCAAAATTGTGGAACCCTTTTCCCCTCGGTGTTTTGCTTCTACCTACAGCATTTGTCTTTCCATGAATAAGGTCAATAGGCATTTCCTGTCTTTGCAAAAATTAGCTTTCGTTCATGTTAGCTCCTTACATCGAGTGGCTTCATGCCCTGTCTCAAGCGATTTCCATTAAAAAAATATTTATATTAATAGAAACATATTAATGTTGTAAGAATTGATGGACGATCTACTTTGATCCTATAGAAGTTTATCAGTCATTACGCAAATCGCTAACAAAAATACATGGTGGCGCGATAAACATGTTTCCCATAGAAAAGACTGCATGATTCCATTTCCGTTTGAGGAAAACCGGTTATCTTTTTTGTTGCAGACCATTTACTAGTTGGCTAGTTGTGTCTAAAGCGATAGGAGCTTTCTATCATGTTTGAAAGTGGCACAATAGTCAACACGCGAAATCGGAGATGTGCCGCTGTACAACTCATGCTCTCTACCGATCAAAGTAATGACAATCGGACCATTGCCAGTTCCCTCAGATGCAAATCCGGACGGTTCAACGCTTGAGGGTACAGCTCAACGAAGTTTTCGGCCACGGTTATGGTCTTTAGTGTGATTTTCAAGTGCGGGCCAAATCATGCCACCTGACATCGTCGGCTTGAAAGTCAACACTTAAGTGCACCCGGATATACCGAAGAGTGTGGTTGTCCCCTGGTGCAATCAGATAGCGGCTCGCAGACCCTAGGTGTGCAGCAGGACTCGGCAACGGCCTACAAGTCCAAAGAGACTCAGACTTGGCTTCAGAAGAAGTGCTACGATGTTGTACCCTTCCCTCAATGCCCTCCTTAACGATCTGAACCCGCCTGACTACTTCGTTTTTTCACACGTCGAAAACATCACTAACATGACCTTCCGGCAACACCAAATCAAGCCTGATCGCTGCCATCCGCCGAGTATTCGCAAAGTTCCCGCCGGTGCTTATGGAAAAGGCATGTTCCAAGTTCCGGACCCGTATCGAGATGGTGATTGAAGCTGATGGCGGGTACATTGAATAGATGTTATCTCTACTACATAATCAAGTTATATGAATTGATTTTTTTTTTCAATAAAAGTTTTAAAATAAAACTGTAGTGTTGTTTTCTTTAGGGCAACAAATTTACCATTTTACCCTATAAGTATAGTGGGAGGACCAAAGGTCCGAGCTCTTAAGGAAATTACAAGTAAAGTTATAGCTGCGATCAAATACTAGAAAAGTCAGAGTGACAAAAAAACAAAAAAACAAAAAAACAAAAAAAAAAACAAACAAATTAGTAAGAAATAAAGCAAAGTTCAAAATAAACTCAAGACTCACTTTGGATTCTTCGTGTCCATCACATGTACTTTTTAATGAAACGTCAGTGTTATGCCTGATGTCGTGTAGTTGAAAAGAACGCGAGTTTTGCATACGTACCTGATAGGTTTCAAGGAGACGATCTGGTACGCCCGGAATCAGATCGGAGTTGCTGTTTGAGCCTATAGGCTGCAAGACCCCAAATCGGCAATGAAAGCAGTACATCAGTGAAGATTTCCCATTGAGGCATTCATGAGAATTTATGTAACGATTAATAGCTTGGTAATTATATATTATATACATTATATATATTATATATATATTATATATATATATATTATATATATAGTAATTTATAAAATATATATGGCGATTAAGCTACACTGAATATTCTGCGTTTCATCCACTATAGGATTCGTCAGGCTTATGCGCGAATTCTGTGGTTGCTTCTTGAATTCGCGCATAAGCCTGACGAATCCTATAGTGGATGAAACGCAGAATATTCAGTGTAGCTTAATCGCCATATATATTTTATAAATTACTAACTAGCTCTACCTACGTATTGAGCACTTTTGAAGTAAATACTTAAAGTTTACGCATAAATCTATACTTTCGTATATTAGGTTTATGTGAGTAAATGAAGTAGTTATATTATATATATCTATATTATATATATATTATATACATTATATACATTATATACATACTATATATATATTATATATATATATCTATATTATATATATATATTATATATATGTATATATATTATATATTATACATATTATATATATATATATGTATTTAAGTATTGCGTAATGAAAGAAAAAAAGTCGAAATTAATTTGTGGACAATGCTGTGGGTTGTGTTTTTAAATGACAAATGAATCGCAACTTGTTCAAAATCAAGAAAGTCCTTCTAAAGAAAAGGGTGAAAAGGAACATTTGAAGAAAAACGGAAAACAGTTGCCCTCAATATTTTCACAAACAGAAATATGCGTTACTCTAAAAAAAATATATAAATAAAAAGAATAGTTAATTAATAAAATGTCCTTTTGCAAAGCAATAAGAAAATTAGTTGACCTACTGATATAGATCCCATGTACAGAAACATCACACTAAAAAGAAACGTGTTTCTATTATGAAAAGTTTTGCGTCATCGTAAGTGCAAGAAGTGGGTCCATCATATGTGTCCATTTTTTTTTTTTTTTTTTTAGATATTAGTGGTTACTATTATTTTGGGATTACCTGGACTGATCCCTAACCATCAAGCAAAAGTATTTCAAACGGACATGGAATGTTTCTGAAGTGTCTTTGGAGTCAGCAAAAATGTACCGACTCAACTATATGAATGCAACTGGTACATACCCAGTAATTTTAATAATACAATACGCTTAACTATCGATGTAAGGAATATATAATTACTGCATTATCATACTGTCACATTCAAAGGTTTTTATGCGTAGATAAAACAGTTCATACCTCCAAACTCACGCTGCGTACACTCCACATTCTCCCTGTTTTCCCTCCCCCTTTTCACATTTCCCCACCCCAAACAATCTCGATTCCAGATCAGGCGTCAAACGTCTTAATGTGTCGCCCAGTCCAATGCTTTGATCTCCCCGACAAATATATAAATACATAAATTCTACCCCTCATTAACTCTTCTTTCCAACTCCGACAATTTAAATCCCAGACCCGAACTTAAGTGGCAGGATGGGGTATAAAAGTAAGTGTATATAAGTATCTGTAGACGTATATATATATATATATATATATATATATATATATATATATATATATATATATATATATATATATATATATATACCAGCTGGCAGCCCGGCGTTGCCCAGTCGTACAATACGCTTAAATATGATATTTTAATTTATGCAGATTGCGTGTGTATTATAATAGAATCAATCCTCTATTGATTATTATATATTACGAGGAATAATTTTCCCGGTTGACTAATTCGCATAAATAAATAAATAAATAAATAAATAAATAAAAATAAAAATAAAATAAAATAAAAAATAAAAAATAAAAATAAAAATAAAATAAAAAAAGTAATAATGTCCTTCATTAAATTTCGTCTATGTTTGTTTACAATATCACATCAGATAATATTTGGGTTTGACGGTGAATGCCCTGAAAAAAACACTTCTGATTAATGTTTAGTTTGAAAATATGCAAACGAAGAAATGATTTGCGGCGATTTTAAATGGTACCTCTCCTTTTATCATAAATTGAACTCATTAATAATAATAAAAAAATAAAATGGGGAGGTACACCCGGGTTTGAACAAGGGATCATTCGATCTGTGGTCGAATGCTCTACCATTAGGCTATATCTTCAGATTATAATAAATCTTTTTAAGAAGAAATGATTGGCTGAAATTTTATTATTTCCCTTGGCCGGTGTAACGTAGAATATTCCCCTGTAAAAATTATTATTTTGTATCTATAAGAGAGAAAAGCTATTTTTAAGATCGGAATGTTTCGATTTTGTATACGTATCAGATGAATTTTTGTCGAAAACATATCTAAGGACATTGCACAGACATTTGTGTGAAATTTGCGACAGATAGGCCTGCTATTTTGGAATCTATGACAAAGGAACTTACCCCCCAACACACAGTGACTTATATATATATATATATATATATATATATATATATATATATATATATATATATGTGTGTGTGTGTGTGTGTGTTGGCGTATGTGTGTATGTGTGTGTGTGTGTACATGTATATAAATATATATAGATATTATATCTATATATATACATCTGTGTTAGGTCTTTCGGAAGAGAACCTCACCAAAGTGCTCGATTATAATTATATTATCATTTGTAACACACACACACACACACACACACACACACACACACACACACACACACACACACACGTGCACACACACACACGCACACAACCCCCCATATGTATATATATATATATATATATATATATATATATATATATATGTATCGGGGGAATTCACGGTTTCTTAGGCGTTTAGGCCCTCGGTAGTCAAGCTGCCTTCGACCAGTAACAATCCTCACTTTCTGCACTGATAATTGCGAAGGCATGAAACACTGATATATGTAAGTATAATAAATAATTATTTATAATTTATAATTTTCGGCACTTAAATAAAAAAAAATTCTCAAATGTTAGGCACTGTCTGGAAAATTAAAAAAAAAAGTCGGACAGCTATCCTTATTGCGATTTGTGTTTGAATAAATGTTAAGGCTTATTGTTAAAATTTAAGTTCATGCAGCGGCAGTTGACGGTGGCCTAAGGATTTAAATCATCGTCAGCGGCAATCGCCACTTCATCCCCTGATGATTGCAAAAACATGAATCACTAGTAACTCTATGTATAAAAATAATTACACACACACACACACACACACACACACACACACACACACACACACACACACACACACACATGATAAACAAATGTAACCCTGCATATTTTACAGGTTTAATAGTTTTAAGCATTCCTTTAAAGGTAGGTGCTTTATCAACAATTACTTAACAAGCTTCGGTTTTGCATTATTAAGTTGAAAATTTTGAAATCGTTAATAATCGTTTATGACATCTGAACAATAACTGAACTTGAGAAGTTTTAATTTTCTCATTTTGCGCAAACCGCGTGATACTCACAAGGAAGACACACATTCAACTTTAAATGTATTGAATTTTGAGCGTGGAACAATTGTTTTCTATTCAAATAGATTCCCTTTGAACAATTTATAATTTAACATTCCAGCGTTTGACCCCTATATTTGAGGAGTTTAAAATAGCAAAGACGCTTTACCCCGTCACAAATAGATTTCTGAGTTGGTGGGCAGCACCATGCGTCCGATGTTGGATTACTGAATCGATATCTGCCGCAGTGAATGATTTAGTAAATTCAAGTCAGAAAATGCATAATACATATTAACCACATTTTTTTTCTATGAGAATATACCCCTAATTATTTTAACACTTTATTGGGACACCATAACAGAGTCGCTGGTGCTGGGCTATAAGCAGCTGCAGTATATGCAAATGATTGAGTATGCGATGTGACGTCACAGCATAGATAAAAAGGACACACGTGTTCGAAGTAGCAATGTTTGGAAGAGTGGTATTTGAGGCGTGGCCGGTGTCCATAGAAGCACTTATTCGAAACGTGTTTGGAGAATTTGGAGTTGTTGTGGAGCATTTGTGTTTGGAGTGTTCGAGATTAGACGAGAGCAATGTTAGAGACGCGTGGGTGACGTCATAGTCGAGATGCTATATATATATATATATATATATATATATATATATAATTCTTGGTTCGTTAGTTATCAATAAAACGATATTTCTGCAATAACAATTTAATTGAAATTTTCAGACAGTCTATCCTTAGAGTCGAGGAATGTCTTTATGTTATTAAAATAAATTTTAAAAAATTACCAATTATAAATTATATAACATAAAAATATTTTTCGTAAGCCGATTCTGTGGGACTGTTTTCTGGTAGAACTGAACTTCCGTTTCAATTCATTTCATACACCACGATTTGATGACTCGAATTACAAGATTTCATTTTCTGTTTACTCGATAAGTTTTTATCTCCGATTTCATTTTCTGTTTACTCAATAAGTTTTCATCCCCTATTTTTAAAATTTAAATTCATTTGTTTATCGTCCCAATTTTTGAATTAAAAATTTTTTTGTTATATCAGGAAAAAAGAATTGCTCGCCAGAAGGTGCATTTTGAGTTGAAACATAAAAGTTGAAGAACATTAACAAAACTATCTTTGTTGTAAAAATCATTTTTTTTACAAAATTGGCAGTACATGTTTTTTTGTTTTTTTTAACTGTTGTTTCTATATATAAACTATAAATTGTTAGGTGAAAGTACAGGGTTTTTTTTCGAGGAAAATTTACGGTTTGGTAACATGCTGAAATAATAGCTTTTTATTCTTTTTCAGCAATTCTTACCATGCAAAGGGGAGAGTGTTTTGTAACTATTCTGTGCTTTCAACTGACAATTTATTATTAAAAAAAAGATATTGTGAAATTATAAAAAATAAAAAGATATTGGGAAAATTGAATTCAACTTGAAAAAAAAAACCCAAACGTGAACGGCGCGTTCAACATTGTAGCCAGAGCCTATTTGGCAATAAGGTCCGATTCGTATACGTTAGTCGTTTAATGGACTAATGGATACGTTAGTCGTTTAATGTTTGCTTTTTTTCCCGTAAATTGTTGTTAAAGTTTTTTTGTTTTTTTTTAAAAGAAAACCTTTTTTAAAAAAATTGAAAGTACACTTTATTTTTACAGAAGTTGTTTTTCTATTAGAAAATATGAATGCTTTTTCTTTATTAAAGAAATTGTTAGGTAAAATACAGAAAAGTATCTACCAAGAAAACCATTATTTTTTCAGCCATTCTTACCAGGGGAGGAGATGGTGTTTTGTAACTATCCTATGCTTTCAACTAACAATTTATTAAAAAACAAAGGGTAAATTTTCACATTAGGCCCACCTCCACAATTTTTAACATGGGTAGGTTGGGAGTATTCCGAAAGCCGTTCTTAACATGGGGGAATGGTGGTATTTATTCCAAAGGCCATTTTTAACATGGGGAGGTTAGGGGCGTTTATTCCGAAAGCCGTTCTTAATATGGGGAGGTTGAGAGTGTTTATTCATGGCCGCCAATGAATTATAGTGCATAGTACAGGTCTTTATATCTAAAAAAAACTACTTGCCTCTGCAAATTTTAAATGATATTTTCTTAGTTAACATAGTCGAAAACTTAGAAAAGTAGCTATTTTAAAGAAAATTGTAGAGGTGGACCTAATGTAAAAAAAAAAAAAATACAAAAAAATAAAAAGATATTGGGAAATTTAAATTTAACTTGGAAAAACAATTTTAAAATAGCACGGTACAAAAAATAAAAATAGACAGAAAAATACCCCCTTCAGGTTTGTACTTGCACAAAGATTTGAAAAATTTATCAATAAAAACAAATATATAAAAGGTAAATGTTTTGAAAGGCAAGATAAGTTACTTTTCTACCTACCTGGATAATTTTTTAGTGTTTTAATTTAATGTAAAATGTTTATTCGGCTCGAAAAACACAGTGTTTACAGCTACATTTGAAAATTACAAATGGCGGCAGACTATGTGTTAAACACGATAAGTTTGGGAAAATGAGTTAAACCTAAAAATTTATACAAAATACTGTAAAAAACACTGAATATATGTCAGCCTATGTCACGGTAACATATATTGAGTGAAGCTTTAATCCCCATCTTTTTCTGCTAGGTATATCCTATCCATGCATTGGTTTCGGTATGTTATCTTATGTATGGATAGCTGTTTCCTGGTCTTTGTATCGAGTCTATTTATGTTATATTGAGGGTAATCTATAATACCGAAACCATACGTGATCACAGGTATTGAAAGTTGATTTATAGCGATAATTTTGTTATTATGGCTTAGTTCTTTTTCAGACGTACTGTATATTCCTGTTCTGCCGTACGTCTCATCTTATCATGTTCCACGTTTACGTTTTCCTTGATACCGAGGTACTTGTATGTGGCATCCATTCCCAAATCTTCAGTGAGGCTGTCGGTGATCTGAAGATGTTCAGATATTGTATTTTTTGCTCTTTTTTTTATACATTTGGCATATTTGTCAAATCCAAACTCCATACAGACATCCTCTGAGAACGTTTTTACTATTTCCATTAGGGTAACAAGCCGTTTTTCTGTTTCTACATAGAGTTTCAGATCGTCCAAGAAGAGTAAATGATTTACTCTATTAATATCCTCCTTTCTTCTGTCTCTACTGAGATTGTGCCCAGCATCACATCTTTTAGAATCTTGCTGAATGGTGATAGGCTATCGCATTGAAATATACCTTGCAAGATGCTAATATTTGAAATCTGCAGTGCCCCTTCCACGTGGTGTAGAGCAATACATGTTTGCTACATGGACATTTGTTTGGTAAGGAAAGTTCTTATGCTCTCATAGAACGGTGTGCAGAATGGCAAAAAATCTTCTACCACCATTGACCATACAAATAGAAAAGAAGACTTACTCTCTCCCTGTTCCGTTTCGTTGATATACCATAGGTACGGCACATTTTGAGCCCTCCCTTTACTTAAAAAATCACCAAAAATCAGGAAATTAACCAATTTTAAGGAAATTTTCAGTATTTATCAAATGATGATCGCGGAATATAATGAACCAATTATTTTTATTTAAATCCGAGTGAAAATGTATTATTTTGTTTAAACAAAAAATACATTTACTAAAGTTATAGTTTTCAGTAGTAAATAAAAAAAACGCAATACTTTATTTTTGCTTTTTTTATATAAATAAATCATCGTAATTTGTAACAATAAAAATAAAATAAAATAAAATAATTTTTTATAGGAATATTACAAAAAAAGCCCCTTAATCCGTATTAATGAATTCGATATAACTCGAAGAAAAATGAATTTCTCGAACTGCCGATATTACCATTGAATTAAACATTGCTTATTTAATATTTTCACACAAAAAAATTGTTATTGTAAAAAAATACGGGGTTCGCATAATTTTTATATGCAAGATTTTAATAATTTCCTTGCTTGCAAGAATGAGAAACTTTCGGCGTAACATATTTTTATATAATATTGAACAATAATTAAGAAAAAAAATTAAAAATAGGAACATAGAAAACTAATGAAATAAAAAAAAGCAAAAATTAATACAAACGTTCAAAAAAGGAATGTACGGATGCGCGACTGAAAAAAAAAAGAACTTCCTCCCTTTTAATTATATGACGTCATTTTCACAGTCTTTCGACTGCCTGAAATTTTGGGCCTTCGTAATTTTCGTGTTTACAAAATTTTAGTTAGTTGCGTTTTGCGAACGCAAGAATCATTCGGTTTTGTGCTAATTAATGTATGTTTTGTACAAACAAGGTATTTTTCTATTCAATTCAATATCTTAGGACTTTACTAACGGCATAATCACTCGGTTTGGGGCTAATTAATGTTTTGTACAAACAAGGTGTTTTTTTTTATTTATTTAATTCAATATCTTAGGACTTTACTAATTATCTTTGAAATAGACCCAGAAAACTAATATTTATATTTGAAAGGATTTTTGTACAATGAATTTATTTAACTTCAAAATTTAGCTGAATTTGGTAGCTTGCTGTGAAAATATTTTCCATAACTTTTTTTTCACGTGCACAAATATTTTTTTTCTTTTGGAAACAAAGTTTAGTCCTTTATCATTCAAATACAATCAAAAAGTAGTCGGAAACAAAAAAGTTATGATAAATCGGCTTTCAAAACTAGGTCCCCCATTTTTGTCCGTCCATTTTTGCCCGTACCTAAAATACCAAAAAGAAATTTAAAACTAGTATGAGCAAATATATTTCTATGTAATTCTCCACGGAGGTTTCTCCTTATGAATCCGGTCCCTATCACAATAAAGCCTTACGCTTCAGTGACAAACTGCTTTGTTTACGGGCGAAAAAAAAAAAAAATAACAAAACAACAACAAAAATAAAAACAAGAAAAATATATTGTCGTTTAGGTATTTTTTATCAGTATATTCTTTCTCTGGTGTTGAATTTAACAGATTGAAAGAGAAAGAGAGAGAGAGAGAGAGAGAGAGAGAGAGAGAGAGAGAGAGGAAGAGTGGGAGGGAGAGAAAGGGAAATGGATAGAGATAAACAGAAAAAAAGAGAGGAGATTTGAAATACTCATTGCATGAGAAAGTATACTCGCGATGACGTCACGAAGAGCTACGACCTTTCACCCCAAGTGCTGCTGGTTGACCTTTGGTAATATTAGTCGTGTTTTGAAGCACATTTAAAACCACAAGGTAAAGAGAAGAGAAAGTAAAATCATGTGTTCCTTTTTCTCTTCGCTAATTTTCAAATTGTACTGTGATTTTAAAACGTACAAGCTGACAAATTGGTCGGCTTCCGTAGAAGCTTCTTGTCGTCCTTATTTGTATGCGTTAATATCTGGTGAACTTGTATTGGTTTCTGTTTCGTCTTGTATGTACAAATATACACAAAGGTCGTTCTAATGTAAATGCAGCCGATTATTTAACTAAAAACCTTAAAAGGTTAAAAGCTACGGAGACGGGAGTCGTACCATTAAAACGCGCGACCTTTTGTGTCCCGGAATTTATTTTTACACATAGTCATCACCATTCTTAATGTATTTTTGCTAGCAATTATTCGGCGCATATCTTCTTCCAGTGCATGTCCACAACAGGAGTCTCACGTCTCCCACCATCAATATCTGCATGGGCGCCCGGCGTTGCCCGGGTGTTTAGAGGTGTATGTTGAGCAAAAAAAAAAAAAAAATGTTGTAGTAGGAAGGCAGGCTCGAACCCGTACCGCGAAGGAAGAAAAGAACGGGGGAAAAACGTGACGTCTTTGCTGTTACGACCGTCGCCAAACCGGCAGTGACGTAGGTTTAAATTAAGGCTAAACAATCGAGCAGATGGGATGATGTTTAGACCAGAAATTGTCTGAGTAATTTGGTAGAGACCGCAGAGGTCAAATTTTTAAAACTTTGACCCCTATTATAACCCGTTAACATTTATTGTTTTAGGCTGAAATCAAGTTATTAAGTTAGATCCATGTCAAAGGAACCTATATCTAAAATTTCAAGTGATTAGACCCCAAATTGTCAGAGGAGTTTGGTAGAGTCTGCAACGGTCAACTCTTTGACTTCTTGCCAGCCAAAATGTCTCCCCAAAACTGATTAAAAAGCTTCTTGCCTGTCTGAATACCCTTTATGTAATTTTTCAAATGTTTAGACCCAAAATTGGCTTAATAGTTTGCTAGAGATCGCAAGGGGAAATATTTTGAATTTTGACCCCTTGCTAGCCAAGTTTTCAGCAAAAAGAAACGATTAAAAAGATTGCCCTATGCCTGAATACACTTTATGTAAATTTTCAAATGTTTAGACAAAAAATTGGCTTAGTAATTTGGCAGAGACCACAGGGGTAAAATATTTTTTATTTTTAACCCCGATTATGACCCTTAACATTTATTGTTTTGGGCTCAAACAAATTACAAAGTTAGATCCATTTCGAAGTAACCTATATCTAAAATTTCAAATGTTTAGACTAAAAAATGGCGGAAAAGTTTGGTAGAGTTCTCAAAGGTAAAATTTTTGAACTTTGACCCCTTAACAGCCAAATTTCTGGCCAAAGCCGATTAAAAAGATTTTCCCAAATCTCCTTACCTCGTATGTAAAATCTCGAGCCTGTAGACAAAAATTGACTGAGTTATTTGGTAAGAAAAGTGTACACAAACAGACACGCAGACATTTTCACTTATATATATATATATATATATATATATATATATAATGCATTCGTGTTAGTCATTGATTTGGCGAGTACATACATTTCCAGAATTTAACATTATCGGTTCATAAGAAAAAAAATATTATAGATAAATAATAAAATATATAATATATAAATAATAAAAAATACATATTATAGACAAGCAGTCCTAAATGTTAACATACAAATATAATGCACGCTTTATATATCGAATGTTTTAGAACAGAGGTTGGCAACCTATACAATCCCGTGGGCCGGATTATTTTATAATGACATGTCGCCGCCTAGACAAAGGCCAATAATAAAGAAAAAAATTAAGGAAATATACATATGCAAACCTATACCAACCTTAATATTTAAAACCATAATAAAAATAGACATTGAGTAATCAGAAAGAAAATCAATCTAAAATAATAAAAAAAACACCTAAAAATTGTTTTTTCTCAAGGAACGTTGTAATACTTCAAAGTGAAAAAAAAATCAACCGAAGTGAAATGGATAAAATTATGATGTGTATGTTGCAACTGTTATTGAAAATTGAACAAAGGACGAATCACACACACAAACAAAATTGAAACTCATATTCTAATATATACGAGTATAAATAGTTGCAAACATATACATTTACGTACGTAACATCCACATATTCATTAATCATGTATAATGCGCGTATGTTTAACCGTGTTAAGATTTCTGCTACCTCGCATGTCAGTCCCTTCTTTGAACTTTTGCTTCATTTTACCTTCCGCTTCTGTTATGCTTAAATGTAGCCGAGAGTTATAACAAATATGTATTCATTATTTTACATTAAACATAAACAACATGACTTGGTAAAATAAATTTCATGATAGATAACTGGCAGATAGTACAATATTTTTAGTGCACTGAGATATGTAGGCATTCTGTGGAGAATGGTATAAATTTCATTTAATGCTCGATTATATAGTTAAATTGAGAAGTATTGACAGATCTACATATTCTCATTTAATTACAAGGCTTTCAATATAGATAAAAATAATTTATATTAACAATAGTTGAATATAGTCGTCAAAGTTATTATTTATTAATTTAGAAACATTGTTGAAATTATTTGTTTATAAATACGTAGCAGCGGTGTTAATTAAACAAAGGACCAAAGAATTAATGGGAAACAGTGTGAATTTTATTAATTGAGAGTTTCCCAATATTTGGTTTAAAACTTGTTGATGCTATGAAGAAGGTATCTCCAAGATGGTTATCAGTCAATTGTCTTCTTAAATATTTCTTAGTTTATTTCCATTTTGAAAAAAGTTGTTAACATTGATTCCAAACACAGATGCCATCTTTTTTACGTGGGTTACTAATTTGAATTACTTTCCGTTTAGCAAAAAATATATTTTGCGTAAAAATTAAAGAAATATCTTGGGAATAAAATGTTGATCTCAATAGATCATCATACTGCATTTCTATCAATTCTATTTGAAAATATTCCGATATTATCTCTGTCTTTACATCAAATGGTGTAGCAAATAATTTAAAATAATTTTTATGAAAACCAAATCAGGCAACCCCGATACAAATTCGTTTCGCAAATGCTGGATTACATTCACAAATAGCTCCAAATCTTGTAATTTCCTTGCTTGGAATGATGGGAAATGTGCATAATTTTTTCTTTCGAAGTTGATGTTCCCACAGCAATGTTTTCAAACGCTACAATAATAGTATGCATCACATTTATAAGCTGAATTTTACCTTGAAGTAATAAATTTAAATGATTTAAATAAGTCACTATAGCCACAACCAACGCTAAAAAATAAAAGATATGCAGATATTTATGAATTATATATAAACACAACAGCTATTTCTCTGATAAGTAAAAAATTGAGATGAACCCCGATATACGGTGGCCCTAGGATACGTTCGTTTCAAATAACGATGTAGAAGGCGATGTTTTTTTCCAGCCGCTGATTACGGTATTTTCCCCGCCTTACGGTGCTATTTATAATGTTATTTGATTATATACATGTGCATTTTTTATATATAGGAGTCACCACTTATAAAAGCTCTGAGGCCACTCCAAGATAAGGATTATTGAGTGTACAGTAATCAATGGTATAATATCGTAGTAGTCGTTATTAATAAGCATTTGGTAGATTGGATTACTTAAGGGGGGGGTTCAACAAGAATTCGTTTATGTTGGACTTGAAGACAAGAAAGTTGTAGTCATCTGGGAAACAGGCAAACGAAAGAGCGTGCAGTTCTAAGAAAGAAGCATTGTTCATGGAATGTACGTTTTGATTAAGGCACAGTTAAAGAATGGGGAAGATATTGAAAGTGGTTTTAGCTAGACGGGTGTTTTTCGAGAAAGATTGACGAGGGGGACCAAAGATTGGAGCTCAGACGAGCACTTGCCGTGGAAGTAACGATAAAACAAAGACAGGCTCGTGACGTCACTTCTGTGGGAAAGAGGTTGCAGGGAAGAGAAAAGGTCATCCCCCACTAAGTTACGAAGTCTATTTTGAACTCTGTCAAGGCAGAGTAAGTTGCTTCTAGCAGCTCCTGCCATGATGTGGCAACAATACTCCACCCCTGAACGTACGTGGCTTTTATATAGAAAGAGAATTGCATCATGAGTGAGATATCTACTGGAGCGGTAGAAAGATCCCACCATTCTTCCAGCGACATTAGCAACAGATTTGATGTACGTGTTCCATTTCAAATCAGGAGTAAAGGTCAAGCCCAGAAGCTTGTCAAAACATGAAGCTTCTCCAAGACGAGAGCCCTCCATTTCAATTGACGTCAGATGGGGATCAGAACGTTGATGATGTAAAGATAAGAGCTTGGTTTTAGATGCATTAAAAGTAGCTAGCCACCTCTTCCCCCATTGTACCACGTGCTCAAGATCAGAGGAGAGATAATCAGAAAGAACTTGATCATTTACGGCTTTTGATGTGTTGCCATAGATGGTAGTATCATCAGCATAGATGTCAACGAATGATTTAAGTATGTGTTTTGGGAGATCATTGATATAGATCAGGAAGAGAGGTGGGCTCAGGATGGACCCCTGAGAGACTCCTGCATTAATAATGTGAGCATCTGATTTCTGCCCATCAACCACTACTCTTATAAACCTCTCAGAGAGAAATGATTTTATAATTGAGAAGACATTTCCAGCTATATTGTAGCTGGAAATCTCGTGAAGTAGGCCTTTATGCCATACCCTATCAAAAGACTTTGATATATCAAGAGCAATTGCCCTGGAAAGGAAGCCTTTGTCAAGAGATTCACTAATCCTATGATATAGAATTGTTAGCACATCTACTGTGGATCTAGCAGAACGGAAACCATATTGCATGTCACTAAGGAGGTTATTTCTGCTGAAGTGGTTGACTACTTCCTTATTTAATATGCACTCTAGTAACTTAATCATGACGCACAGGGGACTTATTGGTCTGTACTGAGAGGGAGATGATCTATCACCTGAATTCTTAAATACAGGACATACTGATGACATTTTCCAGGGTGTTGGGAAGCAATTCTCCTTATGACAACGCTTAAACAGTTTTGTGAGTACTGGAGCAAGGTATGACTGAAACTTTTTCAACATTATAATTGGAATGGCGTCAGGGCCAGTTGCTTTACTGGAATTAAGGCTCTTGATTAGCTTGGCGACATCACGCACATAATTTGTAATGCTGTATCCCGGGGTTCTACTGCATAATGCTCTCGCGGTAAGCTTGAACATTTACACTAAATTTATTTCTTATTGAATAAGTAAATATGAAGAGCACTGGTTACAATCATTTGAATTTTATTTCGGTATTTAAAACATTTGAGAAGAGGAGGAATATAATAAGATAAAAACATGACGCTTTAAAAATGTCGGCAACTTACAAAGAGTAGGTGATAAAGGGTCGCTATTTGGGGAATGAAATAGAAAGCCGGCCGAGACAACATCGTACCTTTAAAACTGTTCGCGTATTATGTCTGTCGCCGGTCTGTTGGTCAAATAGGCTCTCAGTTTTTTTGATTTTTTAACATTACATAGAAGCGGGGGTGACAATATGCTGATTGTGTTTTGCGATTATAGCATTCAAATTCGATTAAGTGGATTAGAGATACATAACAGCAGGCATTTTGTCGAATTCGAAAGCCTTGTCTTCCATGTTAAAAAGAGTAATTGCTGATCAGGCTCGCGGGACGGTGAAAATACCTTCGCAGGCTCGTATTCGGCGTGTGGGCTGTAAGTGATGACCCTTGTTTTAGAATATATAAAAATTAATAATAATCCGTTCATTAGTTTAAAGAATTCTATATACGCTCCCCATATATATATATATATATATATATATATATATATATATATATATATATATATACATACTGCTGATCAAAAATTTAAGACCACTTAAAATTTTAAAAGGAAACCTTTTTTAAGGATGGATTTTAAACCCGTCCGACTTAAGGTTACTAATACTACAATCTATAAGGTTATGGAAACAAAAAGAACATTAAAAAAATTGCATTTAAAAAATTGTATTTTTTATTAAATAGGCTTTTTACGCATGATCAAAATTATAAGACCAAGAGTATAAATAGTTAGATTCATTGTAATTCTAATGTTTTTAGTTCAGTTAGAGATTAGCAATCACTGTGTGAAGGTGTTACCATGCTTAAACACAGAAAACTACCTGAAGTTGAGCGCTCTCGAATTCTAGGATTCCATAAGCAAGGTTTGTCACAGCGAGCGATAGCAGCTAAGGTAAATCGCAGTAAAACTGTTATTTACAACTTTCTAAAGAACACTGAGAATTATGGAAAAGCAAAATCCTTTGGTACGCCATCCCAAATTTCTCCTGCATTGAGTAGGAGAATCAGATGGGTTGTCATGAATGACAAAGGACTTTCTTCTCGTCAAATTAAGGCAGTCACATATGCTGATTGCAGTTAAATAACCATCAGACGACACTTGCAACAAAAAGGCATGGTAAATAAAAAGCGTAAACAAATTCCTCGACTGCTTCTACATCACAAAGTGGTGCGCTTAATATTTGGTTGTGAATACCAAACCTGGGACGTTGAGAAGTTGAAGAAAGTCCTGTTTTCTGATGATAAAAAAAACAATTTACATGGTCCTGGTGGCCTCAAGCGATATTGGCATGACAAAAACATGCCCCTTGAAATTTTTTCCACATGCCATAGTGGTGGAGGGTCCGTAATGGTATGGAATGCCTTTTCTTACAGAGGGACGATGGAGCTACAGGTGGTGCAGGGTCGTCAGACAGCAGCTGGTTATGTTAGCATGCTACAAAAAACATCTTTGAGGATGGAGCGTCATCGTTTGTGTGGGTATGGATGGTTATTCCAACAGGATAATGCTGCAATCCATACTGCAAAACGGATCTTGAGCTTTCTTCAAGAAAATGGAGTTCATCTCTTGGGACATCCTGCATGCTCACCGGACTTGAACCCAAGTGAAAATGTTTGCGGATGGATGATGAGAGAGGTTTATCGAAATGACAAACAATATTCAACAAAAAATGACATTCGTGAAGCCATCTTCAGAAATTGGAACAGGATCCCTGCACCTTAATCGAAACCCTTAATTCGAGCATGCCCCAAAGAATTTTTGAAGTCATCAAAAGCAGTGGAGGTAGAACTCATTATTAAGTTTGATTGTTGCATGTTTTCATACACTTTTCATACACATTTTGTGCAATTTAATAGAATTTTTGTCTCTGGTCTTATAATTTTGATCATGTGTAAAAAGCCGAATTTAATAAAAATGTAAATTTTCAAAATAAATCTTTGGAATGTAGCTTTTTGTTTCCATAAACTTTTAGGTTGTAATATTGGTAACCTTAAGTCAGAAGAGTTTAAAATCCATCCTTAAAATAGAGGTTTCTTTTAAAATATTTTTAAGTGGTCTTAAATTTCTGATCAGCAGTATATATATATATATATATATATATATATATATATATATATATATATATATATATATATATATATATATATATATATAGGGTGTTAGAATGTGATGAAAAAAATCAAATAAAGTGCTCGATGGCAAATGTTGGAGCTAATTAAAAAAAATATTTAAAACCTATACATACATATGACAAATACGAACCAGCGGTTTCATTGTATAGGAACAACCTTCTTTGGTTAACTAAAATCCGATACAAATCATCATCGACATGTGAAAAAAAGGAAAAACAAACGATAAAAAATTTGTTCTCCTCTTTACACATGACGCTGATGATTTGTATCGGATTTTAGTCAACCCTAAAAGGTTGTTCATATACAATGAAACCGCTTGTTCATCTTTGGAATATGTATGTATAGTTTATATATATATATATATATATATATATATATATACCCGTCATGTATAAGTGTGCTAAAAAAATCATGCTTCGGCAGAGTTTTTACTAAGCAAATTGAAATGATGAAAAAAAAATAACTTTCAATTTACAATCATCAAATCTCAAAACAAAGAATATAAAAGGATTTTTGCCTTGATCTATGCAATTTTAAAAAAGTAAGCTCCACTTGAGAGAAGGAACAAATAGTAAAATAAAAATAAAATACTAGTTTGTATAAACTTGAACATTTTAAAAATTGTAAGTAAGCGAATTTTCTATAATCTGTTGAAAGAGAAAAAAAATTAAAGAAAAGGTTCGAACGTTTCAGCATTGGTTAGAAAAAACTTTCTTGAGCAATAAAGTATATGAATCTAATAGAATCGAATGACAAATTTCCTGTACTTCTATGTATTTCCCTTTGTAATAATCACTTTCTCTGCTATTTTCGAATCACTTCTTAAAACATTGTTTATAACTACACATCACGGACTAATGAGCCAAACTACTCACCTTCTAGATATACGAACAGCTATTTCTGTCGATGACGTAAAATTACAGGTAAGGATCGACAAAAACCCCCACACTACAGAACTATGTAAATACAATCACCTGATTTAGTTCAACCAATAAAATTATTTCATGTCTGTTAAACCTCCTTATGCGAAAATCAATTCTGACTACTCCAGATACGACGAAATAAAAAACAAAAAAAGCAAAACAAAAACAAAAACAACCCACGAGGTAGGATTACAATAAAGGGCCGCAGTATAACCTTGTAAATAACTTTGTCTGTAAAATTAAAAGATATTTGAAAGCTTAATATCTTTTCCGGCGTTCTAGGCTTGCAACCGGTCGGCGTTTAAAATGGTTTACGATCTCGTAATGAGAGAAAGGTTGGCACCGGTAACAGAATCCTCTAATTGAACTATTCATCGTCTCTTTAAAACACGATGTAAGGTATGATGACCAGGAAAAGAAAACGTATCAGTGGAATTTTTTTCGGCTAGTTGGGTGAGTCGGGCTATGTTTGTTTAGGGGGGGGGTACAAGTGTATAAAGGATTAAGGAGTAATTAAACAAGTAGGATTCCTTATAGGACAAATCGGAGCTGTTAACAACGTGGGTGGCATTTTTTTTTTGGAATTAAGAATTAGGGTCTAGATAAAAAAGGCCACACCGTCCCCCGTCTCACCTTACGTGATATCAGGTGAGGATCGTATATAAGCGGCATAGTTTCACGCCGATGTATCCGACCCTGTGTTCGTTGAGTGCAGGTTGTTGTGCACGGCGCGTCTACCCGATGGCGTATTACTTGATCAAGAACAATGGATAATCGCCTTCGTTTATCCATCTGGAAGCGTGCAGTCTTTTCTATAAACATGCAAGACGTTGTTATTTACATATATATATACACGTTTGGCTTAAGGCCATAGCTAGGGAGTGCCAACACACATAAAGAAAATCGAATGAAAAGCCTATTCATTGAGATGAGCTGCAAGCCGATAAACACTGGAGTTAGATTAGCTTGTTTACTTAAAGATCTTGTTTGCCACAGGGCCACTGTTATGGAGTGCACAATTAAGATCGTATTACTTGCATTGCCGTAATAATCAGTTAATCTATTTAAATATTAAGTCTGCCACAGGACCAATGCTACGGAGTGCATAATTAAGGCCGGTTTAATTGCATTTGCGTATTCATAATTCTTCTAGTTGAATATGTTGTCAGCCACAGGGTTACTGTTACAGAGTGCAAATTATAGGCGGCTGACAGCGAATAAGTCGTTAACAACACGGTGTGAAAACCTGGAGTTGCCATGTTCTAATCCAGTTCTTTCTAGAGCAACAGTTTCATCAAGCCCATAACTGATGTTGTGTTTAACCGTCTGGAAAGGAGGTAAAATAAATAATGTCACGGACTGTACAATTAAGATGTGTTTATTTACAATTAGTCGCTATTTAGTTTAGGAAGAGTTTGACATGGTATGTTTTTAATTTGTGAGACATTTCAGCTTCCGAAAAAGGAGTACTCTATCTAAGGAGTAAAAATGTGTCAGTCTAGAAAGATTTCTCCTCCATCTATGGGACACAAAAGACGAAGTGAGGCATCAGAACATATACTGCACTTCCAAAAGGTCAAGGAATCTATATATAATGCGATAGTGTGTGTGTTATTTTCTGTATCAAGCTTACATCCGGGTCGTTTAATTGTTATGTACTTCCATTTCTTGTCATAAATAATTTTACCAAAAATTCTTCATAAGTTTTAGTTTCGGTTTCGATTATATTTAATGGCACTTACGTCATCTATTTTTTTATAAATAATTTTATCAAGAATTCTTCATAAATTTTGATTTCGGTTATGGCTGAATGAACTCAAGTTTATATATATATATATATATATATATATATATATATATATATATATATATATTAAGGCAATCATTAAGGGAGGACGTATTCCTTCGGAATTCAGTTTATATTAAAAAAAAGAGCGAGGAGAAAAGGAAAATGGATAGCGACTAAAAAATAAAAGTAGAGAAATAGAAAAAAAAATCAAAACGAGCCAATTGACATGCTTCGCCCTCACTCATCAAAATTGGAATCGAGGGATTTATTTTTTAGTAATTTGTTTTTCTTAATGATAAAATCTAAAAACAAGAGACGGGAGCAAGAGCAATCGTATGAGGATGTATTTTAGAGGCTGATCACTTCAAACCCAACAAGCAGCCCTTTTGCTTACAAAAGGAAGGCTTCCTAAGGTGAGCGTGAACAGTCTACAAGATTTTTAGATGATATACGGGGTGAGCTCAACTCAATACGGAGAAAGAGTCGATGCTGAAGTTCGTTGCACAATCCCGGTATTTAATAAAGTGTTCCGTTATAGCGGATCCATGTGTGTTGTTTACAGCGTCGGTAGGTAGGAATGTTCCATTCCTGATTTTGCTCGGTACATGTTGTTGTATACGACTTACCAATTTTAAAGACGTTCGACCTACGTAGTCGGCACCGCAACCACATTTAAATGAATAAATGACATTACTAATATGATGAGGGGGTAGAACATCTTTTTTATTGGAAGCTATTAATGGTTTTGTATTATAAACAACACGAACATTTGAAGCAAAATAACACCCTTCAACAATTGAACTAATTTGTTTAGTGAACTTTTCACTTACTTTCCCCAACCACAGCAATCGAATATAAACCGGACATTTATCCACCATATTGGGGGTTGTTCGTAAAAAATCTGCTCTTTTCCTTTTAATGGTGGTTTCAATTACATCTAAAGGATACCCATTATTGGACACAGCATCTGTAATTGTATTTAATTTCTCATCCAATTTTTCTGGCGAGGGCACAATATGTTAATGTCCAAATTAAATTATATTTGCGCTTGTTAGGGCAGAATGAATCCCAGCGTGTATACAGCCCAGTGAATGTTGGTTTGCGATAAATCGATGTAAGGTAAGTAGATGGAGTTTTCGTTACCAAAACATCGAGAAACGCCAGGGCGGAATTATCTTCACTTTCATACATATACTTTAACGCCGGATGCATACTGTTTAGTAACGAGAAAAATTCGTTTGCCTCCGAATTACTATCAAATAGGCAAAACGTGTCGTCTACATATCTAAAATAGACCAATGGTTTTATGGATCCGGACATTAATTTTTCCTCATGGAATCCTACAAAAATGTTAGCCAATGTGGGTCCCAACACGGAGCCCATCGACACACCATCAATTTGCCTGTACATTACATCATTAAAGCTAAATTCAACGGATGTAACGGCAAATTTAATTAGTTCAACAAATATGTGTTCAGGAACGGAAGGTGTTGGACTTTGGCTGCGATATAAAAAGTCAGCACAAATGTCTATCGTTTCTAAAACGGGGACGCAAGTAAATAAATTGCTGATTTCATAGGAACACATAAATTTCTTTGTACTCGTTGATTTTTGCGTGTAGTCAGCGAAATGAAATGAATCTTTCAGACAGTATTTACTATAATACTTTGATACTGGCTGAAGAATATTGAAGATCTATTTTGCAACCTTCTGTTGTGAGGACCCTACCATAGATAGAATGGGTCTTGAGGGAATATCCGCTTTGTGTGTTTTGGGTAGGCCATATAATCTTGGACGGATAGAGCCCGATGGTCTAATCTCACTAGCTACCTCAGAAGAAAGTAAACCACTTTTTACCCATTTAACTAATTTTTTCTGGAATTTAGATTCCAGAGTACTCGTGGAATCATGGATGTCAACAGGGCCTAATTTAACAAATTTGTCACTATCGCTTAATATAAGTGACATTTTGTTGACGTATTCCTCATGATTCATTATGACTACCCCATACCCTTTATCGGGTCTAGCTATCACGAGGGATCTATTTTTACGTAGAGTTTTTATGACGTGAAGGTGTTCATTACGCCATTTAAACTCTGAATAGGATACTGGTGTACTAGCGTAACTGTGGACAAGGTTGTTTAAACTTGCTTTTAAGTCCCTTAATTTATTCACGGAAACCGGTTGAAGTTTATCTGAAAACCTAAAACTTCAAACTCAGAGAATATCTCTTCTCGTTTTGTATTACTTGGTGGAATGCAAAATTCCAACCCATGATCGAGTACGAGAAGTTCAACTGGGGACAGTTTCCAAGAAGATAGATTTAATACGTTACCACCTACATTTGCGTTGGTAAAGCAACCGTATTTCTTCTTTATTAGATGTTTTAATTTATTATCAAATTGAAACTGTAAATTTTTTACAGCTTCGCTTTTTGATAATAATAAGATACCGTAGGAAACGAACTTTATGGCACAAAGATAATATTCCCACTATTTCCCTCCAGAATTGCATGCATCTACTCCTGAATCTTTCCAGATTAAATGCTAATTAATCCGAATGATTCAGGAACAACGCTTTTTCAATCGTATGCCCAGGATGTAATCTTGCTTTTTTTTTTTTATCTTAGATAAAATAAACGAGGGACATACATTATTATTTACGCAAGAACGTAGAATGTTTTTTGTTCTCAAGTTGATCTTATTTTACTTTTAATTAAAATGATGTTGTTTATTTTTTTAAAATAAAACTTCGGTTGTACCGGGTCTTTAAATTGAATATTTAACCAATCTCGAGGCTTTTGCTAAAAAGTGCACAATTCAAATTGCTTTAATAATATTATTATATTAAACAACTTGTCTTTTTAATCATTTATTTATTGCGGACAATTATCATGATCTTTATTAGTTGTTTTTTTCACAACGTTTCGGCCAACTATTCCTCTAGCCTATTCATATCCCGTCGCGGTAACCACCTGACGAAGGCCAGAGGAATAGTTGGCCGAAACGTTGTGAAAAAACAGCTAAAAAAGATGAGGATAATAGTCCGCAATAAATAAATTAATAAATAATACTCATCTCAATAAGCATTTCAATTAATTAAATAATATAGTCTTTTTAATATCAAGTCTGCCACAGGGACACTAGTATGGAGGGCACAATTAAGATCGGTTTAATTACATTTACGTATGAGTCCGTTTACTTATTTCATGACGTAGTCTACTACAAGAGGATTGTTACGAAGTACACTTTTGAGATAAGTTTAATTGGATAACAGCATTAATTAATTTATTTACATATTTCATTTAGCATAGCTCTACCGCCCGTAAGTGTACAGTTAATATCGGTTTATTATATTAAAATATTAAACAATATTTTTATGGAAATCAGCGTAGAAAAGACGTGAAGTCACTTAATGTAAGGTACTAACAAAAATAGACGATAATTATCGTAAAGAGAGGAGATGCCTATTGAAGTGAAACCCCCTAGGCGACAGGTAGGAGGATAACAGTAGGAAAAGAGTTGTACAAGACTGCATTTGGAAAGAAGCTACTAAAATAGGAAGTTGTATTACAATGAGGTATCAAAACAGCGAATTGATGGAGACTACTAGACCAACGAGTCAAGCGAGTCGGGACAAAAAACGTATAGAATTGATCGGACAATTCCGAGAAACACATGCCATGATATAAAAAAGACTAAGACTAGCAACATCACACATGTGTGTGTGTGTGTGTGTGCGTGTGTGTGTGTGTGTAAGAGAGAGAGAGAGAGAGAGAGAGAGAGAGATAGGGGGCACAGAGAAGAAGAAAAGGTTGGAGTCAATCAAATTACATATACATTCTGCATCTTACCAATAACTGTCAAATGGGACTCACCTAAATGATGATGCCTCCGTTCAGTCACGAAAGACAAAGGATACCCTCTGTAGAGCAGCTGTGCGTGTTATATTAAGCAAGTTTTGCGCAATCTCTAACCACACCTCTTCTGAATCGGTACTGTTTGAATCCAGTCGCAAGGGAAAGTCCAGGACGACCGGAAACAATGTCGAGGTAAGCGGAGAGCACATACAGCACCTGGAAGTCCCAAATAGTTACCCATTTAGTACTGACCAGGTTCAACGTTGCTTAACTTCGGTGATTCAGCGCAAACCGGTGTGTCAACGTAAATATTACAGCTGCATTCCATACATGGATTGATAGTAGATTTGTCGAGACAGAGAATGTCCTAAGGTGTGAGAAAATGTTTAGAGCAATAGAAAGGGCCGACTTTACGAGATGCAGGTGGAGCAATGGATCTACTACACGAATTCGAAAGATTTGATCGGCAAGAAAGAGCAAGAAGATTCAGAGCCGATTTCTTGCCAAGAGCAGAATCTCAGGAAGAAGATGGACATGCCTACGATTGAAAAAGAAAATACAAAATTAATCTAATTTTTCAGATATTATGTCTGCAACAGAACCACGCTACGGAGTGCATAATTATAATCGGTTTAAACGTCTTGCCATATTAATAAGTTAGTTGAATATTTAGTGTCACGTGTTCCATACTATAGAATGCGCAATTAAGATCGGTAAAATAGATATGTGCATTAATCACTTAATCTATTACTTTGAATATGTAGTGTATCGCGATTGACTTGCACACACATTACTATGTCAAAAATATATACTCTTCTATAGACCCACTGCTATAGAATGCATGATAAATTTTGGTTTAATAGCATTACTGTGAGTCATTTTTTAAAAATAGAAATCACTCCAGACAAAGCATGAAGACATTTGATTCATTCATTTTGTGTAAATCAGATGATTCTATTCTTGGCATTGGTTTCCCCGATATATTTATAGCCAGAATTTTTTTTATAGAACAACATCCGATATTTACGAGCCATCTGAAGGTTGCCAACAAGTGAAAGTATTCCTGAAGAACTAACTGGATTCAAACTTGGCACCCCCAGGTTGTCAGACCGTATCGCTCACCATTTAGCAACCGTCATGTCAGGAACTAAAAAAATACTACTTTAAGGTAAAAACAAAACAAAACAAAAACAAACTAATCAACGATATGTGAGTTGATAGATGGATTCAGACTTAAAAAAAACAGCAATTCTCCTCTTTGTCAAAAACATCGCTAAAAGCATATGAAAAACTTTATTACCATCTTCTCGAAAAGACGTTCTACCCCCCCCATCCACTATAATAGTAACGTTATTTACAATTTTGAATGTGGTTGTGGTGACAACTACTTGGGTCGAACGACATTAAGATTAGATGGAAGAATCCAACAACATGTACCCAGTAAAATTAGCAATGGAACCTACCGGGCAACGGACGTTGTTACTAACACATACGGGTCCTCAATTACTGATCATTGACTTAAAACCCGTCTTGTGCAGCGAAATTTAGCACGGACTCCTTTTCTATTCTTAGTCGTGCTCATTCATTATATCACCTTAAGATCTTGGAGACTATTCACGTTCGACTTAGAAAACCTTCGCTTTGCAAGCAAAGGGAATGCCTCCTGGGTTTGAACGTGATTAATCTCTAGGGTATTCGACCATAACGCTGTTTTATTTTAATTGTTTTCCCACTTGTTTTCTTCTTTCTCCCCATAAATTGAATAAAACGCAATTTTAATCGCTTTTTACATTCTTTTTTATAAAAATTCCCTCGATACAGCTTTGAGAAGCGAGGGTCGAAACCGGTCAGCTGGCTCCCCATTTCTCTTTCTTTCCTCTCCTGTTTCCCCTTTCCTCCCTTTTTTGGAGAGAAGATTAAAGGAATATATATATATATATATATATATATATATATATATATATATATATACAAATTTACTTTTAATCATGAATCATAAAAGTCTTCCCTTCCTAATTGCAATATTTAAATGTTGTATCCCTAAAAACATTATGATATATATATATATATATATATATATATATATATATATATATATATATATATATATATATATAAATATATTGTCTATCACACCCCCATTGTTACGAGTGCCAAATTCAGATTGGTTCAAGTATATTACAGTGTATTTATTTGAATAGTCAAACTAGAAAAAGGACTGAGTGCAAAATTAAGATTTTTTAATTCCCTCCCTCCGTTCAAAACCGTTAATTTATGTCAATATTTAATCATATGATCACCGTATCAAAATCCAAAATTAAAATCGATGAAATTCCATTATTGTATTAATCAGTTAATTCATTTTAATATGTAATTTGATACGGATCCACTGGTACATACTGTACGATTAAGATCGACTTTATTGCATTTCAGCAAGAGGCTAATACCAACAACAGTAACGCTCACAGAACTCAACCAGATCACATATGCAGCTGGGTTCTACATTGACAGAAAAATAAACCCCAAAACGTTAAACCACAATCATCGAATAGGGCCCAGAGTGTCCAGACACACACCTCACTGGAAGACCAAGTTGCAAAAACAACTGAACCTCTGCAGGAAGGAACCAAGCACAATAAAACAGTTCATTGCAGATCCGTCTATACAGGATCGACTTAAGGCAACCATCAGAAAACTTTGTACCAAATACCACCATCAGAACATTGAGGGGTTGCATAATACAGCTAGGGAGTTGGAGGAAAATACCAGTATTTGCCAAGAGGATTAAAACTAGGAGAACAAGATTAACTCCCAGATTCAAAACAGGAAGTTTAAAACCAACCAAAGGAGTTTTTACAGGCAGCTTATAAGGGACACCATTACTGTAGATAGTCCACCTGCAGGGGAAGACATGGAAAACTACTGGAAGCCTCTATTTGAAACAGGAGGCAAATACAATCAAGAGGCCAAGTGGATTGAAGATATTATTAGGCTCAACGAAACCAAGCCTAAGATGTAAGAATCAGTTATAACTCCTGGTACAGTAACAAGAAAACTGACACATTTCTTCAACCACAATTGTAATTCTTTTTTTAACGGTCTTATTTAACTTTTTTTTAACGGTCTTATTTAACTCTTTTTTTAATGGTCTTATTTAATTATTTTTAACGGTATTATTTAACTCTTTTTTTAACAGTTTTATTCAACTTTTTTTTTACGGTCTTATCTAACTCTTTTTAATAGGCTGTGACTCATCTAGTTTGTATGTGCGTATGTCAGAGTAAATGAAACATGATGACATACCTGTTTCTGCTGCTCCAAAACTTCTGGCTGAAACAATTGACTGCACTCCATCGCCAATACAGTGATTCCTTCAATAGGATGCTAAGAGGTGAAGAAGCAACACCACCCTGGCTGACAGAGGGGGACACCAGACTAATACCTTAGACAAAAGAGACACAACGCCCAAATACATACAGGCCAACATGTTGTCTAACAATCACCTACAAGCTTTTCACTTGCCTGGTAGCAGACGATATATATGAACGCCTATCTTCTGTGACCTACCTTGAAAAAGAGCAGACAGGGTGCAGAAGAAAAGGTACCAAAGACCAGCTATTGATCAACAAGACCATCTTAGAAGGCTGTAGGAAGAGGCAAAGAAACCTGAGCATGGCACGGATCGATTGAAAAATTATTCGCTCACTGTTACAAAGTGCAGAATTAACATTGGTTTCATCGCATTGCCATATTAGACAGTTTATTTATTCGAATATTTAGTCTACCGCGGATCCACTAGCATGAACTGCAGCATTAAGGTGGGTTTAATTGCATTATTCTATGAATCATTTATTATACTTAAGAAATTCTTTGAAAACTTAGTTTCCGATGGGTCTACTGCTAAAACGTAAAATTAATATCGATTTAATTGCGTTATCTTGATTCTAATCGCTTAAACATTTAGTCTGACGCAAGGGCCATAATCATGGAGTGCACAGATACGATCGATTCAGGTCCATTACAATATTTTAGTTACCTTTTCTCCAAGTGAGGTTAGACAGATGTAGTTTTTAAAAGCCAACACACTAACATTAGCGCACCCAGGGCTACAAAAATGCTTGAACAGCCCCGTCAGACTTTCCCAGTAGAAGCACCTGAGGCAATTAGCAATAAACTAACTCCGTTTTAGAGAAGGTAAAACATATGAAGGTCCCTCCCCCTCCAAAAAATGACAATATGAGTAAAACAACAAAATCATTTTGGATTGATTGTCAAGGACGTATCCTTTCAGCAAATGTATTTGAATCTTTAGTCTGCCACATATCCCAATGCTATGGTGTGCACACTTAAGATTAGAGTTATCATCTACTCGTTTGATAATTTAGTCTGTTACAGAGTGCACATATAAGGTCGGTTCAAATGCATCACCATATGTAACATAGCACAGACGCGCGGATGCAAATGCGTGCGAAATGATATCACTGTTAAGTTGATCGTTTTTTTTTTGTTTTACGGCATATCAACCCTTTTCAGGTTATTTAAAACTGAACCCAGTGATTTTGAAGGACATTTTTTTAATAGAATATATTTGTCTTTTTTTGTTTCAAATTGGTTTCTATTTAACCCATAGTTGGGACCCTAAGCTGGGAACTCACCATCGGTTATAGTTTAAGGTCATATCCAGGACCTCAGCGGTAGGGGGAAAATAAGGACTTTAAAAAGGCCATTAAGTTAGAGACGGGAATAACGTTCAAGATCACGTGAGAGGCGTGGATGACGTTCGCGAGCACGTTCGTGGAGGAAAATCACGTGAAAGACGTGACAGCGTTATCAAGAGAAGAAGGAAATAAATTTAGTTGTACAACAAAAAAGCGAATTAAAGTTCTTATCTATCCTGATATCCTTTGAGACTGAGGATACAACGGGGTTGTTCTTGGACGGCGTTACATATATTAATAATTTAATAAATGCATTCGAATATTAAGTTTGCCAAATGATTACTGCCAGGAAGTGGACAATTAAGATCAGTTCAAATATGAATGAATGCCTTCGTTCTGTCTCGAAAGATAAAGGATGCCCCTGTAGGGGCAACTGCGCGTCTAATTTTGTTGCAAGAGTTGCGAAATCTCCAACTACATCTCTCCTGAATCGGCACTGCTTGATTCCAGTGGCAAGGAGAAGTCTAGGACGACTGGAAGCAATGCCGAGATAAGTGGAGAGCACATAAAAAACCTGGAAGTTCCAAATGGTCACTCATCTGGTACTGGCCAGGCTCATCGTTGCTTTACTTCAGTGATCTGACGGGGACCGGTGTGTCAAACGTGATGTCGTATATGTAAGTTCAAATATATAACCGTGTTAATTAGATGTGTTCACTTTTTTTTTTTTTTTACAAAGGCATCACCACATTATCAAGGCCCAGAGGCCACTCAAGGATAAGGGTTAAAGAGTGTACAGTAGAAATTGGTCAATATAGTAATCATTAGTAATGAAAATTTGGTAAATTTAATAACTTATATGGAACGGCTCATCAAGAACTTATTTACTTTAGATTTGAACACAACCATATTGTAGTCAGCCGGAAAGCAGGAAAACGGAAGACAATTCCACAGGCGTGCAGTTCTAAGAAAGAAGCTTTGTTCATGGAATCTACGTTTAGGTTTAGGCACAGATAAAGAGTGGGGGAAATTATTGATAGTGTTTACAGCTAGACGAGTGTTTCTTGTGAAAGTTTGGCGAGGGGGGACCATAGATTGAAGCTCAGTTGAACACTTTCCATGAAAATAACGATACATCAGAGACAAACTCGCAACATCTCTTCTGTGTTCACTTTTTTCCATAGGATGTCATCACCTTCAAGACAGTCCATCTCAATACGGCCATTACAGTAGCACCTGCCATACGGGCATCAACAATCCTTCCTCTTTGCAAATCTGATAGATTTGTCATTTTAATTTATCTTACTAATATCTTAAATGAAAATATTAACCAATTAATTTAGGACAGCAATCGATGGTTCTGTTCAGTCTCGAACGAGAAAGGATATCCTCTGTATGGGGCAGCTGCACGGGTAATTGTGAGGCAAGGGTTGCGCAATCACTAACCACACCTCTCCTGAATCGACACTGTTTGAGTCCAGTGGCAAGGAGAAGACCAGGACGACTGGAAACAATGCCATGATAAGCGGAGAGCACATACAGCACCTGGAAGTCGCAAATGGTCACCCATTAAGTACTGACCAGGTTCAACGTTGTTTAACTTCGGTGATTCATAAATAATATAAATCAAATAATTATTTTTATACTCTCTTTCCAATTTTAATAAGTGCTTTAAAATGGATGCAAAATTCACAAGTTTTAACATTATTTTGTTCAGCTACTGTACATTAGTATATTAATTACGTAATAATTACGTAATCAATTTATTTTAATATTAGAACCGGAGGACCACTTTTCTGGAGCGCATTGCCGTAGGAATGAGTTCATTTATTTGGCTATTTAATCCGCTATAAGGCCACTGCTACGCAGTACATAATTATAATTAGTTTAATTGCCTTAATAACTGTCTTTTCTATTTTCATGGACATTTATTTTGTCACAGGGAGTGCACAACTATAATGGATTTATTTCCATTGCGCATTGTGTACATGCACATATATGAACATGTCTATTCGTCAGGTAATTCATATGAATATTTTATCCGTCAAACTTCACTGCTACTGTACAATTAAGATCGGTTTAATTATATAATTTTATTCTGCGTGCGAAGACATTGTTGTGTAGTGTCTATTTAACATGTGTTTCAGTATATTTACGTATTAATCGGATTAATGTATTTGCTAGAATAGTCTGGCTGGAGAGATAACGCTAGAGTTTGCAATAAAGTTTGTCTTGATTATATTAGTATATTAATTTGTTATATCAATTTATCTAGCCAGATTTGTCAAGCACACTGTCAGGTTTCGTGATTGTTCATTTATGATGGGATTAATTACATTTACCTATTAAACAATTATATTTTTTTATCACTATTTTCATAAAGTTAGACATGTTCATATATGCGCATGTACACAATTAACGCTTTAGCTAATTAACCGATCATTATGAACTTTGGAATGTAAGGAGTCCAAACATAGATTATATTTAGTTTTAGGAAAAATGGGTAAAAAAAAGAGGCAATCTCTCTGTGAAAGTTAGGATAGCTCTGATTTTCTGAAATTGTAATACTAGGTATTAGACATCAATTAATAATTATTTTTCAATATTTTAGTTTCCTTTGAGTATTTTAAAGGAATTTTAGGGGGAGGGCAAAATATCCTCCATTTGAAAATGAAAATATATCAGATTTGTATTGAATTCGAACTTCAGATACACATTTAAGAAAGATTCCCTCATTTCCAAATTCTTCTTAGGAGCCATTACGGGTATTCCTTAACTTAATGAATTGTACAGTAGCAGTGAAGTTGTGACCTTCAAGAATCAAAATTATGTAATGAATTTTGATGAAAACTTAAATAGGGATTCTAATTTTAAGAGTAAAAATCGCTATATTTGAATTATAATATTGGTATAAAAATTATGATATTGGTATAAAAATTATAATATTGGTATAAAAATTATCATATTGGTATAAAAATTATAATATTGGTATAAAAATTATAATATTGGTACAGTAAATCATAATATTAGTAGAAAATATAATATTGGTAAAAACTTTATAATGCTGGGAAAATATAATATTGGTAAAGAAAATTATAATATTAGTAAAAATAATAACATAGTAAAACAACTATAATATTGGCAAAGAAAATTTTAATATAGACAAAGAAAATGATAATATTAGTAAAAAAACTATAAAGAAAAGTATGATATTGACAAAGAAAATTATAATATTGGTATAAAAATTATAATATTAGTATAAAAATTATGATATTGGTATAAAAATTATGATATTGGTATAAAAATGATAATATTGGCAAAGGAAATTATAATATATGTATAAAAATAATAATATTAGTAAAAAATCTATGATGTTAGCAAAGTAAAATTATAATATTGGCAAAGAAAATTATAATATTGGTATAAAAACCTATAATATTAGCAAATTAAATTATAATATTGGCAAATTAAATTATAATATCAATAAAAAAACTATATTAGCAAGGAAAATTATAATATTGGCAAAGAAATGATAAGATTGGCAAAGAAAATTATGATATTGAAAAGGAAAACTCTAATAGTGGAAAAATATAATATTGGAAAGGAAAATTATAATATTGGCAAAGAAAATTATAATATTGGTTAAGACATTTATAATATCGGTAAAAAATTCTAATGTTGGTAAAAAATATAATGTTGGCAAAGAAAAAAAATCATAAGTTAAACAATAATATTGGTAAAAAAATTTCGATATTCGTAAAGAAAATTATAGTATTTATAAACAAAATTATAATACTGGTAAAAAAATATCATATTGGTAAAAAATTTTAGTATTGGTAAAGAAAATTATAATTTTTGGAAAAAATAATATTGGTAAAGAAAATTATAATGTAGTTAAAAAATGGTAATATTGGTAAAGAATAATAATATCGGTAAAGAAAACTATAATATTAATAAAATTATAATATTGGTTAAGAAATCATAAAAGAAGATTGTGTTTAAAGTTTAATATATACATTTATTACTTAAATGTATTTGCTAGAATATTCTGTCGGGTTGAGAATAACTGCAGCATTCACATTTAATCTCAGTTCAATTATATTAGTTATATTATTTTTAGTGATGAGACGATTGCAATATTTTTCCCGATTCCGATACAATTACCGATCCGTATTAAATTCCCGATTCCGATAAAATTACCGATTACGATTCTTTATAAATCTCTAAATATTTACAATAAAGTGGTCATTTTTATCCGATTACCGTAAAAGCACACATGTTCAGTGTGCAGATATTTGGCTCAGATGATCTACAGATTTCAGTTTGACTGGCAATTTAAAATAAATCAATATTTATTGTTTCATTATTGCTACCAACTGTAAAAGATTTTGTTGCAAACAAAATCAAATAAAAAAAAGAGATAATTCAAGGAATCGTTTTTGGCATCGGAAAATAAATACACATTTTTTACAATTCCGACACCAATTCCGATATCCCAAAAAGTTCCGATTTTTCCGATTCCCGATTCCGATTAATCGTCCCAACACTAATTATTTTTATATTTATAGTTACATTATATCCATTTATTTGTTCAGATATTGTGTCAGGCACATAGCCACGTTTAGAGAATATCTGTTAAAGTTGAGTTTCATTACATTAGCTATTTAACAACTTACATTTTGGCGCATGATCATCGATACGGGGTTTTAATCGCAGTTAAGTTTAATTACATTGGCTTATCATTTATGTAGAAACAATCGTTATGTACGGCTCGGAACCGTAGACACTGAACATGGCGCGTACGAAGACGCTATATCAAGGTTTCTAACTTGAAATTCCTTAAGAACTTATCAAGGGTTCCTTTCACGAGATACTGATAAATAGGCAGAGATTATTAATGCCGTTGCAAATGCATTTTATTCCAGTTATGTGTTTGAGCTTGGCCTAAAAATATGTTGATTTTTTTTTAAATTGCTAATATATTTTAGGAAGACATTTTTTTTTATCTTAGCCAGTTATGAAAAAATATTGCTTGCATTATGAAGAAGAAATAAAAAAAATTATATAATATTTTCTTATGTAAGGATTCCTTGGAACACGACCAGCATCTGGAAATACGTTCCAGCTAATCCAGCGTTTTCAAACCTTTTTACCCCCATGGAACTCTTCCCACAGTTCCATGGAATCCTTATCAAAGGAACTATTTTATAAACTTATTTATATCTCATTCATGATACAAGCAATATTATTTTCATAAGAGGTTTATATAAAAAAAATTCTTTCTTAAATATATTAGCAATTTTGAAAACAAACAAACAAACAAACAAACAAAACATCCCACGAACAAGTCATTGCATGGACTGTTGTATCGTGTGTCACATGGAGCTGAATGCCTTTGAAATTTCCTTCGTGCTTCCTTACTGTACCAACATGAATTTTAATGTAATGTGAAGAAATATCTCGTGCACAACGCCTCACTTTGAACGTCTCATATGAATTTGATGTTACTGAGAATACTACTACTTCTGATACTACTTCTACTACTACTATTATTACTACTACTAAATAATAATAATAATAATAATAATAATAATAATAATAATAATAATAATCTCACCTGTCTGTTTAAATGTATGTATGTTTGTATGTCTGCCTTAAACTTTCAACAGAGGCGACGAATTTTCACGCGATCGATATCGTTTGGAAAGTCGACCCTTCGGACGGCAAATATCGAAAAATTGGCTAAAAGCATTTTTTATTGCTTCACTCTCAACTGGGCAATTTTCTACAAGGAGGGGTCGCTTTTTTCGCGTATATTTTCGAAATCATCCCATCTTTTACATTGACTAGCCTTAATTTAAACGTTCGCCACTTCCGGTTTGGGGATGGACGCAACGGCAAAGACGTCACGTTTTTTTCATGCTTTTCCTCCTTCGCGATACGGGTTCGAGCCTGCCTGCCTACTATCACTTTTCTTTCTTTCCTTGTTTTTTTTTGCTTTACACACATCGCCAAACACCCGGGCAACGCCGGGCAACCAGGCTAGTAATAATAATAAGAGGAAGAAAAAGACGTCTACAACAATGAAAAGATGCTTCTATATCATCGCTCTGTTTACAAAAATACGATGGGAAATGCGATCATTAACGAAGTGGATGGCATGTGGGTATTTGTAAATACCCCACACGACTACACAGTCGACGTCTTCAAGATGTTTAAATGCAAATTTGATGGCATTTTATCAAGTATCTTTTGCAGCCTGCACATTGTATTTTGTATCTATATGTCCTTTCGTTAATTAGACACAAAATACTTTATTATAATATGGATTATAATAATGTTTCTGTTCTATAACTGTTTTCAATTAAACCCTACGCTGACCTGTGTTCCGGAAAGCAATCGTCCTTTCTAAGTGTCCCTTTTCCCTAAACTTGTCTTAGGTGATTTCTGTACAAGTTTTGTTAACGTCATTTTGTGCCTTTAAAGTTCGTGTTTGTTTTTATGGAAAGTTTTAGCCTTTATGCCTTCCACCGATTTTATGATTCCAGTAAATCCTGCTGAAGTAACTGGCAATGGCAGTAATTGTGTTTATTATCGCCGATTATGACGTTATTGTGTTTATTATCGCCGATTATGACGTTTATGGGTCGACTGCCAGTCGCCTTCAAATTATTGTTAGAATACAAGCGTAGCTGTTGCGTCAAAAATGCCAGTAATACATCTTAGATGTTGAGAAAAAATTAATCAAGCATTGAATAAAATAATAGCTATTTTTAATGCCCAACAAGAACACTTATTTACGTTCCATAATAAATAACTTATTTTCGAACTTTGGAGATGAAGATTGATAATTCAGTTTTTAAAGATTTTTACGGACTGCTGTTCTCATCTTGAGTATCATTTTCACAATGTTTTGGTCAATGTAATCTCCGACCTTCGACTCGTAGTGGATAAAATACTTAGGAAATTCAGTTGTAAGCTATAACCTTCTGGAAGTTAAAGGTTCAGTCCTCATTTTTGTCGACACTTAAAATACAATTAGGCATTATTTAGCACTTCTACCAAGTCGTGGCTGGGTAGAACCTGCAGTGAAACGAGTTCATCACGGATGTCCGATCTCGAATAATATACAATATGTATTTTACGATGGTTGCTAATAAATATTGCAACAATAAGAATTCATAAGAATTTACCATAATGTTGAAGGAGGCCACTACCCACTATTTGGGAACCTGCTACGTAAGATTTAGTTTTTAGTTAAAAAGCGGCTTTTGTTAAACTCCCTATTTACGTCCCCCTTTTATGATGACAGGAATAAACACAATGTAAAACTTGCATGTAAATTTACTATTATAATCCGGTTTTTTACGCACTGAATCTAAGTAGTACTACTCTATTATTGATACCTAAACACTATCATATATATATATATATATATATATATATATATATATATATATATAAAATGTATATATATATAATATATATATATATAATGTATATATATAACGTATATATATATATAATGTATATAATATAATATAGTATAATGTATAATGGTTGTGTAGATTGGTTTCCTGAAAGTGAATCCGATGAAACCCGCGTTAATATTAAAGAGAGCTCAATGGAGGTCAGATACGGTATACAGTCTGTTGATTATACAAACATCATTAGTTACATATGTGCACCTATGTTTCAGTGGAATAACAATTGAAGGATACCAATTCATTAGACCAGAAAAGGAACGATATTGAAACGAGAGTCACGATTACATTCGTTTTTTTATAAAATATTTGGGTGTGGTTTACGCTTTGGAAGAAAGCAGGGTGTGCACTTTGTGAATATGAGCAGTATGGGCATAAGAAGGAGAAGTGTTAATGGTAGGGTGTAGGGGTGGAGTGGAGGTTGAGAGAAGGGGGGAAATTACAATTTCATGTAGTCAAGCTGTAGGAGCGGGGAGGTATTGGTATTATTTCAATTTGTCCGTTGTCTATTGGCCCAAGTTTTCGTTTTGATGAACAGTAATACTATACCCTCATCGACGTTTACTTCCCTATCTTTGGTTATTATGGTTGTTTTTTTCTTTTATGGCTGTAACTACATCATTCATCTATTTTATTGTTAAGCTCTATTTATTTATTTTATTCCTGGCTTTTTTTATCGGTTCATTTTCTTCTCGTTTTCAAATGATTATTTGTTTATTTATAAGATACATGTCCATATAATTAAATTAACAGTTACTGAACAGATATACATGCTTATTTATATGATTTAAATAAAGATAGTATATTGGAGGTAATATTTTCCACTCTACCGCGGTGTCACAAGTCATCACATCGCAGTAGAGTGGAATAATTTAATCATTTAATAATTATTATAGTAAACAATTATATATATATATATATATATATATATATATATATATATATATATATATATATATATATACAAACATCACAAATATACACACAGATATTGAGTTTTATATGAGGACATTAAATGTCTATCCTGCTGATTCAGAATGAGTCCCTTATGCTTTACTGATATTTTAATGTAGTTGAATTTGTGCTCATTTTTCATTAAATGTTAATCCTTATTAATCTCTATTGTCCCGTCACCGAACCGACACAATAATACTTAGTTTGCTGCGCCTTATCATAACAAAGATCTATACAAAATTTCAACCAGGAACCGGAAGGGTCTCGACATACTTCAAAATATTTTTGATACGAATAAATTTAAAGTAAAACTTTTTTTATAAATTTTTTATAATCGTCAAATTGGCTTACGTTTTTAATTATCTGCAATAAAATTTTCGAAAGATTTTGGAAATTATAAGAAGGACGGCACCTAGAGTAAATGTGGTACTATGGTGTTTGATGATTCTAGTTAAGTGTAAGGCATTTTCTAGTCATGTTGACAATGGATAACCCATAACAGCCACTTTTCCACACTTTTGAATGACATTGTGCTTACTTAGTTCAAATGTAATTTAAAAAAAAATATATTTTGTACAAACAAATATTTCAAAGTGGAGTATCTGTTCTCCACGACATCAGTAATATTTGACGCCGGAAGTTTCCATGTGATTATCTCCCTTAAAAATACGAACAGATATAGAAAAAAATGCCGCTTGTATTATAAGTAGATTTAGCATCCGTTTTACATGGTGGCGCCTTACCAGATGGGGAGATAATTAGATAACGGATTTATGACGCTATAAACGTAGATTAACTAATTTGATCGAAATGGCTGTATCATTAACTGCAGGGCGGCTTCTTGCTTATTCAGACATCCTGTATGGGATTATTTCACGGCATAGTTTCTATTTTCAGTTTATTTTCTTCCTCTGTCTGTGAGAAAAGAAAATGATAAAAAAAGAAAAGAGACTGTGCTCGAAACAATTCATATTCTTTTCAATGTTGTTGCGTTTGTTCGCTTGTTTTCATGGCCGTATAAATAAACAAGTAATTCACAAATAGTTGAGTCTTTTTTTTCGCAAAGGAACAAAGAAAAAGAAAGCGGTATAGTCAGTAAGAGAAAAATACAAAAAAACAAACATAAAAAAACGACACCCACTCGAAACCTTATAAACGGACGTATTTATTATGACTGTGCCTTCTTTTTGCTTTGTTATGTTTGTTATAGAATAAAAGAAACAATAAGCTTCACTGTTTATCTAACGAGGAGGGTGGAATGACGAAGACAGGGCGGCTGTCAACACCACACACGTCAGATTATTATTAGCACATTGCCTAATCTTCTCCATGTTAAACCATGGCGGCCGTACTGGTTATATAAGCCCAGCTATCCAGCAATTACTTCTACTCTAATAGTTTCTTCCCGCGAACTGCTAAACTTTGGAATGTCTTCCTGGTCTCCTGTCTCCCAGACTGCACTGACATGCACAAGTTTAAATGCAATGCAAGTGGACATATCGCTGTCCAACTCCCTACATAGTATCTCTGTAGATACATGGTTCTAAATAGTAGCCCCTTACGTTGAAGTGGCCCTGTGCCTTGTTTGAAGTGAATGACAGTAAAAAAAAAACCCTGTTCCGCCAGCAACCCAAACCCTCCTTAAAAGAATACTGTCTCGTCCCCGAATGTGATATTGTAATGCGTACAGCATTGCTAGAAATCGATCATCTTTTTATAGCTGGAAGTGAGGCTTGGTGTTTCTTGTGGTGCCGGACTTCGTCTTTTTTCTTACTGATTAGTGACAGAGGAGTCCTTCTAGACTTGGGCGGCTTTTCTTTTTTTATTCTCGTCCAAATCCCAAGTGTGCTATTTATGGAGAGCTGAATTTTCCCTGCATTAGAGAAACGCCTTTTATCAAGGGTACGTCAAATCTTTTGGACATAGGATTTTTTTTTATTCAACTTTCACCCAAAACAAGGCAAGTGCCACTTTAAAGTAGGGGTCTAATATCGGGGAAATAATTTGCGAGGGTATTATGAAGGGAGATTAGTAGAGAGATGTTTGTTCACATTACACTTGAACTTCTGCATATCAGTACAGTTGGGAAAGCAGAATCCCGGAAGGGAGTTCTAAAGACTAGCAGTTCTGGGGAAGAAACTATTGGAGTAAAAGGCTTCTTACACCTAGGCATCTCTACTGTAAAGGGGTGGGACTTAGTTGCTTGGGTTTGTCGGGGATAGTCACGCCAAGGAGGTACAAGTGCTTGCAGTTCGTCAGAGCAATCACCATGAAAGTATTTGTAGAACAGGCAGAGGGATGCAACATTTCGTCGATGGGACAGAGGCTGAAGCCTTGATGACAGTTCAGCGACTCTCTTTTGAACCCTGTCCAGGAGTGAGAGACAAACAACAGATACATTAGCCTTAATGTGACAACAGTGCTCCAAAAATGGGCGAATGGTAGCCTTATAGAGATACAGTAATTTTCTGGCACGTTAGAGAGAGAGAGAGAGAGAGAGAGAGAGAGAGAGAGAGAGAGAGAGAGAGAGAGAGAGAGAGAGAGCTCACCTTCTTTGCAGCAGCCTTGGCAATGCTCTCAATGTACATATTCCAGTTCATGTTCCTTGTAAACCTTAGACCGAGGAGTTTAAAGGAAGTGCTTTCTGTCAGTGTGTTCTTGGCCATTCCTATTGGTGATAGAGAAGGTTTCTTGTAGTTATTGCAGGCAACAAGCTTAGCATTGAATGTGACCATCCATTTTTGTCCCCATTCCACTACAGATTGGAGGTCATTCTCTAGTGTTTCTGCCATTTCCTTAGATATGTGTTCATTTGTTTTCCCCTCATGCTTGTTATAGAGGGTAGTGTCGCCGGCAAATATACCCATATCCAAAACAATTAGGTCATTTATGAATATCAGGAATAATAAAGGTGCAAGGATAGACCCCTGGCGTACTCCCGCATTTATATCATATTGTTTAGATGTACGACCGTCGAGGACAACTTGAATTTTTCTTTTACTTAAGAAGGATTTAATTACATTATGTATTCTTCCAGTGATACCATATGATCTAATTTTCCTTAGAAGACCATCGTTCCATACCCTGTCAAAAGCCTTAGATATATCAAGGGCTACTGCTCTACACTCCCCTGAACGGTATATACGTTCAGAGACTACAGTTAAGATATCTACTGTTGAACGGGCTTGCCTGAATCCATATTGTTTGTCGGTCAGGAGTTTAGCAGCTGTTAGGTGTTGGACTAGGGCTTGATTAACTAAGGACTCAAATATTTTGGCGAAAAATGGGAGGAGACTAATGGGGCGATAATTTAGTGGGTCAGTTCTTTCACCAGAATTCTTGAAGACTGGTACCACAGAAACGGTTTTCCAACAGTCAGGAAAGCAAGATTCGTTAGGGCATTTATTGTAAAGTTTGGAGAGAACTGGAGCAACCTCAGCAGAGCATTTTTAATAGCACAGCCGGGATGAGATCTTGTCCACATGCTTTGAGGTGTCTAGGTTTTTTATGAAACCATGCACCTGAGAAGGGGTGATTTTCAAATCTTCTAGTGTGGCGTCCGTCCGCAAAGGAAAATCGGGGAGGGAGTTGTGTGCCGGGTCCAGTGTGGAGTTTGAGGCAAACCGACTGGCAAGCAGCTTAGCCTTGTCGGTTGCCGTGCAAACAACCTCATGATTGTTTGATAGTGGGGAATCGTTGACTACCCATTATTTACTACACTGTTGTAGATTTTCTAAAAATCACGGGTTCCTAATTTCTGTGCTTCGATACGTTTTCTGGTGGTTTCAGTATATTATGTCTTAGCTGTCGCTATTACTTTCTTACAATTATTCCTGGCTTCTATATACTTCTGTCTGTTTGAATTGGACTTATGTCGGTTGAATCTGTGAAACGCATGCTGCCTTTGAGCAATGGCAGCTGCACAAGCAGAGGTAAACCATTGAGGAGAGTGGGGCTTGCTATAGAATTTCCATGTGGGACCATGTGTCTCAATTGTAGTTTTGAACCATTCAGTGGTCTCATTTGCACACTGTTCAGCTGGAAGAGAAAAAGATATTTTGCCATGGGGCATCTCTGATGAGTTCCCTGATGGCTTCCCAGTCAGCCTTTTTGTAATACCTCGTTGTTTTGATCAATAGGTTTTACCTCATAAGTGCATATTATAGTAGTACTAATAGTAACAGTAGTAATAGTAGTAGTAATAGTGGTGGTAGTACTAGTAGAACTAGTAGTCGTTGGCAAAATAGTAATAGTATAATTCAAGTTTTACCTGTTTTTAACGCACCCAGTATACCAAGGTTTCTTCATGCCTAATTTGGTGAAAATTTACCCAATAGTTTTAGATGCTATAGGTATACAATAGCGGTTGGTTTCTTTGTTTTACAGCATATCAACCCCCTTTCAAGATATTTAATGCGGAATCGTGCCATTTTTGCAAATGTTTTTAAGCTTCGTGTATTTCTTTTTATATATATTCAAATATGTATTGAGTATGTTTGGTTTATAGAGGAAAATTTTTGTTTTTATTTTTGAATTTGTAGAACATAATTGAGTTTTACAAAGAAAAGAAATAAAGCAATAATATCAATGTTTGGCGCACATTAGTTCTGGAAGTCAGTATTACCAAACAGCCTATCTGGTAGCACCATATATATATATATATATATATATATATATATATATATACATGTATATATGTATATATATATGTATATATATATATATATATATATATATATGTATATATATATGTTGTGGTGGCACACATTCATTTGCATATGTGGATAGTAATTACACATAAATAGGAAGACTCAGTTAAATAGGAAGACTCAGTTAGTCTGAGTGTGTGTTCACCAGAAGCAACCGAAGGCCGCTGAGAGCAGATATGTTTCTCCAGCAAAGACTCTCTTATTTGACACCGTTATGTAAATATCCTGTAAATATACCTTTTCCTAATACACTTCTTATTTGATCTACCTTTGTTTGTTGAGTCGTCATTTGTATTGCTTTCTACATTACTTGTTTCAACCTGCAAACTTAACAGTGACGACGAGGATGAACGTCAAATATAACAGTTTGACAAAGAAATGGAAAGAACGCACTAAAAAAAAGAAAAAAGTACAACGCAATGGTTGACCTTTCTAAGGAATACAAGTTTTGACGAACGAAATAGTCGTAAAAACGGATTTTACGCTAAAGAGAAGTTCGACTCAAGCGGAAAAAATGAATAATTCAGCGAACATTGGAAAACTGTAAAATATTTTCCTCGCGACGTACAACACTAAAAGAAAGAAACGGTTGTTTCCCAAATTCCAAGAACAAAAACTACATTTAGGTTAAAAAAAAAGTAACCTCGATTAATAATATTTTATTTACTAAAATACTAGTCGGAAAAAAGAGACAAACCAAAACCTTTAATCCAAGAAAAAAAAAACGTCACGCAAAAAAAAAGCGAGAATTTACGCCGTTTCCTGTGGAATCCATCTTAAAAAATAACAAACTGTAAAAGTGAATTTTTGTAAAACGACAAACAGATTCGTATTACAAAATTACGAAGAACAGATTCGTATTACTAAATTACAAGGAAGTAACATACGAAGAAAAAAAAGTTCACCGGTGGATTTCCTAAATTGCTGTAAATACCAACTAAAGACTTTTTGGTAAACCAAATTTTTCTCTTCGGTATTTAAAAAAAATACCACAGTTAAACTAAAATCAAGGAAAGATTTTTTTTAACTAAAGTGGTCACTGGATGACGGATATAAGACAGTAAAACGTCACGCAAAAAAAAAAAAAAATGGAAAATTTATCTAGAATGTTAATGCAATTTTTGCAGACGCAACAAAAGGCGCAATCCGAACTAGATGAACGTAGAGAGGAGAAATTATTGAAATGACAAATGGAACAAGAAGAAAGGGAGAAGAAATTACAACTTGATCAAGAAGAAAGGCAGAGGAGGCAAAATGAACGTTTTGCTAAAACACTGGAACTATCAAAGACTAATCGAGAAAATGTCGACAGTACTAATTTCTCGCATACAACTATATTTAATAGCATGGACACATTTAATTATGTGCCGGAGAAAGAAAAGACTTTTGAAGCATACTATACAAGATACGAGGATGTCTTTCAACTGGACTGCAAAAGTTGGCCAAAGAGCCAGAAAGTGAGCCTTTTACTCAGGAAGTTGGGTGTAAGAGAACACAGCAAGTTCGTAGATTATATACTACCTAAATAACTACGGAATTAGATTTCATGGAAGCTGTAAAATTACTAAAAGAATTATTTAATCCGAATATATCTTTTTCATAAGAGATGGTTGTGTATGAATCTAAGGAAGATGGACAACCAAGATTATTTGACATACGCATCAGTTGTCAATAACAACTGTGATAATTTTAAGCTAGCGGAACTAACAGTAGAAGATTTCAAATGCCTAATCTTCGCACAAGGGTTAGTCTCCACGAAAAATGCAGAAATACGCAGACGAGTGTTATCTAAGCTGGAATCTGAGCAAGATTTAACACTTCAGAAATTAGCAGAGGATTGTAAAAGGGTCATTACACTAAAAATGGATTAAAAAAAGATAGAAGAATCCGGAGTGGCATATGTAAGAAAGGTTAGAAAACGATACACACCAACCAAGAACTATACAAATAAAAGCAGTCAAAACGGAGCGAGATATTCCAAATATAATAATTATAATTATAGTAAAGAATATAACAAGTCTCTTCCTAGATATAACTGTAAGAGATGCGCAGAAAGACATTGGGAATCGGATTGCCCTTATAAGAAGAAAAAATGCTACATTTGCAAGAAAGTCGGACACAAAAGCGATTGTTGCAGATATAAAGATTTCACCAGAAAGAGAGTACAGCAAACAAAATCAAATGAAAAATTAGACAAAAATCGGCGAATATACATAAAAGCCGAAATATTTAAAACGCCAATAAAATTACAACTGGATTCAGGATCCGATATTTCTATAATAAACTTGAATACATGGAAAAAGTTGGGTAAACCAACCATGATGAAAACAAGTAAATCAGCTCGGACGGTAACTGGTGGTGAGATAAAATTTGAAGGAGAAGTTATCCTTCCGATAAAATTGAAAGGGATTACGAAGAAATTAAAAATGTTCGTATTGAAAAATAGCGAAAACCTGTTTGGAATAGATTTAATTGAGAAATTTGGACTCTGGGATAAGCCAATTAATACATTCTGTAAAAAATACAATGTACTACTCCAACAACAGAAAATATAAAAGAGGACTTAAAAAATTATTCCCTGATGTATTTATGACTAAATTAGGTCGTTGCAATAAATTTAAGGCCTCGTTTGAACTTAAAGAAAACACCAGCCCAATTTTTAGAAAAAAGCGAAACGTTCCGTTCGCTGGGTTGGAAAAGATTAATAAAGAATTAGACAGATTGGAACAGACAGGAATACTATCAAAAATAGAACATAGCGACTGGGCAGCCTCCACCGTATATGTAAAGAAAAAGAATGATGAAATCAGCGTTTGACAAACTATTTCCAAGACAGGCAATTGTCCGAAACACTACACACATGATAAGAAAGAAATATAACTCGGGAGATCGAGTATATTTCAAGTGCTACAGGAATAACACTTCTTACTGGGAATGTGGAGTAGTGGATAAACGCATTGGTGATTGTACATACATGACTAAAGGTCCACAAAATATATATAAAAGGCACCTGAACCAAATAAAAAAAACGCCACATTCAAGATGGTGATTATACAACAGCAGTCGAAGAGGAGGAAACCATGGACATCATATACGAATCCTTTAATTTGGAACCGCCTCAATATACACCTGAAGCCCGAAGATCAGGTAAAAAAAGAAAGTTTAATGAACCATTAATGTTAAATCCCAAGAGAAAAAGATATTGAAATCTGTGCGACTTCAAATCTTGGGAGGAGGGTGTTTTGGTGGCACACATTCATTTACATATGTGGATAGTAATTACACATAAATAGGAAGACTCAGTTAGTCATAGTGTGTGTTCACCAGAAGCCACCGAAGGCCGCCGAGAGCAGATATGTTTCTCCAGCAAAGACTCTCTTATTTGACACCATTATGTAAATATCCTGTAAATATACCTTTTCCTAATACACTTCTTATTTGATCTACCTTTGTTTGTTGAGTCGTCATTTGTATTGCTTTCTACGTTACTTGTTTCAATCTGCAAACTTAACAATATGTATACACAAGTTGCGTCTGGTGTTTGAGAACATGTATTACATTTTTAAGGATAATAAAAATACAGACAACGACACATCTGTAATTAAATAAAACTACATCGTTACATAAGTGTCAGTTTTATTTAATAATTTTATTCAATGAAATCTGCCTCCGCTTCAATGGCCTAAACTCTTGGCAGGCGTATATAAGGTGGTCCTCGTCGATGTTGCCATTATTCTGACTATGAATGCTTTCAGAATCTTCGGTGTTGTGAGGATGTCTATTAACATCTCTCTCAAAAACGACCCTCACGTAATAAACCAAACGGATTAACGTCTCGAGAGCATAAGGGCCACATGTTGGGGGTAATGTTCTGCTAACCATTCTTGAGTGATTTGAGCTTTATGTGATGATGCAGAGTCTCTTGGGTCTCACTAAACGATTTTCTTTGGCGGTATTAGACAAAAACTGGCCTGTTTTCATCACATGGGAGTTATATCGAAGATTCTCACGGACATTCCTTCGAACTGCGGCTTTGGAGACACCAAGATCTTTTGCAATTGACCTTATTGACTTCTGAGGGTTCTCGTTAATGGTATTCTGAACTTACTGAATAAATTCGTGTGTTCTAATGTTGTCTTAGCATTGCCGGTGTTTTTTATGTTTAGCAACAGAAAAGATTTGGCAATCATTAACTTTTTTCGAACTTAAAAATCCAAGTATCGTGTGACTTTGCAACTATTATGTCTTTTCATTTCCTGTGTTTGTTTATTATCTCTCATGATTGATAGTCTAGAAAATTTTAAAAAGTAAATATAAAGGAAAGAATTGGTAAAATAAGTGATGTTCTCAAACACAAAACGCACCCTTTATGTACTTATTATACTTCGTGAATGTAAACAGTAGGAGTTTTGAAGGAAGATATGGTAAGAGAAGGGTGCAGGGGCGAGGGTTGAAGGAAGAGGGGGAAGTACAATCCTATGTGGTCAAGCTGTAGCGAGGGGGTTTTGTATTATTTTAACTTGTCGGTTGTCTATTGGCCTAAGTTTTCGCTTTTATCTTAAGTAATATTATATCTTCATGCCGTTTACTCCTTATATATGTTTTTTTATGTCTTTTTTATTTCCTAGTGGTGACTATATTATCCATCTATTTTATTAAGCTGTTTTTATTTATTTATTTTATTCATCGCTCTTTATCCATTCATTTGCTTTTCGTTTTCAATTTATTTATTTATTTATAAGATATATGTCCATATGGTTAAATTAACAGCTAGTGAAAAGAAAAATATAACCGCCAGTATACTATCTTTATTTAAATAATATAAATAAGCATGTAATGTATATCTGTTCACTGGATGCCAATTTAATTACATGGACATCTATTTTATAAATAAACAAATAAATAAATAATTTGGAAAACAGAATTTTGAAAAAGAGAAAGAAAATGAACGGATACAAAAGCGAGGAATAAAATAAATAAATAAATAGAGCTTAAAAATAAAATAGATGGATGATGTAGTTGCCGCCAGAAAAGAAAAATAAAGAACAACAAAAACCAAATATAGGGAAGAAAACGGCGATGAGGGTATATTGCTTGAGATCAAAACGAAACTTAGGCCAATAGACAATCGACAAGTTAAAATAATACTAATACCTTCCCGCTTCTACAGCTTGACTACAAAAGATCGTATTTCCCTTCTCTCAACCCCACAATCCACCACTACACCCTTTCTTTACCACCCTTCCCTCTAAATATTTATATTTATTTATATATATGTATATGCATAATATATACACATACTATTATATGCATATATACCGCTAATAAATTCCGCTGTTCTTCATCATTGTATAATTTACTGTTAATGGGATTCCTTTTAAAATAAATACATTTTTATCAGTGACAGGTAGCAAGTAAATTGATAAAATCTATTTCTTATTTTCTGGATCGCAAGAGAAAAAGAGGTAGGTAGACAGAGTACGCCATTTGGGAGACAAACTACATGAATGTGATACCCACTTAACTCTCTTCTACTGCTTGTCTCCTGGGACATCACCTCACAGCATGCATTTCTAACTTGTAACCTGCGATTCCAGCTCACTCTTGCAGCTTCTCACAGCTCTAGCGCTTCCAGCCACTTGCTCCAGCGACCTTTTGACATCCGGCTAAAGTGCTCCGCGGCATCCAGCTATCTGTTCCAGTGTCCTTTGACGTATGGCTGCTAGTTTCCAGTGGCCCCCGCCGTTCTGCTCCCTGTTCCAGTTTCCCTCGATGTCCAACTACCCGTTTCAATGTCCGTGGATGTCCAGTATCATCTCCAGACTTCAAACCGTAGGACTTTGGTATTTCGTCTGTATTGGAGAGTAAAGTTTCAGCTTCTCACCAAACCAATTTGGAGGTTCTTTTTTTTTACATGAGGGTCACCGCTTATCAAGGCCTAGAGGCGACTCTAGGATAAGGGTTAGTCATTGTGATTTTAGCGTAGTTAACATTAATGGGAATTTTGTAACTTGGATTACTTAGGGGGACGGTTCAATAAGAACTTGTTCACGTTGGACTTGAAGACAATCAGATTGTAGTCACCTGGAAAGCAGGCAAACGGAATAGAGTTCCACAGGTGAGCAGTTCTAAGAAAGAAGCCCTGTTCATGGAATCTACGTTTAGGTATAAGCACGGATAAAGAGTATGGGTAATTGTTGATAGTGGTTCTGGAAAGACGAGTATTTTTCGTAAAAATATGGAGAGGGGGACCAGAGATCGAAGTTAAAATGAGCACCTGCTATGAAAATAATCATAAAGCAGGGATAGGCTCGCTACGTCTCTTCTGTGGGAAAGGGGTTGCAGAGAAGCGAAAAGGGCATCCCCCACTAGGCTACAAAGTCTATTTTGAACTCTGTCAAGACAGGATAAGCTGCTTCTAGCAGCTCTTGCCCAGATGTGTCAACAGTACTCCATCGTTGGTCGAACCTGGCTTTTATATAGGTAAAGGATTGCATCATGAGTGAGATATCTAATGGAGCGGTAGAAGGATCCCACCATCTTTCCAGCCACTTTGGCAATTGCTTTGATATACGTGTTCCATTTCAGATCGGAAGCAAAGATCAAGCTCAGAAGCTTGCCAAAACATGAAGCCTCCCCAAGACGAGATCCATTCATTTCGATTGATGGCAGCGTGGCAGCAGAGAGTTGATGATGTAAAGATAGAAGCTTGGTTTTAGATGCATTAAAAGTAACCAGTCACTTCTTTCCCCATTGTACCACGTGCTCAAGATCAGAGGAGAGAGAGAGAGAGAGAGAGAGAGAGCCAGAGAGAACTTGGTTGTTTACGGTCTTCGAAGTGCTTCCATAGATGGTAGTGTCATCAGCATAAATGTCTACGAATGATCTAAGGATGTGGTCTGGAAGATCATTGATGTAGATCAGGAAGAGAGTTGGGCCCAGGATGGACCCCTGAGAGACTCCAGCATTAATACTGAGAGCCTCTGATTGCTGCCCATCAACCTCTAACCTCTACTCTTAAGAACCTATCAGAGAGAAATGATTTAATAGTTGAGAAGACATTTCCAGCTATACCATGACTGGGGATCTTGTGAAGTAGGCCTTTATGCCATACCTTATCAAAGGCCTTTGATATGTCAAGAGCAATTGCCCTAGAGCGGAAGCCTCCATCGAGGGATTCGCCAATCCTATGAGATATAACTGTAAGCACGTCCGCTATAGATCTAGCAGAACGGAAACCATATTGCATGTCATTAAGAAGGTTATTTTTGCTGAGATGGTTGACTACTTCCTTATTTAGCACAGATTCCAGCAGCTTACTCATGATGCATAGGAGACTTATTGATCTGTACTGAGAGGGAGCTGAGCGATCACCTGAGTTCTTGAACTTCTGCATATCAGTACAGTTGGGAAAGCAGAATCCCGGAAGGGAGTTCTAAAGACTAGCAGTTCTGGGGAAGAAACTATTGGAGTAAAAGGCTTCTTACACCTAGGCATCTCTACTGTAAAGGGGTGGGACTTAGTTGCTTGGGTTTGTCGGGGATAGTCACGCCAAGGAGGTACAAGTGCTTGCAGTTCGTCAGAGCAATCACCATGAAAGTATTTGTAGAACAGGCAGAGGGATGCAACATTTCGTCGATGGGACAGAGGCTGAAGCCTTGATGACAGTTCAGCGACTCTCTTTTGAACACTGTCCAGGAGTGAGAGACAAACAACAGATACATTAGCCTTAATGTGACAACAGTGCTCCAAAAATGGGCGAATGGTAGCCTTATAGAGATACAGTAATTTTCTGGCACGTTAGAGAGAGAGAGAGAGAGAGAGAGAGAGAGAGAGAGAGAGAGAGAGAGAGAGAGAGAGAGAGAGAGAGAGAGCTCACCTTCTTTGCAGCAGCCTTGGCAATGCTCTCAATGTACATATTCCAGTTCATGTTCCTTGTAAACCTTAGACCGAGGAGTTTAAAGGAAGTGCTTTCTGTCAGTGTGTTCTTGGCCATTCCTATTGGTGATAGAGAAGGTTTCTTGTAGTTATTGCAGGCAACAAGCTTAGCATTGAATGTGACCATCCATTTTTGTCCCCATTCCACTACAGATTGGAGGTCATTCTCTAGTGTTTCTGCCATTTCCTTAGATATGTGTTCATTTGTTTTCCCCTCATGCTTGTTATAGAGGGTAGTGTCGCCGGCAAATATACCCATATCCAAAACAATTAGGTCATTTATGAATATCAGGAATAATAAAGGTGCAAGGATAGACCCCTGGCGTACTCCCGCATTTATATCATATTGTTTAGATGTACGACCGTCGAGGACAACTTGAATTTTTCTCTTACTTAAGAAGGATTTAATTACATTATGTATTCTTCCAGTGATACCATATGATCTAATTTTCCTTAGAAGACCATCGTTCCATACCCTGTCAAAAGCCTTAGATATATCAAGGGCTACTGCTCTACACTCCCCTGTTTTGTCCAGTGAACGGTATATACGTTCAGAGACTACAGTTAAGATATCTACTGTTGAACGGGCTTGCCTGAATCCATATTGTTTGTCGGTCAGGAGTTTAGCAGCTGTTAGGTGTTGGACTAGGGCTTGATTAACTAAGGACTCACATATTTTGGCGAAAAATGGGAGGAGACTAATGGGGCGATAATTTAGTGGGTCAGTTCTTTCACCAGAATTCTTGAAGACTGGTACCACAGAAACGGTTTTCCAACAGTCAGGAAAGCAAGATTCGTTAGGGCATTTATTGTAAAGTTTGGAGAGAACTGGAGCAACCTCAGCAGAGCATTTTTAATAGCACAGCCGGGATGAGATCTTGTCTACATGCTTTGAGGTGTCTAGGTTTTTTATGAAACCATGCACCTGAGAAGGGGTGATTTTCAAATCTTCTAGTGTGGCGTCCGTCCGCAAAGGAAAATCGGGGAGGGAGTTGTGTGCCGGGTCCAGTGTGGAGTTTGAGGCAAACCGACTGGCAAGCAGCTTAGCCTTGTCGGTTGCCGTGCAAACAACCTCATGATTGTTTGATAGTGGGGAATCGTTGACTACCCATTATTTACTACACTGTTGTAGATTTTCTAAAAATCACGGGTTCCTAATTTCTGTGCTTCGATACGTTTTCTGGTGGTTTCAGTATATTATGTCTTAGCTGTCGCTATTACTTTCTTACAATTATTCCTGGCTTCTATATACTTCTGTCTGTTTGAATTGGACTTATGTCGGTTGAATCTGCGAAACGCATGCTGCCTTTGAGCAATGGCAGCTGCACAAGCAGAGGTAAACCATTGGGGAGAGTGGGGCTTGCTATAGAATTTCCGTGTGGGACCATGTGCCTCAATTGTAGTTTTGAACCATTCAGTGGTCTCATTTGCACACTGTTCAGCTGGAAGAGAAAAAGATATTTTGCCATGGGGCATCTCTGATGAGTTCCCTGATGGCTTCCCAGTCAGTCTTTTTGTAATACCTCGTTGTTTTGATCAATAGGTTTTACCTCATAAGTGCATATTATAGTAGTACTAATAGTAACAGTAGTAATAGTAGTAGTAATAGTGGTGGTAGTACTAGTAGAACTAGTAGTCGTTGGCAAAATAGAAATAGTATAATTCAAGTTTTACCTGTTTTTAACGCACCCAGTATACCAAGGTTTCTTCATGCCTAATTTGGTGAAAATTTACCCAATAGTTTTAGATGCTATAGGTATACAATAGCGGTTGGTTTCTTTGTTTTACAGCATATCAACCCCCTTTCAAGATATTTAATGCGGAATCGTGCCATTTTTGCAAATGTTTTTAAGCTTCGTGTATTTCTTTTTATATATATTCAAATATGTATTGAGTATGTTTGGTTTATAGAGGAAAATTTTTGTTTTTATTTTTGAATTTGTAGAACATAATTGAGTTTTACAAAGAAAAGAAATAAAGCAATAATATCAATGTTTGGCGCACATTAGTTCTGGAAGTCAGTATTACCAAACAGCCTATCTGGTAGCACCATATATATATATATATATATATATATATATATATATATATATATATATATACATGTATATATGTATATATATATGTATATATATATATATATATATATATATATATATATATATATATATATATATATGTATATATATATGTTGTGGTGGCACACATTCATTTGCATATGTGGATAGTAATTACACATAAATAGGAAGACTCAGTTAAATAGGAAGACTCAGTTAGTCTGAGTGTGTGTTCACCAGAAGCAACCGAAGGCCGCTGAGAGCAGATATGTTTCTCCAGCAAAGACTCTCTTATTTGACACCGTTATGTAAATATCCTGTAAATATACCTTTTCCTAATACACTTCTTATTTGATCTACCTTTGTTTGTTGAGTCGTCATTTGTATTGCTTTCTACATTACTTGTTTCAACCTGCAAACTTAACAGTGACGACGAGGATGAACGTCAAATATAACAGTTTGACAAAGAAATGGAAAGAACGCACTAAAAAAAAGAAAAAAGTACAACGCAATGGTTGACCTTTCTAAGGAATACAAGTTTTGACGAACGAAGTAGTCGTAAAAACGGATTTTACGCTAAAGAGAAGTTCGACTCAAGCGGAAAAAATGAATAATTCAGCGAACATTGGAAAACTGTAAAATATTTTCCTCGCGACGTACAACACTAAAAGAAAGAAACGGTTGTTTCCCAAATTCCAAGAACAAAAACTACATTTAGGTTAAAAAAAAAGTAACCTCGATTAATAATATTTTATTTACTAAAATACTAGTCGGAAAAAAGAGACAAACCAAAACCTTTAATCCAAGAAAAAAAAAAACGTCACGCAAAAAAAAAGCGAGAATTTACGCCGTTTCCCGTGGAATCCATCTTAAAAAATAACAAACTGTAAAAGTGAATTTTTGTAAAACGACAAACAGATTCGTATTACAAAATTACGAAGAACAGATTCGTATTACTAAATTACAAGGAAGTAACATACGAAGAAAAAAAAGTTCACCAGTGGATTTCCTAAATTGCTGTAAATACCAACTAAAGACTTTTTGGTAAACCAAATTTTTCTCTTCGGTATTTAAAAAAAATACCACAGTTAAACTAAAATCAAGGAAAGATTTTTTTTTAACTAAAGTGGTCACTGGATGACGGATATAAGACAGTAAAACGTCACGCAAAAAAAAAAAAAAATGGAAAATTTATCTAGAATGTTAATGCAATTTTTGCAGACGCAACAAAAGGCGCAATCCGAACTAGATGCACGTAGAGAGGAGAAATTATTGAAATGACAAATGGAACAAGAAGAAAGGGAGAAGAAATTACAACTTGATCAAGAAGAAAGGCAGAGGAGGCAAAATGAACGTTTTGCTAAAACACTGGAACTATCAAAGACTAATCGAGAAAATGTCGACAGTACTAATTTCTCGCATACAACTATATTTAATAGCATGGACACATTTAATTATGTGCCGGAGAAAGAAAAGACTTTTGAAGCATACTATACAAGATACGAGGATGTCTTTCAACTGGACTGCAAAAGTTGGCCAAAGAGCCAGAAAGTGAGCCTTTTACTCAGGAAGTTGGGTGTAAGAGAACACAGCAAGTTCGTAGATTATATACTACCTAAATAACTACGGAATTAGATTTCATGGAAGCTGTAAAATTACTAAAAGAATTATTTAATCCGAATATATCTTTTCCATAAGAGATGGTTGTGTATGAATCTAAGGAAGATGGACAACCAAGATTATTTGACATACGCATCAGTTGTCAATAACAACTGTGATAATTTTAAGCTAGCGGAACTAACAGTAGAAGATTTCAAATGCCTAATCTTCGCACAAGGGTTAGTCTCCACGAAAAATGCAGAAATACGCAGACGAGTGTTATCTAAGCTGGAATCTGAGCAAGATTTAACACTTCAGAAATTAGCAGAGGATTGTAAAAGGGTCATTACACTAAAAATGGATTAAAAAAAGATAGAAGAATCCGGAGTGGCATATGTAAGAAAGGTTAGAAAACGATACACACCAACCAAGAACTATACAAATAAAAGCAGTCAAAACGGAGCGAGATATTCCAAATATAATAATTATAATTATAGTAAAGAATATAACAAGTCTCTTCCTAGATATAACTGTAAGAGATGCGCAGAAAGACATTGGGAATCGGATTGCCCTTATAAGAAGAAAAAATGCTACATTTGCAAGAAAGTCGGACACAAAAGCGATTGTTGCAGATATAAAGATTTCACCAGAAAGAGAGTACAGTAAACAAAATCAAATGAAAAATTAGACAAAAATCGGCGAAAATACATAAAAGCGGAAATATTTAAAACGCCAATAAAATTACAACTGGATTCAGGATCCGATATTTCTATAATAAACTTGAATACATGGAAAAAGTTGGGTAAACCAACCATGATGAAAACAAGTAAATCAGCTCGGACGGTAACTGGTGGTGAGATAAAATTTGAAGGAGAAGTTATCCTTCCGATAAAATTGAAAGGGATTACGAAGAAATTAAAAATGTTCGTATTGAAAAATAGCGAAAACCTGTTTGGAATAGATTTAATTGAGAAATTTGGACTCTGGGATAAGCCAATTAATACATTCTGTAAAAAATACAATGTACTACTCCAACAACATAAAATATAAAAGAGGACTTAAAAAATTATTCCCTGATGTATTTATGACTAAATTAGGTCGTTGCAATAAATTTAAGGCCTCGTTTGAACTTAAAGAAAACACCAGCCCAATTTTTAGAAAAAAGCGAAACGTTCCGTTCGCTGGGTTGGAAAAGATTAATAAAGAATTAGACAGATTGGAACAGACAGGAATACTATCAAAAATAGAACATAGCGACTGGGCAGCCTCCACCGTATATGTAAAGAAAAAGAATGATGAAATCAGCGTTTGACAAACTATTTCCAAGACAGGCAATTGTCCGAAACACTACACACATGATAAGAAAGAAATATAACTCGGGAGATCGAGTATATTTCAAGTGCTACAGGAATAACACTTCTTACTGGGAATGTGGAGTAGTGGATAAACGCATTGGTGATTGTACATACATGACTAAAGGTCCACAAAATATATATAAAAGGCACCTGAACCAAATAAAAAAAACGCCACATTCAAGATGGTGATTATACAACAGCAGTCGAAGAGGAGGAAACCATGGACATCATATACGAATCTTTTAATTTGGAACCGCCTCAATATACACCTGAAGCCCGAAGATCAGGTAAAAAAAGAAAGTTTAATGAACCATTAATGTTAAATCCCAAGAGAAAAAGATATTGAAATCTGTGCGACTTCAAATCTTGGGAGGAGGGTGTTGTGGTGGCACACATTCATTTACATATGTGGATAGTAATTACACATAAATAGGAAGACTCAGTTAGTCATAGTGTGTGTTCACCAGAAGCCACCGAAGGCCGCCGAGAGCAGATATGTTTCTCCAGCAAAGACTCTCTTATTTGACACCATTATGTAAATATCCTGTAAATATACCTTTTCCTAATACACTTCTTATTTGATCTACCTTTGTTTGTTGAGTCGTCATTTGTATTGCTTTCTACGTTACTTGTTTCAATCTGCAAACTTAACAATATGTATACACAAGTTGCGTCTGGTGTTTGAGAACATGTATTACATTTTTAAGGATAATAAAAATACAGACAACGACACATCTGTAATTAAATAAAACTACATCGTTACATAAGTGTCAGTTTTATTTAATAATTTTATTCAATGAAATCTGCCTCCGCTTCAATGGCCTAAACTCTTGGCAGGCGTATATAAGGTGGTCCTCGTCGATGTTGCCATTATTCTGACTATGAATGCTTTCAGAATCTTCGGTGTTGTGAGGATGTCTATTAACATCTCTCTCAAAAACGACCCTCACGTAATAAACCAAACGGATTAACGTCTCGAGAGCATAAGGGCCACATGTTGGGGGTAATGTTCTGCTAACCATTCTTGAGTGATTTGAGCTTTATGTGATGATGCAGAGTCTCTTGGGTCTCACTAAACGATTTTCTTTGGCGGTATTAGACAAAAACTGGCCTGTTTTCATCACATGGGAGTTATATCGAAGATTCTCACGGACATTCCTTCGAACTGCGGCTTTGGAGACACCAAGATCTTTTGCAATTGACCTTATTGACTTCTGAGGGTTCTCGTTAATGGTATTCTGAACTTACTGAATAAATTCGTGTGTTCTAATGTTGTCTTAGCATTGCCGGTGTTTTTTATGTTTAGCAACAGAAAAAATTTGGCAATCATTAACTTTTTTCGAACTTAAAAATCCAAGTATCGGGTGACTTTGCAACTATTATGTCTTTTCATTTCCTGTGTTTGTTTATTATCTCTCATGATTGATAGTCTAGAAAATTTTTAAAAGTAAATATAAAGGAAAGAATTGGTAAAATAAGTGATGTTCTCAAACACAAAACGCACCCTTTATGTACTTATTATACTTCGTGAATGTAAACAGTAGGAGTTTTGAAGAAAGATATGGTAAGAGAAGGGTGTAGGGGCGAGGGTTGAAGGAAGAGGGGGAAGTACAATCCTATGTGGTCAAGCTGTAGCGAGGGGTTTTTGTATTATTTTAACTTGTCGGTTGTCTATTGGCCTAAGTTTTCGCTTTTATCTTAAGTAATATTATATCTTCATGCCGTTTACTCCCTATATATGTTTTTTTATGTCTTTTTTATTTCCTAGTGGTGACTATATTATCCATCTATTTTATTAAGCTGTTTTTATTTATTTATTTTATTCATCGCTCTTTATCCATTCATTTGCTTTTCGTTTTCAATTTATTTATTTATTTATAAGATATATGTCCATATGGTTAAATTAACAGCTAGTGAAAAGAAAAATATAACCGCCAGTATACTATCTTTATTTAAATAATATAAATAAGCATGTAATGTATATCTGTTCACTGGATGCCAATTTAATTACATGGACATCTATTTTATAAATAAACAAATAAATAAATAATTTGGAAAACAGAATTTTGAAAAAGAGAAAGAAAATGAACGGATACAAAAGCGGGGAATAAAATAAATAAATAAATAGAGCTTAAAAATAAAATAGATGGATGATGTAGTTGCCGCCAGAAAAGAAAAATAAAGAACAACAAAAACCAAATATAGGGGAGAAAACGGCGATGAGGGTATATTGCTTGAGATCAAAACGAAACTTAGGCCAATAGACAATCGACAAGTTAAAATAATACTAATACCTTCCCGCGTCTACAGCTTGACTACAAAAGATCGTATTTCCCTTCTCTCAACCCCACAATCCACCACTACACCCTTTCTTTACCACCCTTCCCTCTAAATATTTATATTTATTTATATATATGTATATGCATAATATATACACATACTATTATATGCATATATACCGCTAATAAATTCCGCTGTTCTTCATCATTGTATAATTTACTGTTAATGGGATTCCTTTTAAAATAAATACATTTTTATCAGTGACAGGTAGCAAGTAAATTGATAAAATCTATTTCTTATTTTCTGGATCGCGAGAGAAAAAGAGGTAGGTAGACAGAGTACGCCATTTGGGAGACAAACTACATGAATGTGATACCCTCTCTTCTACTGCTTGTCTCCTGGGACATCACCTCACAGCATGTATTTCCAACTTGTAACCTGCGATTCCAGCTCACTCTTGCAGCTTCTCACAGTTCCAGCGCTTCCAGCCACTTGCTCCAGCGACCTTTTGACATCCGGCTAAAGTGCTCCGCGGCATCCAGCTATCTGTTCCAGTGTCCTTTGACGCATGGCTGCTAGTTTCCAGTGGCCCCCGCCGTTCTGCTCCCTGTTCCAGTTTCCCTCGATGTCCAACTACCCGTTTCAGTGTCCGTGGATGTCCAGTATCATCTCCAGACTTCAAACCGTAAGACTTTGGTATTTCGTCTGTATTGGAGAGTAAAGTTTCAGCTTCTCACCAAACCAATTTGGAGGTTCTTTTTTTTTACATGAGGGTCACCGCTTATCAAGGCCTAGAGGCGACTCTAGGATAAGGGTTAGTCATTGTGATTTTAGCGTAGTTAACATTAATGGGAATTTTGTAACTTGGATTACTTAGGGGGACGGTTCAATAAGAACTTGTTCACGTTGGACTTGAAGACAATCAGATTGTAGTCACCTGGAAAGCAGGCAAACGGAATAGAGTTCCACAGGTGAGCAGTTCTAAGAAAGAAGCCCTGTTCATGGAATCTACGTTTAGGTATAAGCACGGATAAAGAGTATGGGTAATTGTTGATAGTGGTTCTGGAAAGACGAGTATTTTTCGTAAAAATATGGAGAGGGGGACCAGAGATCGAAGTTAAAATGAGCACCTGCTATGAAAATAATCATAAAGCAGGGATAGGCTCGCTACGTCTCTTCTGTGGGAAAGGGGTTGCAGAGAAGCGAAAAGGGCATCCCCCACTAGGCTACAAAGTCTATTTTGAACTCTGTCAAGACAGGATAAGCTGCTTCTAGCAGCTCTTGCCCAGATGTGTCAACAGTACTCCATCGTTGGTCGAACCTGGCTTTTATATAGGTAAAGGATTGCATCATGAGTGAGATATCTAATGGAGTGGTAGAAGGATACCACCATCTTTCCAGCCACTTTGGCAATTGCTTTGATATACGTGTTCCATTTCAGATCGGAAGCAAAGATCAAGCTCAGAAGCTTGCCAAAACATGAAGCCTCCCCAAGACGAGATCCATTCATTTCGATTGATGGCAGCGTGGCAGCAGAGAGTTGATGATGTAAAGATAGAAGCTTGGTTTTAGATGCATTAAAAGTAACCAGTCACTTCTTTCCCCATTGTACCACGTGCTCAAGATCAGAGGAGAGAGAGAGAGAGAGAGAGAGAGAGAGAGAGAGAGAGAGAGAGAGAGAGAGAGAGAGAGAGAGACAGAGACAGAGACAGAGACAGAGAGAACTTGGTTGTTTACGGTCTTCGAAGTGCTTCCATAGATGGTAGTGTCATCAGCATAAATGTCTACGAATGATCTAAGGATGTGGTCTGGAAGATCATTGATGTAGATCAGGAAGAGAGTTGGGCCCAGGATGGACCCCTGAGAGACTCCAGCATTTATACTGAGAGCCTCTGATTGCTGCCCATCAACCTCTACTCTTAAGAACCTATCAGAGAGAAATGATTTAATAGTTGAGAAGACATTTCCAGCTATACCATGACTGGGGATCTTGTGAAGTAGGCCTTTATGCCATACCTTATCAAAGGCCTTTGATATGTCAAGAGCAATTGCCCTAGAGCGGAAGCCTCCATCGAGGGATTCGCCAATCCTATGAGATATAACTGTAAGCACGTCCGCTATAGATCTAGCAGAACGGAAACCATATTGCATGTCATTAAGAAGGTTATTTTTGCTGAGATGGTTGACTACTTCCTTATTTAGCACAGATTCCAGCAGCTTACTCATGATGCATAGGAGACTTATTGATCTGTACTGAGAGGGAGCTGAGCGATCACCTGAGTTCTTAAATACAGGGAATACTGATGAGATTTTCCAAGGTGTTGGGAAGCATTTCTCCTTAGAAGTTAATTGAGAAATTCAACGAAACCCAACAAAATATCATTCGTAATTCGTGTAGAGCATTAACCAAGCGTTTGCAGCAGATGCGCAGAGCGGTTACATTTAATAATATTTGGATATTTTGAATCTAAAATGCTATTGTATATATTTACGTTTGAGTGATCTTTGTATAATTTATTTAATAAATATGGGTAAAAAACTTTGTAACGTTATTGAACACCCAATATATATATATATATATATATATATATATATATATATATATATATATATATATATATATATATATATATTATATATAGTGGCGCCAAAAAGAAAATTCAAACTTGTCATTTTTTCAAAAACCGCAAATTTAATTTTAATAAATTGTCATTTTTTCAAAAACCGAAAATTTAATTTTAATAAATTGAATGTAACTGTTTAAACAACCTATATCTTATTTGATTTGCCTTTTATTCTTTTATAATTTTACTTGTTCATATTTGATTTTTCATTGGAGTATCTTGGTGTTCACGTCAATTAAAAAAAATTAACTTCAAATCGTAAAAGCAAAAATAAACTCCGCACAATGGAAAAGTGTTATTTAAATGTCAATTTAGAACATTAATGCAACAGAAATATATCAGGAGCACAACGAACTAAGTAATATATTGTAGCCCTTTTGCAATTTGACAGCCGGCAATCTTATAGTCAGATGCATATGGGCTAAATGTTACAGTGTATAACTTGGAACAAAAAAAATTACGATGCTTTGTTGTCTAAAACGATGGATATTTTAAGCCGGTTTTAAGCTCATTTGTTGCCCACGGACAAAGACCGTTGGTATTTCCTGGAGTCTGGGTAACAACAAGTCTCTTCAGATTTCCAGTAGTCCTCACCTCTTTCGACAACATTTGCAAATAAATTTGCATTATAGCAACTGTTGTTTGCCGTATATTTTTTGTTGAATTCGAATTTGGATAGCAATAATCTAGCCCAATGTCTAAGTCCCCTCCACACTAATCCAGTGGATGTCTGGTAATTGCTTTTAATACTCGATCTTTCCATTCTCCTTGACCCTTCGACTATTTGGCGTAGTGCTAGCCGATGATGGAACTATAATTTTGTTTATTTTCCTTTTTTTGAGTGACGTGTGAGGATAAGAAGAGAAATATGAATAAGGAATATGAGTAAAGGGAAGGTAAGGGGGATACAAAGGGAAAGGAGATCGGAGGGAAGGTAAATAGAAGCGGGAGGAAGATGGTAAGGGGAGGTAATAGTCAGTCTACAACTTCGAAACTTCAGTTTTCTGGATTTTTGTTTTACTACTTTTGCATTTGTCATGCTTGTAGATTAAGTTCCGTACTCGAGGATTTTCTTTAAGATTTCCGCCTTTTTCAGCATTACTGTTTGTGGGAAATCTTAAGGAAAACCCTCGAATTTTTCATGATTAGCTTAACATTCATAAAACATGAAAAACAATTGTAATTAATTTCGGCCATACGTAAGTATACACGGCAGATTTCCATAAATAAATATGATTCTCTAATACAGGATCTTGTTTTTGTTTTCTATTTTGTTTCATTCTACAAAACCAAAAATAAATAAGTAAATAAAAAATAAAAAATATATAAATAAACAAGAATAGGAAGACAGGAAAATTGCAACAAGTCTATTATGCCACACAGGATGGCTAAATAAGCAAGAAGCCATCTTTAAGTTGATGAGACAACAATTTCCAGCCATTTTAATCAAATTAGCTCACCCAAATTGATAGCGTCATCATTCTGCCGACTAAGTAGCTCCCCATCTGCTAAGGCGCCGCAGAATAAAATAGAACGTCTCATTTATACAAATACTAACGTTGACTGTTTCATGATATATTGTTGGTCGGAAGTTTCTTTAAGAAAAATAAAAGTTAAAATATATTTATGTTTACAATTTTTCCCTTGCAATATGAATTTAAGTGATAAAAATATTATCGCGGTGGTGTTCTAAAACTGTTTTTTAAAAAAGTGATATTCTAATATGAGGTCTACTAATAAAAAGGAACATATATTACACTATCTTCAAGAGAGTGGGCAATGCATGGGGATATGGTTTCATAAATAGGGCCATGAAAACAGCACAATCTTTTCATTGTTTTGACTCTCGAGTATATATCCTATACAGTTAGACACATTTAATCAACTGAGAACCACATCACTCTATATAAAAGCCTATAAGATATCAACGGATACACATTCGAGAGTCAAATAACGAAAAGAATATGCTGTTGTCATAGCCCTACTGATAAAAGAGCAAAATTGAGAAAGAAGACGCAGAGAAGAGAAAATGTTACTCCGAATACCAAAATAATGTTTATATTTATTTTCTTTTTTTTATAAAGTGAGTGCTGTAGATGATAGTTAGTTTCCATATGCAGAGTAAGAAACAAGGGGGATAATTTTACAATAATTGGAATACTGGAACTATCCATGAATCTCAACCGGTATAAACACCTTCAATGTTGCATAACTATTCAAATAATTGCAGTTCAGAAACTATTTTTAGTCTGGATTGTTATACGAGAGGCGTTCCAAAAGTAATGCCTCCTATTTTTATTCCACCCGAATGGATCAGAAGTGATTGCAAATTGCATTGTTATGATGACCGATTTTATGCATTTCTTACCTAAAAGTGTCATCTCTCTGTTGCAGATATTGACAGTGTGACTCTAAAACGTGAGTCAATAGAAGGAATGCGTCATTAATTCCTGGCAAAAGTGCATTGCCAAAAATAAATTCTGCAGCACAAAAAGTCGCTCGTTTTAATCATACTTCTTTCGTCTTCGTGGATCTTCAACTATTTTAGTTAAAAAATAAGAGGCATTACTTTTGAGCCGTCCCTCATTTTGTAAAGAAAAGGGCGTGGCTTCATAATTGTAAAATTCTGTAGTTTAGCGAGCAGACGAATATTTTGTTTATCTCTATTATGAGATGTATACGACACACTCATGTTGACACACCGGTTCTCGCCAGATCACCGAAGTAACGTTGAGCCTGGCCAGTACCAGATTGGTGACCATTTGGGAAGGCGTGGCGCTGTATGTACCTCCCTGATAAAATTGTTTCTGAGATGGGTTTATTTGCTGATGACACCATTCTCTATAACAGGCACGAGGTGAAAACAAATGAACACATATCTAAGGAAATGACTGAAACACTAGAGGAAAACCTCCAATCTGTAGTGGAATGGGGACAAAAATGGATGGTCACATTGAATGCTGCTAAGACTAAGCTTGTTTCCTTCAATAACTACAAGAAACCTTCACTACCACCATTAGCAATGGCCAAGAACACATTACCTGAAAGTACTTCCTTTAAACTCCTCGGCCTAACGTTTACAGGGAACATGAATTGGAATAGATACACTGAGAGCAATGCCAACGCTGCTGCGAAGAAGGTGGGCTCTCTATACCGTGCTAGAAAGCTACTTACACCTGAAAGTATCCTTTATCTCTATAAGTCCATCATGAGTCCATGTATGGAGTACTGTTGTCACATTTGGACTGGTACATTTGCTACTTGGGTTTACAGGGTTCAAAAGAGAGTCGCCAACCTGATAGGTCCTGAACTGTCATCTAAGCTTCAGCCTATGTCTCATCGACAAAATTTTGCATCCCTCTGCCCGTTCTACAAGTACTTTAATGGTACATGCTCTGACGAACTACAAGTACTTGTACCTCTCAACGTGATTACCCCTGACAAACCCGACGAGCAGCTAAATCCCACCCCTTCACAGTAGAGATCCCTAGGTGTAAGAAAGACTTCTACTCTAATAGTTTCTTCCCCAGAACTGCTAGACTTTGGAACTCTCTTCCGGGATCCTGCTTTCCCAAGTGTACTGACATACAGAAGTTCAAGTGTAATGTGAACAGACATCTTGCTACTCATCTCCCTTCATAATACCCCATCAACTTATGTCCCCCGATAGTAGCCCCCTACTTCAAAATGGCACTGTGACTTGTTTGGGGTGAAAATTGAATAATAAAAAAAAAGGTGAAGTACTAGTACGAGAAACTGGTGAGGTCTATCTTTCTCTCAAGGATAGATGGGACTCTCTTAACCCGTGGTAGGCACCCCGTCTAGTGATGGCGTCACGATAAAAATACCCTTTATAGCCCTGGCGAAGCATCAAGTATTCAGCTACCGACAAGATTCGAATTACACTACAAAACTTGTGTAGTGATTCAATCTCGGCTACGGCCGCGCTGGATTGGATGGATTGGATTATAAGCTAAAGGAAGTTTACCATAAATCAGGCATTCATACTGCAACTGATTTTAACAATATTCTCTTGGAAACTGAGGTGGAGAATATATGGATTCACACATTTCGCAAAGGTATGGCTGAAAGTGATGCTGAAACCTCGGTACGACGAACTTGGAGTTTTCGCGTTTGATCATTGCTCTACGCTACTTTATATTTGCCAAATGAAATTTATAAAATGAAAAAAAAAAAAAAAAGAAGTGTTTTTCAGGTTTTCTAATTTATTTCGAAACAATAAATTTGTTGCATTTTATTAGAAGGAATTTTATTGGAAGTAATTATGATATGCATTGAACGAATTATTTTTTAACAAAACATTATGTGGAAAACTTTGCCAAAAAAAAAGCAACAACGAAAACAAACAAAAAACATACACAAAACATACGGAACTTAAAAGAATCTCAATTAGAATAAAAAGAGTAGCAATTAATTGCTATTCAAACTCAAACAAAGAACTAGGCAATTGCAGGAGTGCCACGTTTGTCTATTTTATTTAGGTTAAACAATTTCTTTGGTGCAAACGTTTCATTTTGATTCGTCGATGCGTATTTGAAAGTAAATTAAACTTATTCGATGTGAAATGGGGACAAAAGTTTATAAAGAAATAAAGAGTATTCTCCTCTCCCCTTGAAATGTAGCGATTAAGACGACCGAATGAATAAGGATGTTAAATTAGAGTCAATTGCGACTTGAATTAATAGTTAGAAATTTCTGATTTACAGTAGTTAGATATAGCCTCGATGATGATTGCTCGTGAATTTGAAACATATTTTGAATAATAATAACTTTTTACTAAAACTGTTTTCTTTAAAGTTCGCTTCATGCCGCTAATTTGAAAAACAATGTAGAATGTTTCTATCTATGCAAAATTGCGAAAGTTCTCTCCCCTGGGAAGATTCATTAATTTACATTTATAGAATGATTCTCGAATTTTTTGAAATTGCCTGAAAGTACACTTACTGTAAGAATTTGTATTTGTACAGATAAAATCAAATTTTATAATTGTTGTTATGACCTTAATATACATTGAAGCGATAAAAAATAGTTTTTAATTGTTTCAAATTTTCTGATGAAAAAAATAGGAAATGATGAAATTTGAATTTAATGTGGTTTGGTTTAACGAGACGCAGAAGTAAGTTTTAACAGAAACATGTATACACATATGTAGCCAAATTTGAATAAATAAAAGTACAGAAAATAAATATACCATTTTATTTCTTATTGAGTATTACTACTCGAACATAGCAAAGTTTACGAGCGAAATACAAAAAATTATAGATGCTAGAAATCATTGTAAGCGTTGAATAGCCAAAGTTAATAGTTTCTTCTCTCGGGCAGCTAAGCTTTGGAATTCCTTTCCTGCTACCTGCTTCCCTAACTGTACTGATATGCAGAAGTTTAAATGTAACATAAACTAATATCTTGTTACTATTCCCTACGCATAGTCCTATATAGTAGCCCCTTACATCCAAGTGGAAATATGCCTTATTAGGTGTGAGCGTCAGTTGAAAAGCTGACTCAATGTATAGACTTCCGGGCAATTCTAGGCAAAGAAAAACAAACTTTCTTCATGGAATTTGCCTTTAGTTTTAAGCACAGGGGAAATTCTTTACAGTGGTTGTAACTAGACGGGTGTATATTGATAAATGACAAAGGAAGAAAATATGAAGATTTCACAGTTTTACTGATGATTTGTGTAGCTTTCAGTGCTGGTCGTCGACAAAAGAAGCAGAACCTTTTTTATGAGGTGTCTATTTATTTGTGTCATATCTGTGTATATACCATTTAGACTATACTTCAAACGCCATGTACGTCTGTTTATTAACTCGTGTGTGTAACACTTCACAGATTTCTTTTATGTTATACAGCCAAGCACTGAATTTGGCTGGTGTCATTCATTAATTACATTAATTAGCGAATGTGTTGCGCTTATTGTGTTAATCCTATTTTTCCCCTATTTTGGCGCCATTCACGTATTTAGTTTTTCTTTATACAATTAAGATACGCTTGTATCGCAACAAACAACTCAATTTATTCACCCCGTAATCCTCATTGGGGATCATCTACTTTAATCAAGAATTCCAATTAAACTTTTAATTATTTTGTACTTCGGCATTATTTGTAGATGCGGATTGATAATGTATATATTAATATGATAGCGTTTGCGTTATTTTCTGTGTCACGCTTACATTCGGATCGTTTAATTGTTACGTACTTCCATTTCTTGTCATAAATAATTTTACCAAGAATACTTCATAAGTTTTGGTTTCAGTTTCGATTATAACTGATGGCACTCTAGTAATCTATATTTTGATAAATAATTTTATCAAGAATTCTTCATAAGTTTTGGTTTCGATTTCGATTACGGCTGAAGGAACTCAAGTTATATATACAAACATATTTTTTCATAAGTTTTTATTTCGGTTTCGATTCAAGCTAATGCGCCCAAATCATATTTTTTTTTAATTTTTGAAATCGCAACTTTATAATATACAAAAATCGATAGAACATTAACTCTATAATAATATATACGACATCTTTCAGAAGTAAAATATCATATTTAAACGTACTTTACGACTGGGCTTTGCTAGCTTAGATAAATACTTTTGCAATTTTAACAAAAAAGCTACAATAATATCAGAGCATCTCCATTTACACTGAACATCTACAGAATGCCAACATCAATATATTACATATGAATGAGTCCTCTGTGGAATTTCCACAGGTCCCACTAGTGTGTATTATTTTGATTATTCGGACAACTATAGTCCCTCATGGACACGTGGTGCAACGGATAAAGGTGTTAGGTGACAATTAGTTGAAAGTGAAAATCTTCTGGGGGTTGAAAAATCAGTCCTCACTAAAGACGATATTAACGAAGAATAAGAAGAAAAAAACAAACTAACATATATTTATCTCAGATATTTATACAGCCATAACTGACGGAACGAAAGCAATACATTCCAGTAAAATAAATAAATGGTTCACCTTATAATTAGGCATGGATTCCTTACTTTTTGTCCAGAATTCTCTCTATAATAAAAACAAAAAATAAAGAAAAATCTGTATGATGTACGCACCCGCGATGAAAAGCAAATAACATATTCCAAAAATCAGATAAATTGATCAAATAGTTTTATTTTCATGAAGAATACCATTTTTAAAAAATTCACAGGAATTTGTAGGAATCGCATCATAAATCTAGTAAGCATAAAGTATTCTTGAGTTATCTTCCCTTTGTTTCTTTAGATGTTTTTTCCAAATAGAGGGCGAAACAGTTATTTCGGGTATTCATAAAATTTGATTTTCTTATTTAAAACTAAAACTACTTAATCAATTTATGTGACATTTTGGAATATATTTTCATTTCGTCACGGATATTACACCACGCAGATTTTTCTTCAATTTGTTTTTTATATAGAGAGAATTTTTGGACAAGGACTGTTTTCTTTTAGCGCTTTTTTTCTTAAAAATCAAAAATCAACAACAAAAAACAACAGATAATTCCTTATCTCCACAAAAGAAAACCAGATATACGATTGAAGGACTTAATCAATTACATTAGTTTGTGTTGGTAATAATGAACTCGAGTGATTCTTTTATAAAAATACGAAGTGATTATTACCAAGTTTCGCTGGTTCCGAGAAGTGCCAAAAAAAAAAAAAAATTTTTTTTAATTAAAAAATAAAAAAAACAACAAAAAAAAGAACATTATGAGAATGGTATGTACGAACAGGATACAAACATATAGTCACTTAATCCACGAGCAGTTTAAAGTCAATGTTCCAGCGTTAATAAAATTTTAAATCAATCTCTTTTATCTTCAAGAAGACGGCAGGTTGAATGTGGCTATCACACACACAAAAAGACACCTATATACACACCTACGTACGCACGCATATATATATATATATATATATATATATATATATATATATATATATATATATATATATATATATATATATATATATCCTCTCTCTCTATATATACACACACATATATATATATATTCAGAATATGAGAGATTATATATAATAAATTCCACAGCCAAACAACGTCGCAGCCCACAAGAGCTATGATATTCAACGAACCAGAAGTCCAAGACTCGAGTTTCGCCCTCATTTGGGCTCATCAGTTAGACACATCCGAACTCAGGATTCGAAACCCGAGCCTCTTGTATGCGAGGCAAGCACTCGCAGTTGGTAGAGTGCTTGCCTCGCATGCAAGAGGCTCGGGTTTCGAATCCTGAGTTCGGATGTGTCTAACTGATGAGCCCAAATGAGGGCGAAACTCAGGTTTTGGACTTCCGGTTCGTTGACTGCCATCGCTCTTTTGGGCTGCGACGTTGTTTGGCTGTGGAATTTATTATATATAATCTCTCACATTCTGAAAATCTTATCATTAGTTACTCGCTTGGTTAGCATTGCTGGATGGCATCGTCCTTTCGAGTTAAAACTTCTACTTGTGAGACATCGGCTTGGGGTTATTAGCTGGTTGGATGACCGCGTCCCTTGTCGAGACGAAGTAGGTTCCTTTCACAGTCGGATTTCGGCGCGGTTTGCTTGATATGTGTTGGTTAATAGAAAACCTTGTGTGCGAGGCGTTTACTCAGTTGGTAGAGTGCTTGCCTCGCATGCAAGGTGCTTGCGTTTCGAATCCTGAGTTCGAATGTGTCTAAGTGATGAGTCCAATGTCATGGCTCTTGTGAGCTGCGACGTTGTTTGGCTGTGGAATTTTATATATATATATATATATATATATATATATATATATATATATATATATATATGAATATTGTTATAGCTCCTTTTCAACAAGACCCAACCCTCTTTAAGAAAATTAATAATAAGCTATCAAACTTAACGTAAAATTCCGAATCCTGCCGTTAAGCATTACTAAGACCAGATTACTGTGTAAGTATGTATTTTCGTCTCCACGAAAAACAAAACGTGCGCATGTTCTTTTTTAATGTGAGAGAAAACCTCCTCCCCAAAGAGTCACTCTGGAAGTATGCAAAAATAAAATTGCCTTAGTATAGAAAGGTTACCTCCTCCTCCATTGACTAAGGACAAACTAACTTAAGTTAGGCGTACTACACTCTGAACTTGGCCTGTGCATCTATGGTGACTCCACATTATATAGAAATGTATTATCTACTTTGTTTTACATTATCATAGAAGGCTTTAATATCAGGCTGCAGAGTAAAAAGTGACTTTGTGACTGGGTTCGAATGCTTTCACCGGCAGTAATTATTGTTTCGTACACTGAAGATTGCGTAAACATGAAACATGTGTACCTGTAGGTAAAAAAAAACATTATGTATGTGTATGTGTATATATATGTGTGTCCATCTCGTTTTTTAGTAGAGGGGAATAAAATTTGTGAATATGTTTTAATGTATATACTAACGGGACCCTGGGGGAAACGTCACGGTGCGTTCCACTTCAATTTGTGTACGTTACTGTTAAAAATTATGGTATTCCTTTTGAAATAATAAATATTTGTCTTCAACAATATTATTTAACAAATATTATTTCTTTATTCATAAAAATAATAGTCATTGTAAGGTAAATGTTTTTTAAATAAATAAATTGAACAGATTATTTGTTTATGTATTTATTTAAAAACTCTTCAAGCATCAAATACTGTCATAAGAAATGGCATTGTTCAAATAAAAAACAAACGAATGTCACTTGTTTAAATGTATTTGTTTAAAATTGTACTATTTTAGCTGAAAGGACGACCTAATTTGATTTTGGAACAATTCATTTAAAAAAAAAAGTATGGAAGAATATTTTTGTTTTACTTTAGCGACATCAGTTAAATCAAGATTTATAATCGATGATGTTTTTAATTTCTTTACAATGTAGGTGAAAAATGATAGCGTACGTACACACAAGAAACACCTTATCAAATGACGATTTTTTGTAAAATTTATAATTATTGGTTGTTTTTACATTGACGTAATAATAACTCGTGAAATATTTCAAATAGTGTACCTTCTCTTTGCAAGATTTTAGCGATAGCATAGAGGTGTTTTATATATATATATATATATATATATATATATATATATATGTATGTATACGAGCAAACAGTTAATAAAACATGTTAAAAATACTTTGAAATGAGTTAAAAACATATTTAATCTGAAAAGGAAACACTAGATAAGTGGATAGTCCTTAATCCGCTATATATATATATATATATATATATATATATATATATATATATATATATATATATATATATACTTGTTTATTGTTATATAAACATGCTCACATCCCGCTGCTACAAATAGCCACTTGTTTCAATCAAACAACAGATATCATCAGGCAGCGACTTGACTATTCAAAAGTTCAATGAATAACCTTTCAATGAATAACCTTTCATTGAATTTTTGAATAGTCAAGTCGCTGCCTGATGATATCTGTTGTTTGATTGAAACAAGTGGCTATTTGTAGCAGCGGGATGTGAGCATGTTTATATAACAATAAACAAGTATTATCAGCTCTTTTTATTGAGCACTATCTAACAACCTCGTTGAATTCATTAGTCCATTACTTTTGAATATAAAAAAACCCGAGTATATATATATATATATATATATATATATATATATATATATATATATATATATAAAGAGAGAGAGAGACACAGAGAGAGAGAGAGACAGACAGACAGACAGACAGACAGAGACAGAGATAGAATTAAATTTTGTAGATTAAAAATATATTTTAAAACATATTAAAGCGCAGAATTTATTTATTTATAACTTCTTTAAAATTTTGGAGCAAATCTCAATCAAAGCGAATTGCAAGATAACTTTCTTTGACTGCTTTTAGTTTTAGTTTTTTTTTTAAGTGGAAATAATTAAACAGTTTATATATTCAGCTATTTATTCATAGTGCCTGGTTTGGTAGTTTTGTTTTACGGCATATCAACCTTTTCCGAATTATTTAATGCCGCATCCAGTAATTTTGGAAGAAAAATATTTTTTATACTTGAAGTTCTTTATATTTTTAAATATTCATTAATAATGTTTGGTTTGCATTTTTTATAGGAAAATTCTCGTTTTTGTTTTTGACTTTGCGAAACATAATTGAATTTTGCATAAGGAAAGGGAAAAACAATAACATTAATGTTTGGTGCATTTTAGGTCAGAAAGCCAGTATCTTCGGACAGTCTGATCTGGTACTACCAGGACTCATTAGAAGACTATTACTCTCTGCAGACAGGGTCCAGATATTATTTACATAGGAACATGTTGTTAAATAACACCGATCATTCTATTTAAATAAAAAAGAATAGAAGAGAGATACAGGGAAAGAAAATAGTTAAAAAGATAGATAGATACAAAGAGAGAGATACAGAGGGAGAGAGACAGCTAGAGAGAGAAAGAGAGAAAGAGAGAGGGGGGGGGGGAGAGGAGAGAGGGATAGGCAGCAAAGCTATGCTATTTTTCTTTTCTTTAAATCAAGTATAGCACTAGAGTGCGGAATGTCTGTAGTAAGAGGAGGTTCAAAGGGAGATAAATCTAGAATTCACACAAATTAAAATACGGTTCTTCCGTCAGTACGCTTCATCCTCAGGAATGTGTTGTAGGGTCATACTTTTCTTTGAAAGAGTCTTGTTCGATCCCACCTTGATGGTTCTGATGTGGTATGATTGGCTGTCACCGCTGTTCGCTTTGTCATCTGTTCGATTAGATAATCCAGCCCAAACAAAGAAAGATCACACCTTGATGCCGAAATTCAGCAGCCATTTTGGAAGGAAATAACCCGCTTACTTCTTAGAAGAAGCAGAACCTTTATATATATATATATATATATATATATATATATATATATATATATATATATATATATATATATATATATATAGTCATCCACATACAGTACTGTTTCGCTGTTTCACAGCTCATAAGTGCGGCTAGACAGGCAACTGCCTCAAATATATACCGGGGAGTGTGAGAAGATGAGCGAGATGTCTGTTCAAATTACATTTAAAACTTCTGCATTTTAGTACAATCAGAGAAGCAGAAAATAAGGGTGGAATTCCAAAGTTTAGCAGTTCAAGAGGAGAAACTATTATAGGGGAAGGTTTTTCTACATTGAGGAACCTCTACAGTAAAGGAATGAGATTTTGCTGTTAGATGGATTTGTTGAAGGACTGCAAGTTAAATGAGTTCATTAGAACACATTCCATAAAAGTACTTGTAATATACAGGGATGCAAGATTTTGGTGATAGCACAGAGGTTATATATATATATATATATATATATATATATATATATATATATATATATATATATATGCAGAGCCATGTATTAAACAGCTGTCCTGTTTTTAAATCTCCTACACAGCTTCATGGTAAGCAGCTGATGATCCCCGTTTTCTATTTAGAAAATTTTAGTTAAGGTTTTCTATTTTCATCCTTATGTAGTTAAATTCTGTTTTAAAATTGAATACTTTTGTGAAATCGGCTCATGCAAATGCTAAGTCTATTTCTATTTAACAATTTTAGTAAAGGCTTTTTTTTCTTCATCCTTATATAAATGAATGCTCTTTTGTCATTATAAACATTTTAGAAGTCGGATTATGTAGGTGCTAAGTCTGCGATAGGTTAAAGTTACTATATTTTTTCCATCCGAGAATTTACACTGCATTCTTTATTTTTAGTTTTGCATTTTTTTTATTCAAAATTTCTTTAGACTATATATATATATATATATATATATATATATATATATATATATATATATATATATATATATATATATATATATATATCCGTAATCTATGGATTTTCAATAACAATGGCTCATATCATCAGAAGAAAATGTAGTTAGCAATATATATATATATATATATATATATATATATATATATATATATATATATACTGTTTCACGACTGCACATGTGCGGCTGTGAAATATGTATGTTAAGAACAAGTAGATTTGAAAACACCTTTTAAATATCGTGGTAAACTTATTAAATGATTATCGTACTTGACTCACTGTCTTTAGGTTTTGGTTTCGATCTCAGCTCGAGTTATTTTTTTACTTACAAGAAGTGAACAGTATAGAAAAACATAATACTCGCATGCACATGTCTAAGTTTCTTTCCCTTTTTTTACTTAACTTTTTAAAAGGAATTGTACGTTACGTTTAATACTTACGGATTTCTGTTTATAATGAATATGAAATCTGCATTAATTAAAGTGTAATATTTATGCGTATTTTACGACCTGGCAAAGCCGGGTGTCCTGCTAATACACACACACACATATGTATATATATATATATATATATATATATATATATATATATATATATATATATATAAGCACTATAGTTTTACTGGCTTAACATATAATAAAAATCAACAGTACAAATATTATATATACATTTGCTATCATACTCGTGTCCTGACGTTGCTAAGGGATTTAGATAAATTCAATAAATTATATTTGCAAATTAGGATTAACGGTTTTCTAACAAGAAAATATAACTCTTTTAACCTTACGTCTAACCATAAGTCCTGGTGTTTAGTACTCTCTGTGTTTTTCTTTTTTCGTTTGTATGGTATTTATGAGGGTCATATGGACTTAGGATTAGTAGTTATTTTTTATGTAAGGAACAAATAATAAAATCACTGCAACTATTACAACAACTACTGCTACTAAATGTAAATACTCTGTAATTATTCGTGAATATAGCCCTAATATCGTAGTAGTAGTTTTTTGTATCAGTAAAAGTTAGGAGGACTTCCTCTATGTATGGCTATTTTGTGAGAGTCTGTGATCTGTGATCTTGTTTGTTTGTGTCAGACACCCTGTATCCCTCTCTCTCTCTCTCTCTCTCTCTCTCTCTCTCTCTCTCTCTCTCTCTCTCTCTATATATATATATATATATATATATATATACTCGTGCCATGTTCGGACATTAAATTATCGTAAAGGTTAAAAAATTAAACGAACACTAGTTTACTTTATTATTGCCGTAACATTAAAGGGCTAAAAGAAATAACACGAACAGAAGATAATTAACAAGAAATTGTAATTATAGAGTATAGGAGCAATAGGTTGACAAGTACTGTTTCCTCACGTCCGGGTTTTACTAATTCGGAGTAAGGGAGAGTCCATACAGTTACAAAATAGGATATATCATCATATCAATTATAATGAAAAAAAATACCATATTAATTATAATGGAAAAATATATCAATTATTATGAAAAACGTATCAATTATAATATAAAAATCTAATATATAAAAGGATATATGTCTGTTGGTTGGTTGTTTTTGTTTTACGGCATATCCACCCTATTCAGGTTATTTAATGCCGAATCCAAAGATTTTTAAGAAAGCTTTTTAATAGAATATATTTGTTGTTTTCATATCGGTTTCTATTTAACCCATAGTTGGGACCCTAACAGGTACTACCACTCCGGGTCCGAGTGGACCTGGGAGCAATGGCAATTAAAGGGTGGCTCCACACTCACCAAAGCCTGCAAGCGGGGGCCTCACCACTGAATATAGTTTAAGGTCATATCCAGGACCTATACGTCTGTCTGTCTGGCTATTTTCATATTTTCAAACTCAATTTCCCCCGAAACTAAAAGTCGCAGAGCGGCGCTAGGGGCTTAAAATGATTGGATTTTTCATGCACAGTTCTTTTATAGGTCTTTAGCAGGTTTAAATAGTATTTAAGGAGTCAAAATGGGTCAAAATTGAAAAAAATCGTTATACATTTTGTACTTTCATCTTAATTAATTTTTAATTTTATTCAGTTTATATGCGCATCACGTTGGTACAGTGGTAACGTCACCAACTTTAAATGCTTTCGGTTTCGATTCTAGCTGAGGGCACCCAAATACAGGTTTTTTTACTTTTTAAATCACAACTTTATAATAACATATACGAAATCTGGACAAATTAAAATATCATATCTAAGCGTATTTACGCCTGGGCAAAGCCGGCCCACCCCTCTAATAGCATATCAATTATCATGGAAAGATATCATCATATATAATAAAATGACTGCAGAAATTCCCCTCTGCACTAAAGTATCGTAGGTTTGCAACAACAAACGTCACATACAAATTTAATACATCTAGGTTAATAGCCATTATCTTATGTAGCTTTCGAACACAATTACAGACACATTTATTCATGATAATAAAATGCTAAATTGCATCCGACGAATAACGCCATCACAATTGCTACATCTTTAAAGGTTAAAGTTCCTATTTTTCCTTCTAAATATTAAGTCACCAGGACCAATTCTACAGTTTACATATATTGTTATTATACCGATTGTAACTGGTTCACAGATGCATAGACAAAACATAATCTTTCCGATTTCCGAATCTTGAATAATAAAGGTTTCCCCGACAAATTCCGTTCATTCTGATTGGCTGAGCTCTAAAAATTCTCATATTCCGGAATTCTATTCTTCCCTTTATAAACGAACGATTAATAAAATGAAAAATATGGCGTAACTAAAAGAAATATTATTTAGCCCGGCGATGTCACTGATACAAAAAACAAAAACTCAGTTGTCAGAACAATTTTTAAAAAATCATGTTCATCCCTTACAAAGCATATCGCCACTTGAACGTAAGGGGCTACTATTTGGAGTTATGTCTAGGAAAGATTAACAAGATATTTGTTTATGTTACATTTAAACTCTGTATATAAGTACCACCAGTGACGCAAGTAGCAGGAAGGGAATTCCAAAGTTGTTCGAGGGAAGAAACTGTTAGAATAGAAAGGTTTCTGGCATTTCGGGACAAATGAACAGTGAAAGGGTTAGATCTTATTGATAAGCGGGTGTATCGGGGATATGTACGTCGAGGGGTACAAGTGAAACGAGTTCATCAGAACATTCCATTAAAATATTTGTAAAACAGGCACATTGATATAACATAAAACATTTTTCATTAACATGTAAAAACAAAAATGATAACAATAATGATAATACAATAATTTATTTGTGTCGGGGGGGGGGGGTAGAAAAATATAACAGTGGTTAGTAGGAGCCTCTCAACCCCGTCTAGTTCGGTTTGTAAAGAAACCTGAGCTCCTGCAGGACAATCTATAAGTGGGGATGACTTCTAGATGGGAGGAAATGGAGAAAATATAAATTGGTGGGTGAGGTGGAGGCTGTTAGTGATTGATTTATTTCTCTCCAAGATAGGTGAAATTTAGCTGGAGGGGTGAAAATGAAAAATGCAGTCATGAGGGAGTGGGGATCTTGGAGGCTTCTCTAGTTGGGGAGGGATAGACCACTCACTCGGCTAGCTAAGAGGATAAAGATTAGGTTACACTTCATGAAACTGCGTGTTCCACATCTAAACGGGGGACAAGTATTCAAATGTGGCTCCTTTTCATAAACACAGACTTGCTACATGTATTAATAAAAAATTGTCTCAGTCTAAACGTACCTTTTCTTTACTGGTAGAACGTTACATTTTTGCACAATTGATGACATTTAGTAGGTAGGTATATTCTGTTTAATGTATGATTCTTGAGCGATCATCGAGGGTTCAAATACCGTGGGATGCAACCTTTTTCTATCACATTTGATCTACACCCATAGTTGGTGTCTCAAGAAAGCGACCAGATCCTGATCACAAAAAGACAATACCCCCCGGCCACCTTGTAGTCACAACATCCAAATCACCATTCTCGCCGCCTCCAGGATCGTAATCAGAGGCGCACAGTATTAGTGCTGGAGTCCCTCAGGGGTCCCTCCTGGGCCCAACTCTCTTCCTGATCTACATCAATGATCTCTCAAAACACATACTTAAATTATTCGTTGACATCTATGCTGATGACACGACCATCTATGGCAACACATCAAAGGCCGTAAATGACAAGGTTCTCTCTAATTCTCTCTTCTGATCTTGAGCGCGTGGTACAGTGGGGGAAGAGGTGGCTGATTACTTTTAATGCATCTAAAACCAAACTTCTATCTTTACATCATCAACGCTCTGATCACCATCTGGCATCAATTGAAATGGATGGCTCTCGTCTTGAAAAAGCTCCATGTTTTGACAAGCTTTTGTGTTTGACCTTTATTCCTAATCTGAAATGGAACACGTACATAAGGTCTGTTGCAAAGGACGCTGGGAAAATGGTGGGATCCTTCTACCGCTCCAGAAGATATCTCACTACTGATGCAATTCTCTATCTGTATAAAAGCCAAGTACGTCCAAGGATGGAGTAATGCTGCCACATCTGGACAGGAGCTGCTAAAAACACCTATCCTGACTTGACAGAGTACAAAATAGACTTCGTAGCTTAGTGGTGGATGCCCTTTTCTCTTCTCTGCAGCCTCTCTCCCACAGAAGAGACGTTGCGAGCCTGCCTTTGTTTTATCGTTATTTTCATGGCAAGTGCTCGTCTGAACTCCAATCTCTCTTCCCCCCCCCTCGTCAATCTTTAACGATAAACACCCGTCTGGCTGAAACTACTGTCAATAATTTTCCCCACTCTTTATCTGTGCCTAAATCTAAACGTAGATTCCATGAGTAGAGCTTCTTTCTCAGAAGTGCACGACTGTGGATCTCTCTTCCGTTTGCCTGTTTCTCACCTGACTACAACTTGGATGTCTTCAAGTCCAATATAAACAAATTCCTGACAAACCGCCCTCTTAAGTACGACACGCTATCAAATCTCGAATACTAATGATTACTACAATACTATCTCACTGATTACTGTACACGCAATAACCCTTATCACTGAGTGGCCTCCGGGCCTTGATAAGTGGTGACCACCATGTAAAAAAAAGTAGACAGGGGCTAGAGCTTAGTTGATAAAGTCGGACCGATTAGATTGACAACTCTTTTTTGAGAGACTAGTGGTAGAGGCACCAGCAATACTCCATGCATGGCGAATGGTGGCCTTTTAAAGATACAGGATACTCTGGTGTGATTAGTCTTTTAGCTCGATAGAGGTAACCCACATTCTTTGCAACAGCCTTTGCAATGTCCTCTATGTATTTGTTCCAGTTCATATTGCCCGCAAATATTAGGCCGAGGAGTTTGAAAGTAGAATTTTCAGGTAGGGTGCTATGGATATAGGGGTTGGAAAGGCGTTAAAGGAGAGCAGCTTAGTTTTACTAGCATTAAATGTTACCATCCATTTGCGGCCCCATTCCAATATAGTCTGGAGGCCATTTTCTAATAATTCTGCCATTGTTTTAGATTTATGTACATCTGTTCTTCCCTCCTGCATATTATAAAGCGTTGTATCATCAGCAAATATACCCATCTCGGACACAATATTATCAGGGCGGTCGTTTATGAATATCAGGAATAATAATGGTCCAAGGATCATTGCAAAAAATAATAAACGTAAATTAACAATACACACTGGAGAAAATAAATATATATAGATATTCAATAAATCTATACGTGCATGCGTGTGTCTGTGTGCGTGTGTTCGGTTCAACGAGCGTTTGAAAACAAAAATACAACTTTTGTTGTTAAATACTTTGCAAAAATATAATAAATGTAAATAAACAATACAAACTACAACTTCTCTTGAAAATATATATAGGCCTATAAATCTAATCAGTAAATTTAACGTATTTTTTCATTTATTATCCTGCTATTTTTTCTTATTAGTTTCCCGGTCAAATTATGCGGGGTGTTCATTGTACAGGTCGGCCGATAAAAAGGATGCTTCTTCTATATTGTAGCGAAATCAGACAGCCGAAAAGTTTTTATTTACAAACAATTATAACTACTTACATTTTTTGTAAATTTCAACAATAATCAATGTCACCTAAACACCTAATTGTCACGTCATAATTAGTTAAGTCTTCCATGAGTCAACAAAACAAATGATTTCGTCTATGTTTGTTTTGTCACGTGACATTTGCCGTATAGACATGGGAAATAGCTTACATTTTTAATTCGCCCGGAAACTATTTTCTTTAATTATTAATTTATACATTATCGCCTTGCGTGCATTTTTAATATTTTCATTACTGCGACACGACAATTCATGAAATACTACTGGTTTCAATTGAACATCAATATTTCTATTAGTACAATAGCGAACAAACAACAAAATTATATTTGCAAGCAATATCCACAGGTATTGAGCATATAAACGTGAGAAACATACATTTTGCCTTTTCTGTTTTTCTGTTTTGGTTTGGAGCCACAGCAACGCGTGGCCGGGTAGAGCTATTATCAATTATAATAGAAAATATAATGTAAATCATAATAGAAAATAACATATCAATTATAATAGAAAAATATATCAAAAGAGTTGTAAGAACATAGTAGAACATAATAAAATTTAAGCTCGCAATCGCCTTCTCAACTACTGTGACGGTGACAAGTACACTTATCACACAGACGCATGTGTCATTAGCCTTAGCCAGTTTAAAGCACGCGTCTCACTGTAGGCAGTCGAAGAAATCCACCTTCTTGAAATCAACGGTGGAAATGTTCCTTGGCATTCGGAATGGTAAAAACAGTCAAAGATTACTGAACAAACCTGCTTAATAAAAGAGGGCACTCAACATGCGTCTCACCGAAGTGGCGCTATCAAGTTACCCGTCAAATCTCCGCGCGTGCGTGTGCGTGTGCGCGCGTATACGTCTGGGAAGAAGAAAATGATACCAAATTGAGTATATTTTGTCATAGGAGTACATGTTGTCGATCTTTCCGGCTTTTTCATTTGGTATGTGTTGATCGTTTCGACAGCTTTTGAATGACGAAAAAAAAACAAAACAAAATAAAAAAACAACAGCAACAAAAAAAAAACGTAAATAAAAGTAAAGTATTTCACTTGTTTTCTCTTGCTAAGATTTGCGTTGCGGTTCCAGGTACAGATAATGAAATCGCGGAGCCGTGTTCAAAATCTGGTTGCACCATTATGTTCACTATTATGAACTACTTCCCGAAGAAAAGAAAGGATGGCAAAAAGGAAGGAGAGGAACATGATCTATTATACATAAACAAAGAATCCTGAAGGAGGAAAAAAGTAGGGGGGAAAACTTAGCCATGGCATGGATCGACTACAAGAAAGCGTATGACAAGATCCCATAAGCATGGACAATAGAATGTCTGAGAAGGTACAAAATATCAGGCAAGATTTTCAATCTGATTGAAAATGCAATGAGAACATGAAGATTTGAACTGACAGCTGGTGGACAATACATAACTGAGATTAAAATACAAAGAGGCATCTTTAATGGCGATTTCCTATCACCACTACTGTTTATCATAGCCATGATGCCCCTCAACAATATACTAAGGAAATGCCAAGCCGGATACAAGTTCACTAATGCAGATGAAAGAACGAATCACCTAATGTACATGGATGACCTAAAACTGTTTGCAAAAAACTAAAAATGAGCTAGAGACGCTAATAATTACAATCAAAATCTTCGGCATGAAAAAGTGCGTACTGCTGATCATGAGAAGGGGAAAACTAGAAGCAACGGAAGTGATGGAACTACCCAACCAAAAGGCGATGAACAGATTAACAGGATAGCTACAAATATTTGTGAGTTCTGGAAGCAGACACCATGAAAGCAACATGAATGAAAGAGAAATTTAGAAAAGAATACTTCAGAAGAACAAGAAAACTCTTCGAAACTAAACTATATAGTAGAAACCTGATTAAAATATAAACACCTGGGCAGTGTCATTAGTAAGATACTCTGCCCCGTTTATAGGTTGGATCAAAGAAGAACTGAGACATCTCGACCAGAAGACCAGGAAACGTGACTATGTACAATGCACTACACTCAAATGATGATACTGACCAACTCTATGTGAAAACGCAGGAAGAGGGTTAGTTTGTATAGAAGACCGTGTAAATAATACAATTTTTTTTTTAGAAAAATGCATAATGCAGAACGCCGAAAGAATAATTACCGCAGCAAGAGACACTGAAAAAACAAACAAGACAGAAAAAAAGAGACAAGAAATAAAAAGCAGAAAGAAAAATGCGAAGAGAAACAGCTACACGGACGATTCATAAGGATGACAAAAGATGAGAGTAATGAAAATACTTGGAAATTGCTGCAAAAAGGAAACCTAAAGAGAGAAGCGAAATCCCTAATAACAGCAGCATAAAGCCTCCTCATTTATTTGGTGAGAGTCAAATAGGATGGAAAGACTGAGGAGCCAAAGCACTAGCCAGACTTCCGCTGGTCGGGTGCAAACTGAACTGGGATCTGGGGGAGGCTTATTGCCATGTAAATTTCAGTAGAGGCCAATGAAATCTGGTTGCACCATTATGTTCACTTTCGTGCTAATACCCCAAAGAAACAGGAATCATATAGCGAAATGCAACAGTGAATTGAACGCAACTTAAAAAAAAAGTCCGTAGTCTACCTACGTGTCCATAATGCCACTCAAACCCTGCTTGAAAATATAAAAGGGGTTTATTGATAAGAGCTGATACATAGAACAGTCTATCATCGCTGTAACATTATTAAAATCGTTTATTGTCGATTTATAGATTTTCGTTAGCAGCAATTAAAATCAGACTTTATAGACACAGCCAAAAAGTGAAAAAAAAAAAAAAATCAAGTTGTTTTTTTAAACCAATTAAAATCTATTAAAACCCATTATTCTTTGACCAATTTTTTTTTTTAGAAAGATAAAAGCTTGAATTTTATCATATGAAAAGCCTTATCAATATAAACTTTTTTTTTTACTATTTTTAATAGGATTTAAAATTGAAAATTTTCCAAAATCACATCATTCAACGTCATTTTTGTTTCGATCGCTAAAACATTAAAATATGTTTTAAAACGGTTTTTGAACCAAATAATTTTTGCGTCTAAATAAAGATTTAGGATGATGTGCTATAAGAATATGCAAAAAATATTATAATATTTCAAATTATTCAAACGTTTTATATCACACTATAGATTTGCGAAGCGAAATTAATAATAATAACAACAAAAAAATAATGATAGTTTAAAATGAAGTTTGGACGCATAGAGGGGACTTAATAAACTATATTTAGCTATGCATTTTTAACGTTTGATTTGATCGTTAAGTGAAGGGTTTAATTCTTTCATAAGCAATATAAATATATATATATATATATGTATGTATGTATGTATGTATGTATGTATGTGTGTGTGTGTGTGTGTGTGTGTGTGTGGAAAGTTCATTCTTCACTTAATAATCGGCGAAAATTTCGTATTGATTGAATAATTGATTTTTGGTAGATTTTTAAAAAGAGACTCCGTAAAAAAAATATACTTACTTCTTCCTTTCGTTTTGGCCGCGCCTACCCAACAACCTATATTCGAGATGCATGGAAGGCGTAACTCTTTTCCCTGGATTGCAACATTTACACTTGATTCTCATTAATATTGCGTATTTATACAGTGTTAGGAACGTGCTATCATCACAATCGTCCGGACGTCTTACGGGAAACGCTGGGAGTAGCCGAAACACTGAGAGCCTTAACCCTAATACAGAAAATTCCAATTCAATTTTGCTATCATACCAGCAGTAACTATCTTAGTTGTATAGGACGCGTTACTTGTCACATAGTAGAATGTAGAACTAGATAAAAATATGAATTAAAATCGAGGCATAGTCAATAGATTGCGCCGTAGCCCATATAGTTAGGTCGTCAGTATTGCACACTTCATACGTGCGATGACCTGGGTTCGCGCCTACATCGAAACCCACTTTGGGTCTGGCGTTGTCCGTTGTCGATGCAATTGCTCGATTCCATCTAATTCTGAGTTCTAGCTTTATCACGAAAAAGAGTATGCGAACAGGTATATATATATATATATATATATATACTAGCAGTTCTGCTCGGGCCCTATGTACTGTTCATAACTTTATGTGTATATATATTAAAATGTTAGAGTCGTGTCCAAGTAACCTGCATCTAAAATTTTAAGTGTTTAGACCCAAAATTGGAAGAGAACTTTGGTAGAGTCTACGAAGGTCAGCTCTTCCAAGTTCACTTCTTGGCAGCCAAATTGTCGCCTAAAAACTGATTAAAAAGCTTGCTGCATGTCTGAATACCTTTTATGCAAAATTTAAAATGTTCAGACCCAAAATTGGCTGAATAGTTTGCTAGAGACTGCAGAGGTCAAACCTTTTGAACTTTGTCTCCTTGGAATTCAAATTTACGGCTAAAAGCCGATTAAAAAGCTTGCCATATGTCTGAATGCAGTTTGTGTATAATTTCAAATGTTTAGACACAGCATTGGCGGAATAATTTGGTAGACACCGCAGATGTCCAAATATTTTAAAATTTTGACCACAATTTTGACCGCTTAACATTCATATTTTTGGTCTCAAAACAAATTAAAATGTTTGATCCATGTCCAAGTAATTTCCATCTAAAATTCCAAGTGTTTAGACCCAAAATTGGCGGAGGAGTTTAGTAGAGTTTTCAAAGGTCACATCGATAACTTTGACCCCTTGACAGCCAAATTTCTGGCCAAAAGTCGATTAAAAAATTTTCCCAAATCTCAATAGCCCTTATGGTAAATCTTGAGTCTGTAGACTGAAAATCGACAGAGTAGTTTGGTAGCGAAATTTACACACACAGATATACACAGAGACAGACAGATAATTTCAATTATATATATATATATATATATATATATATATATATATATGTGTGTGTGTGTGTGTGTGTGTATGTGTGTGTGTGTGTGCGCCATTCGTCACTAGAAAACTAATATTTTCATGAAGAAATCAACTTAGATTGGTCTAGTATTCCCGCAACACAAAGAAAATCATAAATTATTCTGTCCATCCACAAAAAAAACAGTGTTACATGTTTGTAATTGTGTACCGCTACAAGTCTTCAAACGTTACATGACAACGGATGATCGTTAGTATTTAATTTGAAGTTCAGGTAATATAGCAAGTCGTTGTGTCTCTATTCTAAAACCGCCATATTCAGGCATGTTAAACATTGCTTGAGTTTGGATAAGAGAGGCGTGGGCGGTGATAACTGTGAGGGGTCGTCTTGGCGGTGGTTGTGGTAGTGGATGTTTACAGATGAAGTTTGACATGCGTGTTGAGAAATTGTTTATCCTTTTATGCTGGATAAACATATAAATCACTTGATATTGTACAACTACAAATCAAGTCGAGAGAAAACAAAATACTAAAATTAAACAAAATTCACTGACACAAATATATAGCATATCCTGCTCACTGCGTGTTTTTATTCATATATATATATATATATATATATATATATATATATATATATATGTATATATATATATACTGGCAGGGAAACTCGACATTGACCGGGATTGAATGATGATCATCGAAATCGGCAAACTCACCCATTTTCAATCAAATCAATTGATTGCCTGTTCTGGTTGGGGACCCATCGCGGTGCAACGGGAGGATGCCTCTTGTAGTGACGTAGTCCACAATATCTTGTAGTCTACATCGCACTGTAATTTAATAAGATCATTTTCTATATTATCATTCTGGCAGACGTTAAAAACATTTTAAAATAAATGTTTAAATTTCATCAATATGTCGCGCAGTTAACAGTGGCTGAATGGATTTGGCCCTTGCAAGTCGGAGATTGTTTTTATGCCGGGTTCGAATCAATCGACTGGTGTTAATCGTGACACCCTGCACTGATGATTTCCGAAGGGATAACACACTAGTGTCAGTAGGCATTTAATAATTATTATAGTAAACAATTATATATATATATATATATACATATGTATATATATATATATATATATATATATATATATATATATATATATATATCCTAACTTCCTCAAAACTCGTCCCACATACTACAAAAGGAGTTACAAAATGCAACAAACCGCGATGTGGAGTATGTGACATAATAATAGAAGATAACACATACACATTCAAAAACCCAGCACAAACATTCAAAATAAAAAAGGATCTAAATTGCACCTCCAGAAATGTAGTATATGCACTAAGATGCACAACATGCAACAAATCCTACGTAGGCGCCACCAAAAATTTCAGCAATAGAGTGGCCTTACATAAGATCAACATCAAAATTGTAGATAACAAACACCTCTATGTTTCAAAACACGTACACACATGCAGTGGAAACAGCTTCAAAATAATGCCAATCTTCCAAACAGACAATTATTTTTATTTACTTACACAGGAAAAAAACTTCATCACCAGATTCACTCCTGAACTGAACAGAACCTAATACCACCACACAAAAACATGAAATTCAAGGTACACTCGTATGCACACCCATAAACATACACATATACACACCCATACATAAATCAGAACCGACACATTAAAACACACACATGTGCGCGCATACAACCACACACAGACATAACACCCCTATCTCTAATACAACACACTGAACAATACCAACCCTACTTAACCTCGAAACCAACAACACTAGGAGACACCTAGAACCATAGTATAATATCTGTTCCAACACCTCGCTCCCTCCTCAGTCAGTGGAGGAGAACCTCCTCATGACTGAAACGACTATCTTCCCTTCTATCATCCCCCTCCCATACCTATACCCCCTCCAATGCCCCCCTCTGGGGAACAAAATCTTCCCCACACTAGGAACCGATCCTGGGTCTGGCCATACACACATGGGGAGACAAATAAATAAAAACATTAAAAAATCCCCTATTTTAAATACACATCTCTTTCTAAACAAACATAATATAAGACTAAAACGAAAAATCACAATACTAAAATCCAAGAATCCAAAAAATAAATATAAAAATAGAATGAAAGCACCCCTACCCTTATTTCAGAAGAGCCAGTCCCCCCTCCCCACACATACACATTATTAACGACCTCGGACCACAGCCGCCTTCCTAAGGAAGCAAATAACCCCAAAATACTATAAAACAATATACACATTCCCAAACCAATAAAAGCAAACACACACACACACACACACACACACACACACACACACACACACACACACACACACACACACACACACACACACCCTACCCCACCCTAAAGGAAAAGAAAAAAACATTAGCGACTACAGCCAGGTCAACGTCTCCTTGGACAAGCCCAATAAAAGAGCAATAAAAATTCAGCATACCAATGAATAATAAACACTTACAAGCCTCCATCCCTTGGAAAAACTTCAAATTAACTATGAAAATCGCCATTTTTACGCATTTGAAAATAATCTCTGACGAGGACGCATCACAGACCGTCTGAAACGCGCGTAAACGTTTTCAGGCTTCATGTCCATGCTATTTGGGAAGTATGCTACACCATGAATGGACGTCTTTGCCATGAAGGAAAGAAAACACGTGGTATCATTTGGATCACGTACATTTCTCCTTTAAAAGCAATCTATTTCAATTCATTCGCGTTTGCACCGGATATTTTCTATCGAACAAGGATTGAACATTATAGATCGAATTCATACATTTAGAGATATAATTTCAACTACGAATTAGTGAGACGTCGATTTTAATAGACAAAATTTCCTGGCACTGTACATACCTTTTACTTATAAATGAGACAACTTATAACTATACATTCATGAACGCACACACATAAATACACACACACGCATACATATGTGTATATAAATATGTATGTATATACATATGCAAGATTAGAAATGGGATCATATTTCTATAGCATCTGGCAGGTTTCTCTCCTGAGATATTATCAAGCAATCTGAATAACACACACACACACACACACACACACACACACACACACACACACACACACACACACACACACACACACACACACACACACACATATATATATATAACAATTTTGCTTTATTCCAGTTTCCAAGATCTTTCTCCTTCTCTCTACTGTTCTCTTTCTCTTTCTCTCTCCCTCTCTCTTTCTCTCTCTCTCTCTCTCTATATATATATATATATATGCTAGTATGGATACCCAGCGTTGCCAGGGTCGACATGAAGTTCGGTTTGGCCACACCTGCTATACTAAGAATTTTTTTCATTATTATATGCCAAATTCCTCGTTACAAATTTCGAAAATAAAAGAACGAAAAAGCAGAAGTACGTGGCAAACTCTCCACCATATATTTCAGCAGAAGGGATACGAAGAGAAGCAATTTTCCGGATATTGGGAACCTTTTTATGGCTAAGCGAATTTTTTATGCTATCTCAGTCTAGAAAGATTTGCTTTACGGTCTATTGCAACGACAACAAACTGTAAACAATTCAGTTTCAAAAATACCAAAACAGAATTTGTGTTAACCGAAACACATGTTTTTATGTCATAAAAATGATGAGTTATGATTTATTGTGTTATTAAAAGAAAAAAAATAACTAGTAACGATGCAAAAAAAAATGTGAAAACAAAAAAAAAACTGGTAAAAAATGTGAATGAAAGTTTTTTTCGTTTTTCTTTTAAATAAAGAACCGTAGTTGAATTGGATTATTTTTTTTATTTTAAAATAAAAATACACTAGACCACACCCTTAATTACGAAATCACGGAAATTATTTTATTTAAACAAATTCCAAAAATAATGCTTGAAAGTTTTTAGTTTTAATATCCGCCAAAAAAAGAAAACAAAAACAGAACAAAAAAAAAACAAACAAAGTTGACGCCCAGGGGAAATAACTCAAACTGGTTTATAAAAAATAGATGTCGGTAAAAATAAATTAAATTAAATATGGTATCAATATAAAACAAATTTTAATAACAAACTTAAATAGAACACTTAAAACAATTCTCTCATTATAAACAATTACTAACACACCGCTATTTAATAAAATCGACTTTTCTTAATGTAATATGCAAATGAGGTCACCTCTTAATCGTATATTTTGTAAAAATCATGCTATATATAGGAATGAATGAAATATTAAAGTAATGGACCTTTTGTATATATTAAATCATAAACAAATAAACAGACAGACAGGAATCCGAATTTATATATATATATATATATATATATATATATATATATTAAATAAAGGAGGGGGGAATAAAGGTTATACATAACTTTATTATACAGTAGAACTCTGGAATAAGGTGCATCGGGATACGTTTTTTCAGGTTACGATGTGGAATACAATGTTTTTTCGGCTTCTGGTTACGCTTTTTGTCTCGCCTTACTATGTTATTTATCATGTTATTTTATTATATGCATGTGTATTATATACTGAACTGTATTTTGTTACTAATTTTTAATATGTACTGTATAAAATTTCGTTGGGCCTCGCTATACGGTGATTTCACTTTACGATCCTGTTATGGTTCGCGAGTAGCCACAAAGAATAACAAAACACCGGAGAACAGTTTAAACATGTATTACATGAAAAGCGGAAAGGTTGCAAAGGATAGTTTACAAACGAACAGTGTAGGTAATTCACCGAACATGCGAGCGTCGTTCTGGAATAAGATCTCCCCCCCCCGGGACCGTCATGCGTAAAGTTTATATGGACGATAGATTAGTCCATTTTAAGGGTGGTTTCCCGCAACAGATCCCAATCCTAGAACGGATTAATTCCGCATCCTAGAGTTATATTGTATAATCAGAAATATAAAGAAAAGTAGAAGAGATAAAGAAGAAAAAGAAACTTCTTTAAGTCATTGCATTTCCAAGCTAAATGCTTTTCATCAAAAATAAAAAGGGCCAGAACTATACAAAATGTAAATATAAGTAAAAACTGACTTATTAATATTTAGATTAGAAATGAGAATGAGTGGAACAGGATAATTCAGATATATTACAAGTTGGTATAAAGTATAACAATAAAGACGTTGTAATATGAAAACTATTAAAAATATAAACACAATAACTTGGAGGAAAGGAGTTAAGCATACGTGCAAACAAAGGAGAGAATAATAGAATATTATTCGGAAAGGTATTATATAGGAAAGTAATAGTTAAAAGAAAAATAGGGGTCACTATGAAATAATGGGGATCATTTAAGAAAAATGAAAGGAAAATATAGGAAAGATAGAGAGAATAAATGACTGGAAACAGATTAAGAAAATAAAGGATATGGAAATACTTATATAAATAAAACAATCTGAAAGTTAAGAAAGTAGGATCAAAAACTTTAAATAATCTAGATTAAAACCTTAAAAATGTTCAAATGTTCAAAAATAAAAAATAAAAAGATCTTTATACAAGTTAAAGTGAAATCTTAAAAGTGAGAAGTGAAGAATACAGCATCCTAATCCTTTATTTAATATATCTAATTGCTCCTCTTTGCAATTTTGAGCTTTTTCTATCTTGATAAGTTTTGCTTGGTTAAAGATATACCTTTTGATATCATAAGTATATATATATATATATATATATATATATATATATATATATATATATATATACACACACACACACACACACATATATATATATATATATATATATATATATATGATTACTTCATTTCATCACATACATTAATATATGAAAATATAATTTATGCGTAAATTTTTAAGTATTTACTTTAACAGTGCTCAAATACATAGGTAGAGCTAGGGAGTAAGTTATTCATTTATATATATACATATATATATATATATATATATATATATATATATATATATATATATATATACATATGAATAAAAAGCCATAAAATTTTTGTGCATGTATATATATATATATATATATATATATATATATATATGCACAACAATTTTATGGCTTTTTATTCATTTATTTTTTTGAAAATGTCCACAACGGCACCCACGTTATGATTCCTTTAGGTGTGAAGATTCAAGATAAATGAGAAATATTGGGATGTACACATACGAGTCACATGTACGCATTTCTTTATCTTGTTATGACTATAATATAGGCGGAATTTTACACACCCAATAACAAATAATAACAGTAAAACTTCTAAAAAAAATCGATTCATTCTAATTTTTGCAATATTCTCAAGAAGAAAGATTATTTAAAAAAATCTTATATTTCTATTTACTTTCCGTAAAATCGGTGAATTTAAAAAAAATTCCAAAAAGCAAAAATCACGAAAATTGAAACCGCATGTTATTTCTACATATTTTGACGTAAACAATGAAAACAACACGTCTTTAAAATTCTCGTGAAAATCAAAGAATTGATCGACTTCGTTAATTATTTTTACAGACGCATTTAAAAAAAATGCTGAACAATAAATAAACTGAAATAATGTTTAAAAAGTCTCATCTTTTGCCCCCCCACCCCACCCACGCGATTTTATCAGAATTTCTTTTGGGGTGGAATCACATCTTACAGTTTTTTTTAAATATCAAAATATACTGGAATGATGAAATGAAATATATTTAGTTTTGGGTTATAAACTTTGTCGATTTATGCCATGTTTTTCGACATTTTGGTAAAAAGAAGTTGGAAAATCTATCGAAAAATGTTATGAAATTAAAAAAATTATTTATTATTTACATTTAACAGTTTTTAGCTGTGTAATTTCCAAAGATTTACGAAATTATCTTTTATTTATTTTTAAATGATTACATTTTTCACGTTTCATGAAAAAATGTGGAAGATTCGGTCTAAAAATTTATTATGAATAAACAGACAATTTTACTGTTAACAATTAAAAAAAATTAACTCGATGCCTTTTTTTAATAGTGAATAATTAAAAATAGATTTAGAAATCGAACGTGAATAATTTTTTCTACGAAAAGCCAATCACGAAGTAATCTTCTCGCACGTCGCTAATAAAAAGTATAGTTTCTTTTGTCAGAACAAAAATATAATTTCTAAACCAAGTAAGTGTAAGAATTATGATTTAAGAGTTAATTAAATTTCTCATAATTGGTATTTCATAGAAGAATTAAAAAAATAATTTAAATATTACTTTTTTCGGGGTTCAAATTACGATATTGAAAATTTAATAGTAAAGGAAATTCGGTCAGTTAACTGGTTTCATATCAAACCGAAAGTTAATTGTTTAATGTGTGGACTGCTAAAATAGGCATTTTTCTTGATATACGTATCCATATATCTCTTTTTAATTGTATTTCAAGCCAAAGGTACTTTGGACCACATTTTACAGTTCTATTTCACTTGAATAATGATTTAACGAAAACTATAAAAAGATATATATTTGTACTCAGTTTTTTTTTAATGTTTTATAAGACCTGTTACTCGTAACGCCATGTTATATTCTCATTTTTTATGTTTTGGTTATTTTGTGAGGTTCAAATAAAAATTCGCCCATTTATTCAGCATAAAATAAAGAATGTTTATATGCAATTTAAAGCCTAATCATTCCTTTTCAATATAGAGTAAAAATTACGATGAATTAATATCATTTTACTGGTTTTACTTGTATTTTTGTTATAGGTGTCGAAAACTAGTGTCATACCTATCTCTCATTGGCTATAACATTTTTCCTCTGCTACCAGCACATACATCGTGCACACACCGAAAAAGGCTGTAGAATGTAGTGCAAAGTACTGTTCTGGAAAAACAACAAAAAAGAAAACAACTAAAAAACACTATTTAGAAATACATTTTCCACAGCTATAGTCAACAAAATAATACATAAATAAAACTATATAAACATGTATATATTTTTCATATAATTTTTATGTACACACACTCTCTCTCATAGATATATATTTGTATACATATACAAAAATTTCAGATAAATATCCTAGTCACAAATATCCTAGTCAATGCACAAAAGTAAATATAAATTTCTATATAGATACATGCATATATTACACGCATATAAATATATTCTTATTACACGCATATAAATATATTCTTATATATATATATATATATATATATGTGTGTGTGTGTGTGTGTGTGTATTTATATACATATATACATGTACATATATGTATATATAGACATTCAGATATAATATTCTTACATATAACAATAATAATAATAACACGCACGCACGCACACACACACACACACACACACACACACACACACACACACACACACACACACATATATATATATATACATACATACTCCCAGGTCACCTGGCATTGCCCGGTCGTAAAATACGCTTTAATATTATATTTTTATTTATGCAGGGTTCATATTTATTATTATATTATATTGGACCCAATATATGGTAATGATTTATACAGTGAAAAGAAAATACTACATGAGCTATGTTTTCTGCAAGGTTGAAAATTAAAACGTTAACCAATATTATATTATGTTACGCATGAATATTCGAAATGCTGTCGTTCGACCTCCACCTGGCAAATTCTATTTTTTTTCATTTTCACACTTTTGCACGGATTTTCCCCCGCCAAACCCAAATATAAACTTTGGTATGGTTTAGAATATACTATATATTAAGTTTCATATGTGTAGACCAAATAATGACAGAGGAGTTTAGTAGGAAAATTTTTTTAAACAGATATATATATATATACGCATACATAAATATATAGAAAGAAGTTATTTACTATAATCTTTTTACTCAAGTATTACGCAAGTTTCACTCATGTAGAATATCTGCACGAAATAGTTTACTAAAGATGATCATCCCATAAGAAAACCGAAAAAAAAACTAATAGGGAATAAATTAAAATGTTAAAAATAATATGCAAATTAGCTATTAGATATTAGATATTTTGTAAATGAATGCAATTTCACGATCCATATATAACAAATTGTATTTTCTTAAAAATAAAATAGAAAAAAGGGGGTTTAATATGAATATCTACACACAAAACCCTGAAATTTATAGGAGTGGAGTATATATGTTTATATATATATATATATATATATATATATATATATATATATATATATATATATATATATATATGATTACTTCATTTAATCACATAAATTAATATACAAATATATAATTTTATGCGTAAATTTTCAGTATTTACTTCAACAATGCTCAATACATAGGTAGAGCTAGGTTGTAAGTTATTAAAATATATATGGCAATTAAGCTACACAATATTCCGCGTTTCTCGTGAGAATTCGTCACGCATTTTCATAACAAGAATAAGAATTCACGAGAATGAAATGCGGAATAATCTGTGTGGCTTACTATATATATATATATATATATATATATATATATATATATATATACATACATACATATATATATATATAAATATATATATATATATATATATATATATATATCCAGGCGTGCTTAAATAATACGTTTATGGTGGTAATGTTTGGGGAAAACTCTGCTTCGTTGTCCCAGGTGTTTTACATTAGATATGCATGGATTAGAAGACTATAAAATATCATAGCGTGTCTAAATTAAGGAATGGAAAAGCGGTTTTTGTTTTGCGAAAACAGGGTGTAGATAATATCGCGCGGAATCATGTGTTTTAGTTTTGCGGCGTACTTCATTGGCATTCACACCATTCCTCTTGTAAAGAACGCATTTGCCTACTTTTCCTTCAAGACTGTTGGGTTGGTACCTGTCTACTCACAGAATTCCTATTCTCTCACGGCGGGAGATTGTTCCTATCAACACAGCGATTCACTGAAGTGAGTTTTTGTGTTGTCTTTTTTTTTCATCTTAAGATCTGTCAACTAAAGCCAATTGGTAATCCCGATTATTTTTTTTTTTTGTGGGAGGGTATTCTTTTTTTTTTTATCTTTTTCTTTTATTTTTTGACAAAGACCAAATTGTTTAATGACATAAGAAGATTCGATTGTTTTTATGCTCACCTCACCAGGAGTTCCTACGCGCGTCATTAACAATGATCCCTAACTTGCAAAAACAAGTGGCGTTACCAGGAGTCCTAGTGACAGCAAGTCTCACCTGCTATCAACAACTCCCACTTATTTTTACAATTGGGTCATCACTTATCTAGTCCAAGGGCCACTCAAGATCTAATAAAGAAACACTCCAAATTACCCTAAGAAAGATAGCAAACTGGAAAGCGCCAACTCACGACGAAATACAAAATTCTTATTATTATTCCCTACTAGTATTCATACAGGCCATCATCAAAGACTCCTCTTTGATAACAACATGGGGTGTTCCTTCGAGTCTGAATGATAACCAGTCTTCTCAAATTTCTAGTACTCTCTACCTTTGTTTAATGACTTTTGCAAATTAATTTGCGTTATCGCAACAGGCATCTACCATTGATTTTTCGTTGATAGCGACCATTGATTTTAATTGGAATTTGGGTGAAAATAAACTTTCCCAATGTCTCAGTTCTCTTCGTACGCATTTAATGGAGGTCTGGTTAGTGCTTTCTCTCCTCGGTCTTTCCATCTTCCCTGACCGTTCTCAATTATTTCTTGGTGTGATATCGGTTGACACCAAAATTTTTTTTTTTTGGGGGGGGGGGAGAAAGTTAAGTCACAATTATACAGTTTCAGTTTTCTTCATATCATGTGGCGTTTCTTTGCATTTTACTTCTGTAGCAGTCTCTATATGTCCGGCTAGCGCCTGTAAGTCATGTGTACTAATCTCTGCATTTAAGTGTTTTCCTTAATATTTCATCCGTTTCAATTATTATCCGTTATATCTTCTTATATTATCTTTAAAGGCCGTTGAAACGTATTAGCAAAGAAAACAAAACAGAATTGGATTTCTTTTAAGGAGATAAACTACGCTAAGGCTGTAAAAAAACCCAAATAGTTTTTTTTTAGATATCTAAATTGATCAAGTAGTTTTTTTTACATTAGAAAACAGATTTGATTTTTTGTTGGTTTGAAAACAATTCCAATTTGCAATGAAAAATACACATAAATCAATCGTTATTAAATAATTTTGGAAACAAAAACGTAGTTTCTTTTAAAAAATCAAGTTCTAGTTTTAATCACGCACAACTTGGGTAAAAAATATTTTAAAAGAATATGTAGGTGCACCTCAACAATCGGCACCCCGTTACAATTTTTCCTTTTCGTCTTTTTTCAACTATCTCTGCGGATTATTGGACACTAAACTACCACATTATAAAAAATTGAAAAAAAAATCATTATTTAAAGATTTGGAAAGGGGGTCAATTTCACATAAAACGTTCTAGTAAATCGATCCGATTTGACGGTGGGTCCTTAAACCCTCCCCCTCCATTATTATTATTTTTTTTGCGCCTTTTCACTTCGAGAAAGTTCTGTCCGCGCCCTCTGCGTCATTATCTTTTATTTATTCAACCAATTGCCTCTTAAAGTGTAAGATTAAAAAATGTTTAAAATAAAAGTGATTTTAAGATTATATTGTCTTTTATTGTCTAGAGAAAACATATGTTTAATTGATGAGTGAAAAATTACCCAGGAAGCCCCCAGAGCACCACTGCAAGTACTAATAAAAATTAAAGAAGTCACACTAAAAGCACTATTGAAACCAAGTTTTACCTTCCCCTTCTTGAAGAGAAAATATTTTTTAAGTAAGGCCTAAAAAAAAAGTAGTCAGAATCCACAGCAGCGCTAACAAAAGGAATAAATATGGTTATAAATATGATTATAGATATATATTGTATATTTATATTTGAAAATCATTTTTATTTACTCAACGGTGTTATATTACATCTATTTGTAAGGTAAACACATTAAAACAAATTCCAAAAGTAAATACTATTGACCTAGTGTATGCTTTGGATAGAAGCAGCGGCATTTAATATCGGACTTAAGATAGGGTGGCCATGAAATAGGTAAGCAGACGAATTTTCTGAAACCGGAAGTCACAAACCGGATTGACAATTTAAACGTCCAAGCAAGCAAATAAGCTGGTCTGCGTTTTATAATTATATAGATTTGAGAAAATTATCCATTTTATGGAGAAATTCATAGACATATACAGATTAGAAATGACAGAGCTAACACTTAATGAGTGCCAGCCGGAAGATGAGGAACATTATAGGAGTTATAACAGTAATCAATCGTATAAACCGATTTTTATTCATGGAGCAAAAGTCTTTGGCATTGGCTCTGAAGACGACTAAGTTGTAATCAGCACGAAAGCAGTGTCGTGATACTATGTTCTTGCAAAGAAGGCCACTTCCTTTTATAATTGTTATAAGTCTATTTGAATTATCACAGCAGTCGTATATAGTAGGATGGTTTTCTCTGGAATATAAGTGAAAATAAGCTTAATCAGGATCCCAGCACACACTGTGTCCTTTACAGTGAATCTCTCAACAGGGGCTTCGTTTCTAGAGCAATAGCTCTTGATATATCCAAGGCTTTTGACAGAGTATGGTATAAAGTCTACTTTACAAGAATTCCAGCTATGTCCTATTAACTATTAAATACTTTTTTTTTCTTACAGCTTATAAGAGTAGTCATCGATGGGTAGAAGTCAGAAGCTCATAGTATCAACGCGAGCGCCTCTCTGGATCCTATCCTGGACCCAACTCTGTTTTTGATCTTCATCAATGATCTCCCAAATCACATTCTTAGATCATTCGTAGACATTTATGCAGAAGACACCATAATCTATGGCAACACTTCAAAGGCTGGCAATGACCAAGATTGTTCTGATTCTCTCTCTGTTGATCTTCAGCACGTGGTGCAATGGAGGAAGAGGTGGCTGGTAAATTTCAATGCATTTAAAACCAAGCTTCTTTCTTGTCAACATATTCGCTCTGACCCACAATCTTGCCACAATTAAAATGAATGGATCTCGTCTTAATGAAGTACGATTTCTTGACAAAAGTGTGGGGCTGATCTTCACCCTTGATCTTAAATGGAACACATACATCAAATCTATTGCCGAAATCGCTGGAATCATGAATCATGAAAGCGTTAGATCATTGTTCCGCTCCAATAGGTATCTCACTGCCGATGCAATCCTTTATTTGTATAAAGCAAAGTACATCCTAAAAAGGAGTACTGTTGCCACATCTGGATAGCAACTACTCAGTGCGCCCTATCTTGCCTTGATAGAGTTTAACACCGACTTCGAAATCTAGTGGGTGATGCACTTTTGTCTTGCATGCAACCTCTTTCTTCACAAGAGACGTTGCGAGGTAAGTGACTAGATGTTAACTTTTAAACCGATTAATAGGTTTTATCACTATCTTCATGGCAAGTGCTCGTCTGAGCTCCAATATATCTGCCGATCTATGGTTTCCTCTTGTCAAACTTTCACAAAAACACTCGACTAGCTAAAACCACTATCATCAATTTCTCCACTCTCTATTTGTGCCTAAATCTTAATGCAGATTCCGTGAACAAAGCTTCACTCCTAGAACTGCCCGCCTGTGGAACACTGTTCCAATGTACTGCTTCCCGGCCGATAACAATATCGTAACCTTCAAGTCTAGTTTAAACAATTTCTGATTGAACCGCCCCCTTAAATAATCCAAATTTTACCCAACCTATACCATTAACCCTTATCCTTAAATAACCTTTGGGCCTTGATAAGCGGTGATTCCCTAAAACAAACCACACCTTATGTTTAGTGATATTTTAGGGCGAGAATTTCGAGTGGTGTCGGTTTTAGTTCCATTGGACTCATGTAATGATTTTTCTTTTAATACTTTTTGTTTTATTTTTATTTTAACTTATCAGTTTATATTTCGTTGGTTATTGCGTTGACTTCCGCACTCAAGGATTTTTCGGAAGATTTCAATTACTGTCATCGCTACCGTGCTTTGTATAGTCGCAATCTGCCGTTTGATTTTAATTTTCGCTAGCCGTGTTTTATTTTTTATATCATTCCTATAATTATTGTATGACAGTGATTTTCTTTTTATTCCCTGTTCTTTTAAGTTTTCTGGCAAGTTCCACGGCATTTGCTTCGTTTTTCTATCTTTTTTATGTTCGTCATATGAATTACTTGGGTGAAGAAATTTATGATTTAACAAGATCTTTCTTTTCTGTTAACTAAGTGCGGTCTCTTAACTTGGAGAGGTTTTCTTCTATTCCCCAGATGATTATTTGCTTTTAATTTTTCAACACTGTCTTCCACTTGTGTGTATAGCAGTTGTATACATACTCAAAGTGCAGACGTTTATACAATTTTAAGTAGACTGCCTTTCCCATAAAGCCATGATTGTTTTGTATTCTTTTGAGGTTAATTTGCTATATTCAATTAAGTGATATATCATTTAGGCTTTTGGTCCAGAGCGTATACATTTACTGCTAATTGAGGCTTAGTTTACTAAATTGTAGACCTGTTTGCTTAGTTGTGTCTTTAACGTTTTCCATACGGTTTGTAAGTATGTTATTGGTCTGTTGTTTCTCAGAAAAATCATTTCTCGTCATCTGTATTTTTTCGATTCTTCCAGAAATTGCAACACTGTTATAATCGTTTCGTATTTACATATTCTTATGTTTTGTAGTAGTCTTTCATACAACGCTATGAATGTTTCATACCGTAATGCATCAATTCAAGCGTGACTTAGCCCTTACCTTTTTAAGGACGTCTTAAATATTTCTTTCTTTATTTTGATTTCTATTTTATTTTGCAATTTTATTTAAAAAAAAGATTTTTTTCTGAAAGTTTTCTATCATGTTTTTCAACATTCGGCTTTTCTATTGTGACCTTGTCGCTTTTCTCATATATTACTCCAGAAGTGTCGGATCTAATTTTTATTTTTCTCTGCTTATATTTTGGTAAAATTGGCTGTCATTATTTTCAAAAATCTTATTTTGTTCTCATTGTTAAAACCTGTGTGTGTATCCTCTCAATATTCTCTCCTTTGTCAGTTTATTTTGTTTTAGTTCTTAATGTTTCTTGTTTATACTTACTTTTCATCAGCTATATTTTTTTATTCATTTTATTTTGTTTGTTTTTGCTTTTTACAGCTTCATCTTCTTATTGTAGTTCTTTTTTATTTCGGTTTTCGATTTTGATCCATCTCTGATTGTTAGTCCATTGTCTTGAGGAGGTTTACAATCAAGGCCAAGAGGCCACTCGAGGATAAGAGTTAAAGAGTGTACAGTAGAAATTGGACAATATAGTAACCGTTAGTAATGGAGATTCGGTAAATTTGTTAACTTATATGGAACGGCTCATCGAAAATTTGTTTACGTTAGACTTGAAGACAACCATATTGTAATCAGCTGGAAAGCAGAAAAACGGAAGACAATTTCATAGGCGTGCAGTTCTAAGAAAGAAGCTTTGCTCATGGAATCTACGCTTAGGTTTAGGCACAGATAAAGAATGGTGGAAACTAGTGATAGTGTTTTCTGCTAGATGGATGTTTCTTGTGAAAGTTTGGCGAGGGGGGACCATAGAATGGAGCTCAGCCGAGCACCTGCCATGAAAATAACGATAAAGCAGAGACAAACTCGCAACATCTCTTCTGTGAGAAAGAGGTTGCAGGGAAGAGAAAAGGACACCCCCCACAAGGCTACGAAGTCTATTTTGAACACTATCAAGGCAGGATAAGTCCTTTCTAGCAGCTCATGGCCAGATGTGGCAACAGTACTCCATCCTTGGACGTACCTGGATCTTATATAGATAGAGAATTGCATCAGCAGTGAGATATCTACTGGATCGATAGAAGGATCTCACCATTTTTCCAGCGGCCTTGGCAACGGATTTAATGTATGTGTTCCATTTAAGATTAGGAGTAAAGGTCAAGCCCAGAAACTTGTCAAAACATGTGGCCTCCCCAAGACGAGAGCCATTCATTTCAATTGATGCCAGATGGAGATCAGAGCGTTGATAATGTAAAGATAAAGGCTTGGTTTTAGATGCATTAAAAGTAACAAGCCACCTCTTTCCCCATTGTACCACTTGCTCAAGATTAGAGGAGAGAGAATCAAAGAGAACTTGGTCGTTTACGGTCTAAGATGTCCTACCATAGTTAGTAGTGTCATCAGCGTAGATGTCTACGAATGATGTAAAGATGTGATTTGGAAGATCATTGATATAGATCAGGAAGAGAGATGGGCTCAGAATGGAACCCCGAGGGACTCCAGCATTAATGCTAACAGCTTCTGATTTCTGCCCATCAACCACTACTCTTATGAACATATCAGAGAGAAATGATTTAATAATTGAGAAGACATTTCGAGCTATACCATAGCTGAAGGTCTTGTGAAGTAAACCTTTATGCCATACCCTATCAAAGGCTTTTGATATGTCAAGAGCAATTGCCCTAGAAAGGTAGTCTCCGTCGAGAGATTTGCTAATCCTATGAGATATAACTGCAAGCACATCTGCTGTAGATCTAGCAGAACGGAAACCATATTGCGTGTCACTAATACGGTTATTTTTGTATTTAACACAGATTCCAGCAACTTACTCATGACGCACAGGAGGCTTATTGGCCTGTACTCTAAGGGAGATGAGCGATCACCTGAATTCTTAAATACAGGGTATACTGATGATATTTTCCAGGGTGATGAGAAGCAATTCTCCTTAAGAGTAAACAGTTTTGTAAGGATGGGCGCAAGTTCTGGTTGAAGTCTTTTGAGTACTATCATTGGAATACCGTCAGGGCCGATTGCTTTACTGAAATCAAGGTTTTTGATTAGCTTGGCAACATCACGTACAGATATATGTATATCACATAGCATGTTTTCTGATACAGGAGGAAATATTGGAGGTTGGCAGCCTTGATCGCAAAGGTTAGAATTAGCTGCAAAGTTCTTGGCAAAGAGTTTGACTTTGTCTGATGCTGACGAGATTACCTCAGGTCCATTTATGAGGGTTGGGATAGAACACACGCTTCTGTTCAGGATTCTGTTTGCTATTTTCCAAAACTGGTGGGAACCAAGCCGTTGCTCAGCTACTTCCGACTTGACGGACTGAGCATACAACTCTCTTGCGTTCTTTATTACTTTTTTTTACAGTGGTTGCTGGCAGTTCTAAAAGCGACTTTTGTCTCAGTACATCTATTATGTATCGTTGTGTTTTTTATTGAGACTTTTCATGATGGTGTTTTGTGGACTAGGTCGACAGACATGCCTGAAGCAGGGCAGAGAGGGAAAGTAAGAGAGAAATAGAAATGAAGATTTTTTTGTTGCAAGCACATGAAAAGGTAAAGCCGTAACAATTACCCACTAATATGGCATCGAGAAGCCCCACCAGAAGCTACTGCATGGTCCAGAATCTATTCACCTGCTGATATGACAGCTTCCTTAGTGGTTAATCAAAGGTTCGGGTCAATTAGTTAATTTTATAATTGCAGAGTTTACCACTAAATGGTTGAATTAAGCTGATTAGGTATTTAATAGTATCCGTTCAAATGTATGGAAATAATATGTTCATTATTATTATTATTATTATTATTATTATTATTATTATTATTATTATTATTATTGCTAAAAAAATTGTGTAGTGATGATTCATACGGAATCGGTTTCCTTAGGATTTAACTCACCTGCTTAATACCATTGTTAATGATATTTATTAGTTCATTTAGTCAGAGAAATGTGACTGACATCAAGTTTTCGGGAATTGACAACTGAAGGAAAAGATTTGTTAATTTTAAGGACGACATTTTTGTTTTCATTTTTGATTACTTTTTCTCGAAGACGGGGAGATAATTCAAGAAGTTCTTAAAGATTTTAAATAATAGTATAACTATTTATGAGCTATAATGATTATTTTTATTTGTTACGAAAGTTTAAATTTTGTAAAAAAAGTTCATTTTTTCCCATTGTGAAATTTGTGCATACAAATGTGGAAACACACACACACACACACACACACACACACACACACACACACACACACACACACACATATATATATATATATACTAGCAGCAAGACCAATCCTTGACCGTGATTGAATGTGGACCCATGTCTTTTTGCGCCCACAATAACATTAGAATTTTATCCTTAACTTTTACATCTTATATTATTATTCTAGATATAGGAACAAAATATATAGTCAGAATTGATTATGCACGAAGTTTCCTAAATTTAAAAAAATTTCAGGACATACCTTATCCAAGCTCTATAAGACTTGATTCTACTTTTCTTTGAAATTTTCCTGATAATTCTATAGTTTTCATTTTATTAAAAAAAAAAGTAAAACGTCTCATATTACATACTTGCATATTTACCCTCTTTGATCACAATGAAATATACTTCTCGAATTACTCTAGGTATTGTAATTGCAAATTTTTTATGACATATGGTTCTCTATTTTCAAAATCATAATACACATGTATATAATCAAATAACATTATAAATAACACCGTAAGGCAGGGCAAATACCATAATCGGGGACCGAAAAAACATCGTATTCCACATCGTAACCTGAAAAAAGAACAACATATCCTAGGGCCGCCGTATCTCGGGGTTCTATTGTATGTATTTGTATGTACATATAATGGTGAATCACAACTAATAAATAAATGCCATAGGTGTTATTTATTGTGTTTACTTGTTACGAACGTTTCATGTTTCAGGCAAACTTCTGACAGGGATACAATATTTTGTTTGGCAGCATCTGTTATTCAAATAAGTTCTCAATTCTTTAGGATACTTACGTTTTGCGTAGACAAATACGGTAACAAGCAAACGAATAATACTATCAAAGCGGATAGTTACCATCACACACACACACACACACACACACACACACACACACACACACACACACACACACACACACACACACACACACACACAGGTGTCAGTTGATTGGAGATGTCGAACATTGTGAGACAAGTGACTATATGTTCGATTTTAAAAACATTAATAGATTTTAATTCTCCTCTTTTTCAGCGTATCTGCTCTGTTAGGTCAGTCGCGTTGACAAAAGCACCCAGACTTGAAGTATTACAAAGTGAATCGCGTTTGCAATTAAAATCGTGCAACCAGCATAAAAGGTATCTTCACACTGACGATTCTTGAAAAGGATAAAACGTGTATTTGATATTTGGATAATAATTTAAAAACGTAATGTGTAGCTAGTACGCACTTACGGCTAGGGTCTTTAAGGAATTAATTCAGATGTGTATTACTTTACACATAGATTCGAAAAAGTTATCAAAAAACAAATATATAACAAATAAATGTTATCAAAAGCAAGATAAGTTACTTTTCTATCTAACTGAATTGTGAGTGTTTTTATTTAATGTAGCATGTTTATTCAGTTCGTATTGGAAAATTAAAAATGGGGCCCGACTCTCTGATGAACACGGTAAGTTAGGGAAAAGGAGTTAAAAATTAAAAAAATTAGACAAAATACTTTTAGAAACTCGCTCAATATATGTTACTGTGACATAGGCTGACATATGTTCGGCGGGTTTTTAACAGTATTTTGTCTAGTTTTTTATTTTTAATCTTAACTCCTTTTCCCTAACTTACCGTGTTCATCAGAGAGTCGGGCCCCATTTTTAATTTTCCAATACATCGGTAAACACTATGGTTTTCGAGCTGAATAAATATGTTATATTAAATAAAAACACTAAAAAATATCCAGTTAGGTAGAAAAGTAACTTATCTTGCTTTTGATAACATTTGATAATATTTGTTTTTTGACAACTTTTTCGAATCTATGTGTACAGTAATACAAATCCGAATTAATATATAATTAGATAATTAATGTTTAATGCGAGTTTCGTTATTTGGAGACGTGGAACACTCCGTAACAGATTACTAGAGACTAAGGCATACATAGATTTTAATTGTACTATTTCCACAGACTAGTTAGGTTGGCCGCATGGACATGAGGTTAAGACGACATTGCTTGTTTTTAACGTTGACTCTGCTTTGTAAGTTAAAAGAAAGCGGAAAAAAGCAGAATTAGAATTAAACATATAGAAGTAGAATTCAACATTTTATCAAGTCGTGCTAAAGAAATTAAAAGACTATCAGGATTGCATCGTGAATATAGCACTTTTATGGGAAGCGTTTAATGTGTTAAGATACTGGAATACTAGTTTTTAAACAGATAAATATACATAACAGAATAGGTAAGATTAATTTGCACTACGTATATTGTAGCATAGTGCGTGAAAACGCGTAGGAAGATTGACAACAGCAGCAGCAGCAGCAGCAGTAGCCGAAAAATGCGCGTATGCAAATAAGGAAGAGAGAGAGAAAGAGAAAAATGCAGCACGTGCTCGAGACAGAAAAAAGTCGACGTCGAAGGAAATGGACGCGTAAACCCGAAGACGAGAATGGATCGGCTATGCGGTCGGAGGAAGGAGAAACGCTACCAGCTTAGTTAATGTGCAGGGAGAGACTTTTTTTTTTTTTTGAAGTGGTAACGAAAGCAACGGTAACGAAAACGTTTTGTAAAAAAGAAGAAAAAAACGTCGACCAGCATAATCGTTACTTATTTATTTCCAGTTTTATTTTTATGAATTACTAAAGTAAAATGTAACGGCCACATCACAATATGTCCCCTTATCAAGATGAAAAACAATATATAATGCTACTGAACATTGTTGAATCTTTATTCCAATCTTTAATAAAATCTATTAACTTATTTTGATTCTGGAAAATACATAAAATTCAAGGTTTCAGCTTAGGGGCTCTTAAGAAGAAAATTACATTCAGAGAGTCTTGCTTCATTGGTGTCTGATGACTTTGAACCAAATTTAATGTAAATATGAAATATTTAAATTTCCTAATAAGTTATACCCGTATTATACCCCGTAAAAACGTTTTAAATACTTCAAAGGAACTGAAATTTTAAGAATATTTATATTAAAAAAAAAAAAAAAATCACAAAAGCAGAAAACATCTAAATTTTAATGAAGGACTTTCACCTCTTTTTTTTTTACGCCCATAGCATAAATTTAACTAAATGTAACTCATAGTTGGACTTCTTACGCCTAACATCTGTGTCATAATTCGTAATAATTGGTTAAATAGTTTAGGTTTAATTTTGTACATACAAATGTATAAACATTACTAACTTTATAAAAAAAAAGATAGCGATATAGCGAGCCAAAAGAAGACGGTAATTTATAAAGATGGCGGTCATGGAAGAACGCTAACAACAATATGTTCAAGCATTAATAGTTTTAAGTTGTGTTTGTTTTATATTACTAAATTAGGAATTGTTTCTATTAAAATCTAGTTAATATTATGCATATAAAATTAAGAAAAGCACGCTTGAAAAGTTTCTACGTAATGTGAGAGTAGTCGACGTAAAACATAATCGTCACTTAATCTGAATCGATGTGTAAATCTAACAACGAAATTTTAACTCGAAATAGTTTCCCATTTATTAATATTTATTACTCAGATTATTATTATCTGAGTTAACATTTAACGGGAACAATAACATTAAACTACTTGTAGCAACTAAACAGATTTTTTTTTTTTTTGCGTTTTATCTATAAATTACTCCAAAAAAGGAACACCTGTCTATTGCTTTCATCTCAGATTCGAACATAACTGAGAATAAGGGGACATGAGTTTTGAATCAGTTCAGATTTTTTTGAAGTGGAGTCTGAAAGAAGATCTTCTTCAATGGAATCAATTCAGTGACGCTTCCACACTTGAAAAAAAAAAAAAAAAAGAATCAAAGATAGTCAGGGTACTGTCCGAATAAACCCCTTTTTTTTGTTCCGCTTTCTTACGCTTTCCGGTTACATATTTACATGTGCCAAGCACATGACACCCGCCTCCCTTGGTTTATTGTGGTTCCATTCCTCATTTTTACGCTTGTTCCGGTCTAAAACCCATCTCATTGAATAGGTAATAAAAAAGTATTCTAAAAAAGCCGAGCCAGAATAATAAAAAAAAAAAGAATTAAAAAAAAAAAAACACGAATCGGGTATAGGCACGAACTGAACACATCATTTTTGTTTTCCTTTTCGCACATAATTATTATTTTATCTTCACCCTTTTTTATCGGTTTTTATTTAGCTGGAAGAAAAAGAAAATAATAAGTGAACCAGATGTGATTATTATTTATTTCGTATAAATAAAGAGGAAACAGAAAAATTCCTCAAAGTAATGAAGAATGAAAAAAAAAAAAATGGTTGAATGGAAAAAAAGGTGCAAGTAATTCTGTTCTTTTGTAGAATTTAACATCTGCATTCACATACGATTTATTAGCATTTTTAACTGTTTTCCATACACACAATGATTTCAAGTGCCATCAATCTATATAAACACTGGAGTTTCGTTGGATTGACATCCAGAAAACTACAGCAATACACCAGTATATATATATATATATATATATATATATATATATATATATATATATATATATATATATATATAACTACTCACTATAATAATTATTAAATACCTACGGAGACTAGTGTTTCATCCCTTCGGGAATCTTCAGTACAGGACGATAGATTGGAACCCGGCAACACACACACACACACACACACACACACACACACACACACACACACATATATTTATTCAATCTTCATCCCAAACAAGGCAAGTGCCACTTTTAAGTAGGGGGCTACTACCGGGGACAATTTGCAGGAACCTTATGAAGGGAGATGCGTAGAAAGATGTTTGTTCACATTACACTTAACCTTCTGCATATCAGTACAGTTGGGAAAGCAGTATCCCGGAAGGGAGTTCCAAAGACTTGCAGTTCTGGGGAAGAAACTATTGGAGTAAAAGGTTTTCTTACACCTAGGGATCTCTACTGTAAAGGGGTGGGACTTAGTTGCTTGTCGGGTTTGTCGGAAGTTGTCACGTCGAGGGGGTACAAGTGCTTGCAGTTCGTCAGAGCAGCCACCATTAAAGTATTTATAGTACAGACAGAGGGATGCAACATTTCGTCGATGGGACAAAGGCTGAAGCTAAGATGACAGTTCAGGACCTATCAGGTCGGCGACTCTCTTTTGAACCCTGTCCAGGAGTGAGACAAGCAGCAGATGAACCAGCCCAAATGTGACAGCAATACTCCATACATGGGCAAATGGTGGCCTTATTGAGGTACAGAATACTTTTAGGCGTAAGTAATTTTCTAGCACGATAGAGAGAGCTCACCTCTTTGCATCAGCCTTAGTAATGCTCTCAATGTATATATACCAATTCATGTTTCCTGTAACCGTAAGGTCGATGAGTTTAAAGCAAGTACTTTCAGACAGTGTATTCTTAGCCATTGCTATTGGTGGTAGAAAAGATTTCTTGTAATTATTGAAGGAAACAAGCTTAGTCTTGGCAGCATTGAATGTGACCATCCATTTTCGTTCTCATTCCACTACAGATTGGAGGTCATCATTCGTGATTCTGCCATTTCCTTAGATATGTGTTCAGTGTTTTCCCCTCATGCCTGTTAAAGAGGGTGGTGTCATCGGCAAATATTCCCATCTCCGAAAGAATTTTATCAGGGAGGTCATTTATGAATATCAGGAAAAATAAAGGTCCAAGGATAGACCCCTGGGGTGCTCCCACATTTATATCATACTGTTTAGATGTACGACCGTCGAGGACAACTTGGATTTTTCTCTTACTTAAGAAGGATTTAATATCACACACACACACACACACACACACACACACACACACACACACACACACACATATATATATATATATATATATATATATATATATATATACTAGCAAAAGTACCCGTCGTTGATTGGGTTCAAAAACAGCCTACAGAAAATGAACTCAAAACCAAAGCAAAATATGATGAAAATAAAAATAAAATAGATAGACCCCATAATTTATTATACTATAACTGTTCACACTGAAACACTTATCACAATATTCTGTGGATCTATATAAAAAATAACCTTGTTAAACTTTGTGACATATTTCCATTCTATGGAGGTCAGGTGCGAACGAACACCCCATAATTTTATTATACCATATTTCTTCAAACTGAAACATAATAATCAAAGTATACTTACGCAGATAGATATGAAATGTCTTTATTAAAGTTTGTACCTATTTCCATTCTATGGAGGCCAGACGCGAACGCAGACCCCCAAATTTTATTATACCATCCCTATTTAAGTTAAAACCTACTTATCAAAGTATTCTTATGTACATCTATATCAAAAACACTTGTAAACGTTTTTTTTTAATTTTTTATTTCCATACTTTGTGGACCAGGCGCGAATGCAGACCCCATTATTTTAATGAACCACCATTATGCCAGATCAAACATACCCATTCCTGTATTTCGATAGATCTTCTATCATTATCTGTAATCAGTTTTTTAAAAATAGTCAACCACACACACAGACATTCAGCTTATATATATATATATATATATATATATATATATATATATATATATATATATATATATATATATATGAATCCCTTTAAACACTCAGTTCTTATAATTTAGTGCTTTACAGTTGAAATGAAAGTCGGTCACTTAAGCTCGTATGCGCAGATCATGATGCTATAATCATTAGATCATTTTGGACAGATGTTTAAAAATAAATGTTTTTATTTCAACGAAATTTAAACATTTAAAAATAAATGTTTAAATTTCAACGATATTTCTTGTGATTAAAGTTGTCCGCGTGGGTTTTGTTCCTTGCAAATGGAGAGAGAGAGAGAGAGATGGCTTCGTAGCCGGATTCAAATCTCCCGACCGGCAGTAATCGTGACACCCTGCACTGATGATTCCCGAAAGGATGAAATACTAGTGTTTGTAGGTATTTCAAAGTTATAATAATAATAATAATAATAATAATAATAATAATAATATATATATATATATATATATATATATATATATATATATATATATATATATATATATATATACAAGGAGCAAACAAAGTTATGTGTTCATCAACGTTCCGTCTTTATTGCGAGACTTTCTCTGTATGAATGAAATTAGGAAAACAAAATACCAGTACAAATATTTTAAAATATATTTTTGATGTAATGTATGACCTTGTTCTATTTCAGAAACGAAAAATGACTTTTTATATGACATCTGCGTTTGCAAGGCTTTACTGTTTTTTTTTTCAGACGGGAATAAATGACTTTGTTTTATTATATGGAGAGATAAATAAATGTATATACTTACGTCTCATCATCCAACAGTTAACTGGTAAAACACCAGTATTTTTAGCCCCTTTATCTGATGAAATTATTTAAAGTGATGAAAGAAACTGGAGAAACATATTGCAAGACAGACAACCACCTCAAATTTACCTCGCCGCCTGAAATGAATTCCAAATGAAATGCTGGACATATGTTTATATCATTGGAAAAAACGAGGAAAATAATATAGTGTTCTGGGCATATTGAAATATTAAATAGTAATGATCTTATATTAATTTATTTATTGCGGACTATTATTCTCATCTTTAATAGTTGTTGTTTCACGACGTTTCGGCCAACTATTCCTCAGGCCTTCGTCAGGTGGTAACCGCGACGCATAGGAACTTCGAATCTCCTAACTGCGTCTCTCAGCAATCACTGCCATCCGTAGTTGTTGTCGTCCCACCACGTTTTTGGCCAAGTAAGCCGCTGGCCGGCTTTGGGTAGGATTGAAACCGCTATCTTCAGATAATCATCATCTGAAACCGTAGAGATTCAACGTCTCTATCGACTGCGCCACGAGCCCCGAAGGTGCAGTTGATAGAGACGTTTCAATCCTGCCGGTCAGAGGCTTACTTGGCCAAAATGTGGCGAGACGACAATAACTACGGAAGGCAGTAATTGCAGTGAATGCAGTCAGAAGATTCCAGAGGAATAGTTGACCGAAACGTCGTGAAACAACAACTAATAAAGATGAGAATAATAGTCCGCAATGAATAAATTAATATGAATAATACTCATCTCAATAATGAATTCCAATTAAAATAATATATATATAGTAATGATCTTGTAGTCTAATTAGGAAAAAAAATAAAATAAAAATAAATAACTGCATACATACAACTTTTTACCATATCTCGTATCTTTAGTACTAACTCGTCCTGCCGCCTTCGGTCTTTTTATACAGTGTAACCCGGATATAAGAAAAACGGATATTTTCTCTGGCCTCAAATTAGGGCCTGTGTAAATGTACAGTGTAACCCGGATAAAAAGAGAGCTTAGGGACCGGAGAAGAAGTATCTTATATCCGGGTTTTAATGTTTCTGTTTACAAAACAATTGCAACCCGGATATAAGATACCAGAGTATAAGAAAAACGGATGTAAGAGATATTTTCTCTGGGCGCCAAATTAGAGCCTGTGTTAATGTACAGTTTAACCCGGTTATAAGAAACTCGGATATAAGTGTAATCCATATATAAGGGCGCTGTAGGGCTGGGGAAGAAGTATCTTATATCCGGGTTACACTGTAATATCTTTTTAGAGCTGCTAGTTCATTGATATGCAAATTAATGCATTTAAATCTCAGATCCGCATTGAACACCGAGCAACATCGGGTCTTCCTTCGTACATAACTCAGATTTAATGTTGACCAACAACGTAAACTCAGATTAGCATCGTCAATACCACAAAGAAAACATCTTTCTGCTTATTACACCAGATACATCCATTTTAAGGTCTCTTTTCGTCCGGAGTGTTTTCTTGTTCTAAATGTTTTTATACGTTAGTTTCGTTCCGCCCAAGATTAGTGGTTTCTTTTTTTTTTTTTTTTTTGCAATAGTATGTCGTAAACACGCGCTGTGAAAATTCACACCAACTCGAAAATCCGCGCGTGGTTCTTAAAACAAATGCGAAACAATGGCCAGTTATAAAAAACGTTCAATCTCATGGGAGTCACCCGCTGAGAAGAGGACAAGTTGAGACTGTTTTGTACCAATTACTCGCGCAGGTTGCTAGAGGGCGGGACAAAAGGTGTGCATATCAATGATTTAGACGTGTATGTGAAACATTCTTTGGAATACAAGTATTCAAAGTAAACAGGAATGAGTTCCATGCACTTTAATAATATGAATCATCTTTCTGTTGATATCATTTTAAACTTTAAACGTGACAGCCAGACCGACACCGCCCCGTAAACAAATGTGTAGTTGTATCAAAAATAGTTTAGATGCATTCTTAATAATAATAATGTTATGTCTATCTAAATAAAGTTAAGAATGTGTATACATTTATATTGTATGTATTAGATTCACTATTAAACTAATTAATCGAATATTATGAATTTGGGAACCCAGTTGTAAGTGTAAGGATTTGCAATGTGGTCTATATTTACTTTAATTTAGTTTTATGTAAAGCTGCATAAGAGGGCTGGAAGCCATCGTGAAAATTAAGATCCTTCCGATTTTTGTGAAATTTTAATAAGTATTGGACATAAATTCTTAAATATTTACCGATTTTCAGTTTCTTTGGAGTATTTTTAAAAACAATTTAAGAGACATAATAGTTCGTTGTATATTGGGTTTGAGTGTGTGTACGTGTCTAATGTCTATTTGGGGCTCTTCACTATCTTTGTGACTTATTTGAGTTCGTTCCATGATCGTCTAAACGGGTATGTGCATATCATACATGTATTCGACATATTTTTTTTTCAAATGCGTCGTTGGTCTTGTGGTCTATCTGGAATTCATCTGTTGCTGGGGGGAAGGTGAAAACCTGTTTGAACGAATGCATTTCACTCTAAAACGATGGTTGGTTTTATATAACTTTTGAATCATTTTCCAGGTGTCAATCACAGAAGAATTGAAAGTGAAGATCTTTACTTGTGGTTAATTCTAATCTCCAATTTGGAGACACGTCATTTCCCTCCCAAGGGGGGGGCAACTGTTAATCCACCCGCTCTTCTTTACGTCCAAATTCCAACTTCGACTCTATGTCCACCTAGTAACAACCATATCCTTCCGGTCAGCTATTTTTTAGAACTTCCGGTGCAACTTGTTCATTTTATAGTTTTGACAAGTTTATAAGAACATATTCACATCTCATATCTTCTTTAGCTCGCCAGTTAGATAGCTAAATCGAGATAAATAGATAGATAGACACAGAGATAAATAACAAATAATTTCTTGCGTTCCCAATTGCATAATATGGGCACAATCGCCCATTTGAAAATTCAAATATTTCAGATTCGCATTAAATTTGATCCTTAATCGTTAGTAACGAAGCAAGATTCCTTGAATTTCAATTTCTTATTAAGACACATTAAGCTTAAGCATTAAAATTTATACGTTTCCAGAATCAAAATCATATAAGTTTTTTTTTTATCAAAATCGTAATAAATATTCTTGACATAATGTTTAGTATCATTATATTTCGACTTTAATCTAAGTAGAAATGGAAATATTTTAAGTCTGCAAAAATATAAATAAAGAAAAAACGGACTTATTTTTTACTTTTTAAAAGTATTTCTAGGACCATATATTAGTCTCGGATGAGTTGTTTAGTGGTATTTCACTATTCAGTGGAATATGTGTAAGACATACGCCATTAAAATTTATAAAAACTTTGGTTTTGGAATGATAACTAATGATAACTGAAAGGGAAACTCACTTTTATAGAGCTTAATATTTGTTAGAATTCGAAACATTATCCATAATATAGACACCCCAATAGTATATATTTTCTTACAATCGTAAGAAAATATTATATATATATATATATATATATATATATATATATATATATATATATATATATATATATATATTAACTGTTACACGCAGATCTATTTCGACCTTGGACGGTCTTTAGATCTTAATGGGAGAAAGCAGCACTGCGGATATCTCGTTAATGAGTTTTTATTAAAAAAAATTCTTTAAATGTCGAAAGATTTTTAACGGTAACAATATATTCAAACAAATAAAATAGGTTACTGCACGTGTGGATTAATTTTGACTAAAGTCAAATTACGTTAAATATCTACTCATTAGAAACTTATGATGTTCATTAAAAAATGTGTCTTGATAAAGTACAGGATGAACAACCTCAACCGTATTTATCTTTGTTAAAATTCCTTAACCTTTCTGCAATCCAACTATTCTTTTTTAATGCTTCGCTATCTCCGAGTAGATCACATCACGCACTGACATGAGCATTCTCATGACAGTTTTTTTAGCTTTACTACTTCCGTTTTGGTTCATAACAAATTGGAAGCGGGCGTTTTTATATTTGTGGCATCATGACTAGACGATTGATTTAAGGATAGGGCCTAACTTGTTTCCTTCTATCCTATTTGATTTTTAACAAAGCCTTTTCCTTGATGTGTTGTCTTCAGCGCGACTGAGAAAGTTCACCTATTCTTTATGTAGTAACCTTTTAGAATGTCAACGGAAGGTTACTGTGTGCTGCACTTAGGCCAAAAGTAACCTGGACCTGTGCAAGGCAGAAGCGTTCATCTCCCTGACGTATTATACATAATCACTTATCTGAATACATACAGAGCCTACTATGCCCAAATGATCATCCAGCGTGTATTGGTTAAGTTCAACGTTTCTTAATTTCGGTTATCTATCGTGAACCGATGTGTTAATCCATATATTTTTGGTACAAATAAGTTATTGTATGCCTAACTTCTTCATCAGGTTTTAGTCATAAATTTCCAACAGTTTTTTGTTTCACTGTCAAGCAAAACTCCAAGAAAGAGTACCCATTGGAATAACAGGGAAAGTGCTGACGAGAAGTGATACTTCGAAACATGTCATGTTTATAGATAACTTAATTTTATACACGTAAAAATATTTAAATAAATATTTAAATAATAATATAATTACAAATAATACGTCCCCAAAATGTGGGGCGACTAGATTATACACAAAGGGCAGATAACTTCTCTCTGTAAAGTACCTAGGAAGTGAAAAGAAAGAAAAAAATACAACAGAACTACTTATATAAATTAGATAAATCAACAATCTTATATATATAGTCCAAGGTGGCTTCGTAGCTACGTTCGAATCTCTCGACCGGCAGGAATTGTCATCCTACACTGATGATTTCGTAAGCATGAAACACTAGTGTCTGTATGCATAAAATAATAATTATCATTTAATTATAATTATCAAGTCCCTTTTAAGAATAATTAAGTATTCGTACTGTCTGGGAAGTATAAACTAATGCAATGTTCACGACTCCCTCTCGTTCTAACACTATGGATTGTCTAATGTCCAGCTCGAATAAAGCGTTTATCAGTTCATCCTCTTAGCAACTATTTGGTGGCCCAGAGGTAGAGGAAATTGATTCAAAGGTGGCTTCGTGACTGGGTTCGAATCTCCCGACCGGCAGAAAAGTTTCATCTATCACTGATGATTGCGTAAGGATGGAACACTAGTGCCTGTAAGTATAAAAGAAAAATTAATAATTAATTATATATCTATATATTTATATTTAAATATATAAGTAAACCTTTTCTGTCTGTGTTTTAAATAACATTCATAATAAAGTTATATTTCCGACTTCAGAGCATATACAGTGATTAATGGAAATACTAGGAAGAGCTACTATTACTTATATTTCAAGGTACACCACTTTTTATTACTCGTGAACAATCGCTGATCATGATTTCTGTGAAGACTCCTAATGAGCAAATACTACTACTGCTATTGCTACTACTGCTTGCAATAACAATATTTCTACTAATAATACTATTATTAATACTTCTATTCCTCCTGCTGCTACTCCTCCTCCACCTCCTCCTCCTACTAATAATAATATTGGCGATGGACTCTTCTTTCTCTTACACGCTTTGTCCAACAGAAGAGAGATTTATAGTCTTTATTTACTCTGTCGTTATTTATATGCTATGTACACGACCGGACTTCAATTTATGGTTCTGCTTGTAAAGCATTTACAAGAAGAACTCGTCTAGCTACAACCTCTATAAATAATATCCTGTTCTCTATCTGTGTTCTTAAAAGTAAACGGAACTTGCATGGGCAAAGTTTATTTCCTAGAACTGCTCCTCTGTGGAACACAGTACCACGAGGCTGATTCTCGGTTGATTAAAACATGGTTGTTTTCAAGTTCAATGTAAACAAATTCTTATAGATCTTTTCTCTTAAATTATCAAAATCCAGTTTCAAGCATCATTACTAATCTGCTCGATGTTTCCTAACCTACTGACAAACTCAGTAACATTTTTGTTTCACTCACGTTCACTCCAATCAAGACTTATCGCCATTTGGACGTAAGGAGCTACTATTTGGGATCATGCTAAGGGAAGATGAACAAGATGTTAGTTTACGCTATATTTAAACTTCTGTATATCAGTACAGCCAGGGAAGCAGGTAACAGGATGGGAATTCCAAAGTTTAGCTTGTTCGAAGAAAGAAACTGTTGAGTAGAAACCTTCCTGGCAATTATGACCTCAACAGTGAAGATGTGTGAATTTGCTGCTAATGTTTTTATCGGGGATATGTACGTCGAAGGGGCAGAAGTGCAACGCGTTCATGAGAGCACGCTCTATTAAAATACTTGCAAAACAAGCACAGCGATGCAACATTGTGACAATGAGACAGGAGTTTGAGGTTAGTTGACAAATTGGAACCTATTAGATTGAAGATTCATTTTTAGACCCTATCATAGCGGTAGATGCCTCAGTCCAGATGTGGTAACGATACTTCATGCATGCGCGAATGGTGGCTTTGTAGATGAGCAGGATACTTTTAGGTATGAGTAGTCTTCTAGTATGATAGAGGGAACCCACCTTATTTACAGCAGCCTTTGCAGTGTCCTAAATGTATTTGTTCTAGTTCAACCGTTATCCCCGATTAGCATCTGGGCCTTGATAAGGATTGATTCATAATGAAAGAATATTGTGACTAATATAGAAATGAGAGGAGTTAAAAAAATGTTATTGTGATAATAAATAAGGTAGGATTTATGAATCATTAGGCGAACTTCTGTTTCATCCGGATGGATGGTTTAACGCAATTCACGAGACTCAGGCGTTCTTGTAACTTTCTTGTTCCTTTTAGTAAATAAGAACCTCTATTTCTTTTCCTTCATTCTTTCTATCTCTCTCTCTCTCTCTCTCTCTCTCTCTCTCTCTCTCACACACACACACATAAAACATTAACCCTTCTTCTCCATCTTTATCTCTCTATCCCACCGCTCTCTCTCTATTTCCATGTCCCGTTTCTGCATTTCTCTTTGCATATTTTCCTTTCTACTTTTCGCCTTCTATCGTCTCTACTTCCTTCCTATCACCAGTGCTATCCATTTCTTCTTTCCCCCATCACTCTCATCGCCTTTCTCTCTATCTCTCGGTTCAGTTTCCAATGTACCGGCCCTTGCTATCGCATATCTCATGAGCTAGAGTTAAACCATTCCATCTGGGTGCTCAAAATACTACTGAATCAACCAGAGCGTATCGGAAAAAGAAAACATACCAAAACACATAGTGATAAAAAGATTGTGGACATCTTAAGTAGGAAGGGAGAAAGGGTCGCGTTAAGGAATGAGGCAAATCTTTTCAGCAAGTTTTTAAAAGGAAATAATTTGCTGTTCAAAGAATTACTTGTGCCGGAAACATTATTATTACATGTGTTTCATATATGTCTGTTTATATATAAAATAGAAAACTGTGTGTGTGTGTGTGTGTGTGTGTGTGTGATTTCTAATTCATCAGTATTGTTGGAGGAAACACACACCCATACCATAATCAAAACACCGCCACACTTCACTGTAGGAATGGTATTCTTTTTGTTGTAGGCGGTACCATTTTTCCGCCATACATTTGTTGCTATGTTTCTTCTAAAAAAATTCAATTGTCCTTTCTTCGGACCAGATTACCTTGTTCCAAAATTTTTGTGATTTCTCCCCATATGTTTTAAAATAATTCAAACATGATTTGACATGTTGACGCTTCAACAATTGAACAGTTTTTGGAGATCTTGAAACAAAACCTACACGATTTTGACCTCTACTAATTGTATCCTTGCTCACATGAATCCCAGTTTCTGAGATCGGTTTGAATTTCACCACGAGTAACAAAATGGTTTCTTTGTACCTTTCTGCTTACCCACCTTGATTTTTTTTTCGTTTAATTTCCTTGATCGACCACATCTTAGATTTGCAACAGCTTCACCAGTGTTTTTTAAACTTTCCAATAACATTTCCAACTGTACGAAGTGGTAAATTAAGTTCCCTTGATGTTTTTCGATGCTCCTTTCCTTCTTTGTGCTTATCCATGATTTTTTGACGAAATCTATCGACAACTCTTTAGTTTAATGCATTGGTTGACTTTGAAGCAGGTAAACCGGAAGAAGTTTATAAGTGTATCCAATACATTTGCGTTTGTTAATTTACATTTCCCTTAAATATAAACTTTCTAAACGTGGATTTTGTAATTACTCCCTCAAATATAAGTTAGTATAGCAATAGGAATATACTGACCAAATTTTAGCTAAAATCTTAACACTAATTAGAGTTATAAAGTAAAATGTAATGTACCCAATATTTTGCGATGCACTATATATATGTATGTATGTATGTATGTATGTATGTATGTGTGTATATGTATGTGTGTGTATATATATGTGTGTGTATATGTGTGTATATATATGTGTATATAGCCGTGGTGAAGGCAACCTTTCTAGGGGAAGCAAATCTCTGATTTAAAAAACATTAAGCGGGAGACCAGTACCCGCATTAAGCTGGTCTGCAGTTTAATTTGTTGCTGGCTATCTTGCTCTTGCTTGTTGCTGGATCTCAACATCTTGAACAGAGAGAGAAAGAGAGAGAGAGAGAGAGAGTTAGCTGTCGTACAAAGCTAAGACTCTGTAACATCTTCGTATAGATACTCCCTCAGGCATTTGGGCTCATGGACTTTAAGTATTCGAGGGAGTGGCACTCGTCTGGCAAGACGTTGCAATCATCATGTGTGTGTGTATATATATGTGTGTGTGTATATATATGTGTGTGTATATATATATGTGTATATATGTGTGTGTATATATATGTGTGTATATATATATATGTGTGTGTATATATATATGTATATGTGTCTGTATATATATGTAGATGTGTGTATATATATGGTATGTGTGTGTATATATATGTGCATGTGTGTGTATATATGTGTATATGTGTGTGTATATATGTGTATATATGTGTGTATATATGTGTATATATGTGTGTGTATATGTGTATATGTGTGTGTATATATGTGTATATGTGTGTGTATATATGCATATATATATGTGTGTATATATATGTAGGTATATATATATGTATATATATGTGCATATATATATGTGTGTGTATATATAATCATGATTTTAAAATGTTGTGTGTATATATAATCATGATTTTAAAATGTTGTGGATCCTATTTGCTTTATTTTCAGATTATTTTATGTATATATATTTCTATATCCTTTATTTGCTTTTTCTATCTCTTTCCTTTTTTTCTGCAATTATTCATCTATCTTCCATATGTTTTCCTTTCTTCTTTTATTATTTGTTCTTCTTTAATGATCCCCATTATTTCGTAGTAACCCATATTTTTCTTTTTACTATATCCTACATATATACTACTCTTCCGATTTACTCTTATATATTGTACCTGCTTTTAATATTTCCTAATTATTTTGTTGTTTAGCATATCATCCTATTCTTTCATTTTCATTTCATTTCTAAATCTTATCAAGCCAGTTTTTTTTTTTAAATCTATTTTTTAATGTTGTATAATTCTGGCCCTTCTTCTCTCACGATGGGAATCATTTAACTTCGAAATACTATCAACTAATGATTTTTGCATTAATTGTCCTTTTTAATTTTCGTTATTGTCTTAATGCTATAATAAAATTATATGTAAGCTTTATTCATCATCTTTCATTTAATATATATATATATATATATATATATACACACATATATACGTATATATATGCATATAGATATACATATATATACATAAAATTACACACACACATATATATAGTAAGATGATTTATAATTTATAATTAAAATGAAAAATTGAATATCGGTTTCACAAGGAAGAAAGCACAAACAAAATCAATAAATTGTACGATCGTTTCGGAAACGATGTTTTTTTTTATTGTGATAGACAATGAGTTTTGGACAATAATTTTATCATATAGTTTTTTGAAACAATGTCTCCTCGTTAGCAAAAATATTCTATGCTTTTTTTAAGACACCAAAAATAAATCTAGCATTTATTAAGTAAGACAGATGTATCTTTTTAATGGTTCTCCTTCTAAAAGTCGTATCATCGTCAATGCATTCATTGGGATGGTAAATTTAGTTATATATGCCTATCGAGCTTATTATATATCTACATTACAACGAGCTCTGTTTTCTTTTCTTTTATTTTAATTGTATTAATGAATTTACTAATACATTGAAATATACTCTGCTCTTTAGACGGTTGTTCGAATCTCCTAAGTATATATAATACATATATATCTATGTCTTAAATATTTACTATTTTTATTTACAGCACAGCTTTTCAATGAATGCTATTCACATTCTATAACATTAATGAACGTCTCATGTGAAAATGCCATGCGATTATTTGTTTTCACACTTATTAAAGAGTATTTATTTCTTTGGTGTCAAAGGTCACGGCGACGGATTTTTTTTTAATGACAGGGCGGGTCATTTACACAGATTCCAGACGTTTAAAAAAAAAAAGAAAGAGAAAGAAATTCGTGCCTATAAAATTATCTCTTCATCTAAATGAATTCCCCATAAATCTTAAGAAAACGCTGCCAATGTCTATCCGAACAGATTACGTGTAATTATTGTGGCTTTGATTAATGTCATAATCAACTATGGACAACACATGAGAAACATACACACGTAAATTGTTTATTACGAACAATTGTGATACAACGAAACAGTTTGTCTGCGGATTACTATAGCTGTCAGTACGAGCGTATGGGTAATTACGTTGAATTGGAGTCAATGGTGGCAATGACCAAGAGTTCGAGTTGTGCCACGGGTAGTACATGCATATATAGTAAGAGTAATGACTGTTCAGTAACGCCAAACGTTTCCGAAAAATATATATTTAGTAAAATGTATACACACATATATATGCCTCTTTCTCTCCTCTTCTCTCTCTCTCTCTCTCTCTCTCTCTCTCTATATATATATATATATATATATATATATACATATATATATAGAGAGAGAGAGAGACGCACCCATATATATAGAGAGAGGGAGAGAAAAAGAGAGAATAACACACACATGTATATATATATATAGAGAGAAAGAGCGAGAGAGAGAAGCACACACACATATGTATCTATATATATATATATAGAGAGAGAGAAACACACACACACACACACACACATATATATATATATGTATATATATATATATATATATAGAGAGAGAGAGAGAGAGAGAAGCACCCCCATATATATATATATATATATATATATATATATATATATATATATATATATATATATTGCTGTGTGTCTGTGTAACATCTCCGTAAATCGCGATATATTTAGTAGTCGCGCAAGATAGCCCACCGGTAGCAGTTTACGCTTCTTTCTATGGGTTCTCGATTTCGAATCTCGCTAGATTCGGCCACTCTGATTCCTCACTCTCTCTCTCAGCTAATTTATGTACTTGTCGACCCGAATATTTACCAAAATAGAATTTTTATGTTTACATAAGCATCATAAGTAGTTTTAATTATGTAAATAACAATTCGCATTAGGAGGTTGGGAGGAATAATCCGGCCTAAATATTATGTAAACAACAGCTGGGATGAAACTAACAGTCTTAATTATGTCAATATTAAAAATAATAAATCATAACCTGACAGAAATAGTGTTCAAATTGCTTGTTTGTATGTTAGTTATGCTATTCCCTTTAAAATGTCGCACACTGTTCAGCGATTATGGATGCAATAGAAAAACAATTGTGTCATTACTTTTGTAGGAGCGTATTGGCCCTGTACGGATATCTAGTTATTGTGTCACAAACAAAACCAGTCGCTTCCAATTTGTAAACGGCTCAGAAAATCGTCAGGAGAAACTTCATGTTAGTACGCCGTTTGATCTAGCCGGTGCTAGTTCAACCTCAATAAAACAAGTGAAGCATGAATAGTCCTCCGTGAGTGCACAGTGAACGAGGTATAAAAACAATGACTAAGTTCAGCATTTGCTCCCATCCCCTATATAACCTCAAAAGTCCATAGGGGACGTCAAATCCTGGTGAAAAAGTCCCTAGGAGACGTCAAATCCTGGTGCAGTCTGAGGCCTTAACATATGTAAATTTGAGTTCTGCACCATGCAAAAAAGAAATGACTAAGTCCAGCATTTGCTCCCTCCCTCGTTTAGCCCAAAAGTTCTCAAGGCCTTAGCATATTTAAATTTGAGTTCAGCACCATGCAAAACTGCTAAATAGACATACACAGAAAATTTTAGACAAATATGGTAAAATAGTTCCAAAAATGGAGTGTTTTTATTAGCCCTAAAAGAGCCCCCGAGGCACACCCATGAGTCATCGCGAAGTATAGACCAACAAAATTATATAGAAATCAGTTAGTTACAACTTTTCAGAAAAGTTTTCTAAAATCCCAAGGCATCAATTTTTTTTAATAAGCACAGAAATGTCAATTTAAGCCATTTTTAACCAGAAAGGCACCCCTATGGGGGGGGGGTGCCGTAGTTTTCCCGGAAAATCCGTTTTATTACTTTTTTACTCTCTACTGTGTAGGGGTGAGATTTTGCTGCTTGTCAGGGTTGTCGAAAGTATATAAGGGCTTGTAGTTCATCGGAGCATATACCATTAAAATACTTTTAAAACAGAGGGATGCAACATTTCGTCGTTGGGAGAGAGGCTGAAGCCTTGCTGACAGTTCGAGACAAATTAGGTCGGTGATTCTCCTTTGAACCATGTCCAGCAGTGAGAGACTAGTAGCAGATGCACCAGTCAAAATGTGTCAATAATACTCCATACATGGTCGAATGGTGACCTTCTAGAGGTACAAGATACATTCAGGCGTAAGTAACTCTCTAGCACGGTAGAGATAGCCAACCGTTCCCGCAGCAGCGGCGTCAATGCCCTCGATGTATTTGTACCAGCTTATGTTCCCTGTAATTGTTAAGCCGAGGTGTTTGAATGAAGTACTTTCAAGTAATGTATCTTTAGTCATAGCTATTGATGGTTGAGAAGGTCTCTTATAATTGTTAAAGGAAAGAAGCTTAGTCTTGGCAGCATTGAATGTTACCATCCATTTTTTTTCCATTACACTACAGACTGGAGGTCTTTCTGTAGGGTTTAGATGTGTGTTCATTTGTTTTTCCCTCGTGCCTGCCATTGAGCGTGGTGTCCTCCGCAAATATATTCATCTCGGAGACAATTTTATTAGAAATGTCATTTATGAATATCAGGAATAATAAAGGTCCAAGGATCGACCTCTGAGGGACATCCGCATTTTTATATCATATTGTTTTGACGTCCATCGATGACAACCTGGATTCGTCTCTTACTTAAAAAAAAAAAAATTAATTATGTTAAGTATTCGTCCAGTAATTCCATACAATCTGATTTTCCTAATCAGATCCTCGTGTCATATCCTTGTGCCTTAGATATATCTAGGACTACTGTCCTACCTTCACCTGCTTTATCCAGTGCATGGTAAATACATACAGAGATTACAATTAGGATATCAGCAGTAGAACAGGCTTGCTAAACTCCATATTTTTGGTTAGACGGAAGTTTAGCAACTGTAAGGTGGTGGACTATGCTTGATTAATTATGAACTTAAATATTTTCGTGAGGAGAGGGAAGAGGCTTATGGGGGTGATAATTTAATGGGTCAGTTCTTTCGCCAGAATTCTTTTAAACTGGTACCACAGTATAGTATATGGCCAGTAACATATCAAAGTCAACAGGAAAAAGCCATTTAAGAAATAGCATAGACTCTGTTGATTTTTGGTACCGAGGGAAAATATCCCCCGGCTGGCTCCTTCAGATGCAATGAAAAATAAAGGTTTGAAATAGGTTTTAACTTAGGCGAAAATGTCGACAAAATAAATTGAGTACTACAAAAAAAAATGCTCCCTCTTTCTCATCTGTTCTGTTCCAAGTAATCCTGAGGGAAATTCGTTTATTCGCGATAATTTGCAAACCACATTGGAAAAATTCAAAACCAATTTTTCTTTGAGATTAATATGTCTATATTTTGTACGAATATAGAGTAGAGCGATAGGAATTGCTTTCAGATTTGTCAAATCTTGGCCACTGTAATTTGAGAAAACAACTTTCTTTTCTCGACTTCAGTCGTATATGTCGCTATGATATATATACACACACAGATATATATATGTATATACAAACATATATATATATATAAGTAGGTTGTAGTTTGCTTGAAGCATTGTTGAAGAAAATTATAAGGTAAAATTAAAAGCCAAGAACAATGCGAGATTTTTTTTTTATATAGAGTAAAATTAAATGCAAACAAAAGAAATAAAGTTCTTTTTTTTGTTGTTTGTTTTTTCTTTTTCACACAAATTTTAACTCTAAACAACAGTAATTTTTTTTTCTGTTGTATTCAATGGTGATATAAATCTCAATATATTTCAGACTTATTAGTCCATTTTCAAGAGAAGACAGCGGAAGAGTGTTCAAAATTGGAAAAGTAGCCGCAGAGTTTGCCACGTGATACCGCGAAATATAGAACAAAAAATGACGTTAGGAGAACGTTAAAATAAATCAGTTGATGTTTGAAATACTTGTTGCGTTTGTGAATCAAGGGAGATGACTATTCAAGCAAGGTTTTTTTTTTTTTTTTTTTAATTATTGTTTTGTTTTAAACTTATATTATAAAAGCGGAGCTCAATTCCAGTCTATTGTTTAGTGTGGGAGTATTTTTTGAAATAATTAAAGATTCGAGGATACGAAGTTGACCTACGTTTCTTGAAGAAGCAAGAATGTTGATGTGAAAATCTGGTTCTGAATTAATGCAAGTGCGAATATGTTTATAGAACGACGAAGCAGTAGTGTTTAAGTGCTCTTTAATGCGGTGATGAAGCAATCTGGTAGTGCTTCCGATGTAAGATGCACTGCATTTAGCGCATTGTAGGTCGTAAACAACGTGGTTCTTAAAGCATAAACCTGTGTGTGATATTAGGCAATTAGAGAGTGAACAAGGGGAAGGTGTATGCGATGGATGTTTTCGGTTGAGCTGTTGTCTTAAAGTAGATCCAGTGTGGATGAGTTGAATGTTGAGCCCCTCGCTGCGGATGGCTTTTCGGATTGAAGATGAGATTTTGTCACTGAGGAAGGGTAGTTTTAGAAAACAATTGTTAGAGAAGGGTCGGGTGTTGCGTTTTTTCTTTTTAAGTGAGGATAGGATCGTATTAGGGTAGCCGTTTAGTGAGAGGGTCTGTAGGAAATTGTTAGTGTGTGTATGTTTGTCGGAGATGTTAGTGCATTTGTCTTGTATGCGTGAGATTTCGGCATGTGCGTAGTTTAGTTTGTCCTTGAGAGGTAGCGCAGATTTGAAATGTACGAAGAGGCGTTTGCTGACGGGTTTTCTGTAGAATTCAGTGCATATGGCACCATTTTTTTTATTTGTATTTTAAAATCAAGTAGAGAAAGAGATTCCGTGGCAAACTCTGCGGCTACTTTTCCAATTTTGAACACTCTTCCGCTGTCTTCTCTTGAAAATGGACTAATAAGTCTGAAATATATTGAGATTTATATCACCATTGAATACAACAGAAAAAAAAATTACTGTTGTTTAGAGTTAAAATTTGTGTGAAAAAGAAAAAACAAACAACAAAAAAAAGAACTTTATTTCTTTTGTTTGCATTTAATTTTACTCTATATAAAAAAAAAATCTCGCATTGTTCTTGGCTTTTAATTTTACTTTATATATATATATATATATATATATATTAGAAACAAACGCAAGATGTTGAGTCTTCTATGAATTTTTTTCTTCTTACAGCATTATAATGTAATGCATTTTTTCTATTTAAGCAAAGAATTTCTAATTTTTCTGAAGAGTATATGCATGAAAGAGACGGCATTGACATACAAATAACCGTTTATTTCTACATAACAGGCCTGGCAAGTACCAGATAGGTGACCATCTAGGAATTTTAGGCGCTGTATGTGCTCTCGGCTTATTTCGGCATTGCTTCCAGTCGTCCTAAACCTCCACTTGTCACTAGTATTTAACAACGCCAACTCAGTGTGGTTCGGTATTGTGCAACTCTTACCACAAAATTCTATGCGCAGTGGGTATCCATTGTCTGTCAAGACTGAAGGGATATAATATATATATATATATATATATATATATATATATATATATATATATATATAAGTTAAATTATCTCTGTGTGTGTATATTTCCCTACTAAAGTACTTTGTCAATTTTCGGGCTATAAACTGGAGATTTGACATTAGGAGTATAAAGATTTGGCCGGCCAGAAGTTTTGGGTCTAAAAACTTGAAATTTTAAATGTAGTTTACTTTGAGACGAATAAAACATTTTATTTGATTGGAGACCAAAACAATAAATATTAAGAGTCAAAATTGGGGTCAAAGTTTGAAAAAAAGTGACCTCTGCGGTTTCTACCAAATTACTCAGCGAATTTCTGGTCTAAACATTTGAAATTTTGCATAAAGGAATCCAGAGATAGGGCAAGCTTTTTTATCGGTTTGGGTCGAAAATTTGAGCTGTCAAGGAGACAAAGTTAAAAAGATTTGACTATTCAGCAAATTGAGTCTAAATATTTGAAATTTTATATAACGGGTAGTCAGACATGCTGCAAGCATTTTAATCAATTTTATGGACAAAACATTTAGCTGTCAAAAGTTCAAAGTTGAAAGATTTGACCTTTGCAAATTCTACCAAACTCTTCTGCCAATTTTGGGTCTGAACACTTGAAATTTTAGATGTAGGTTCCTTGAACATGGATCAAAATTTTAGTTTGGTTTGGGCTTTAAACAATATATGTAAAGGGGTCAAAATTGGGGTTATAGTTTTAACAAATTGACCTCGAAGCCAAGTTTTAGTCTAAATATGTGAAATTTTACATAAAATGTATTCAGACATAAGGCAAGCTTTTTAATCGGTTTTAGGCCGAAAATTTATCTAAAGTTCAAAAGATTTTACTCTCTAGCAAACTATTCATACAATTTCGGTTCTAAGCATTTGAAATTTTACATAAAGCGTATTCAGACATGCAGCAAGCTTCTTAATCAGTTTTGGGCGAACATTTGGCTACCAAGAGGTCAAAGTTGAAATAGATAACCTTTGCAAACTCTTCCAAACTCCTCTGCTAATTTTGGGTCTAAATAGTTGAAATTTTTGATATAGTTTACCTGGACATGAGTCAAAATTTTTAATATATATATATATATATATATATATATATATATATATATATATATATATGCACATAATCTCATGAACAGTACATGGGGCCCAACAAAGCTGGGCTTAACTGCTAGTATATATATATATATATATATATATATATATATATATATATTCGTTTGATAGTATTCATCAATGTAAGAATAAAAATGATATAAATGATAGTAAAAAAATACCATATATTTATGGAGAGCTTTTTAATAAAATATTTATGAAACCGTAATCTGCGGCCATATAAAAAAACTCGAGTATGTGTGACAGCATCGATTATTGAGTTTAATTATTAACAGTTTTTATTTCATAAAAAATTAAAAAATATTTTTTATCTGTTTCCAAAATTTGCAGATGTAAATTGAGAATTAGTCTTATTTTGATTGTTCTGATATTGGCTGTTATTTCTCATCAATTTCGTCGATGTAACCTCCGATTTTCTTCAAGTTCAAACAAATATAAAACCTAGAAGAGAGGGGGAGCGAATCGAAATGAATATGTTTATTTTGAAAAGGGGGAAAAATTGTTGTCAATGAAAAAAAAATAACAAAATGATTTCTCAAAACAATCTACAAACTAATAACTGTTTAAATTAGAAAAAATGTTAATGACAGGAATAAAAAAGAAAAAAAAATAGACGTTACAAAAATATCAAATTTATTGGCTTGCAATCTACAAAAATAATATTGGTATTAATAAAAATAAATAATCAATCTCTTTTCATCTAGACGAATTTTTAGACTAGAAATTTGTTAATTATTATTCTTTTTAATCATTGTCGGTTTTATGTGTTTATGTATATTCGTTTTTATGTTAAAATTCTTAAAAGAAATAGAATGTAGAAATGTTAGTAAAAAAACGAAATACGAAAAAATCGATTCGGAAAATGTCAATGTAATAAAAGAAAATGACATTTACGGTTTTATTTTTACTTTTTTTTTTTTTTGAACAAGCATATTAAGACGCTGGAAATAAATATAATTACTCTAACAAGAGAAACTATCTACGCATGCAGAAATTTTTTTAAAGCGGAAGTGGAACATCGGGTGAACGGTTTTATCGACTAAGCAAGTTGATCTGAGTTTTAAAGATATATAGGTATATGTGTATGCACGCGTGCGTGTGCTATAACATTTTCATCCTAAATGTTTTTTTTTCAATTATTGCAATTATTGCAATTGCAATTATTTCCAATGTAGAAACTATGCATAATATGAGCGTAATAGTTAAATGAAACAATCATTCAATAAGAAATTATAAAATATTAATAATTAATTAATGAAAGTTTGCTTTTCAAAAGAATATGAAAACTAGTTAACCTTCGTGAAGTCGCTCGATTATCAATGACGGACTATATTAAGAAGTTCGTTTTAATAAGTTTTAAATAGAAAATGTACGCGTTTAATATCAATGTCAACGCGACAAAAAAAAAAAAACTCTATCCGTAGCAATTAATTGCATCGACTAAAATGAGCAATTGTTCCAAAAAATGTCGATGATTTTACACAAAACCTTCACCAACATAAACAAATAAGCTTCGAACAACTTCGTTGATGGGTGAACCTCATACCTCGAAATCTACGAGAGAATCCATGTCACTCATACAGTTTCGCTGGCTAAATCAGCACTCATCCCAAACTCAGGATCGAACCAGCAATCACGTATATATATATATACATACATATATATATATATATATATATATATATATATATATATATATATATATATATAGTGAGAGAGAGAGAGAGAGAGAGAGAGAGAGAGAAAGAGAGAGAGAGAGATAGCGAATAAATGGCAAAAAGTTATATTCCAAAATTCATGATGTTGACTATCTTATAATGTATTCTTTTAATTCAGTTGACTTATACAATTCTTGACAGTATCTGTTTCGTAGCGCAAAATCAATCACTTAATTATTATATCAATCAGAGAATCTATTATGCCCTTAACTCATCAAGATAAATAGCAACAATCAATCCGTCAAAAGGAATTGAAATGTGATTTGACATGTTAAAAATCGGAAAACTGGAAGAGAAGCTGCAGATACTTTTATATTTTTCAATTACGCCATATTTAGTTTTTATCAAACAAAGTCATTAAACCCAACTATTCGTACTAACAAGTTTAATTTATGAATCTCATACCAAAATGTTATATTTAATAATTAGTAAATTTATTAATTCCAAGTTGTGTATACATACTTATGAAAATAATATCAATAAATTATAAATTATTATACATGTTTGTATATACGAAACTAAACTAAGCTAAAACAAGGCCGATAGCCATTAGTCGCGCGCTCTCATGCAATGAATGAATACGTGAATGTAGGATTGACATGAAATTCTTAAAGATAAACTAAAACGACCAAAAAATGGACTGAAATGACTTAAATAAATAAAAAGTAAATGGCTTGGAATAACTTTAATGAACTTAAGGATGAATTAAATGACCTTAAGAATGACTTGAATGCTTAAAAAATAACTGGAATCCTTCAAAAACAGCTTGAATGGTCTGGAGAATGACTTGAATGACTTTGAGACTGACTGGTTGTAAAGTGAGTGATCATTTTACATTAAATTAATACAGAAAAGTGATCCCCAACTTTATATCACAAAAATTATTTGATTTAGGGAATTTGAAACGTTATTTTCGTATTCAGGAACCCCGAAAACCAATAAATAGTGGTATAATAAACATAAAACGAAATAAAGAGTACATGTGTTATGGACCGACCGACCGACTGAGTGACTTATAGAGTTGCTTGCACATGACTAAAAAAACTATTCTGTGGTATGCATTTTAAGAAAAACTATTCCCCGTCGGTCGATCTGTCCGTCCGTAACACATTTACTTATTACTTACAAACAAGTGCAGCATTGGTTAAGAACAGATAGTACACTTTGATCTTAGCCATGTGGCCAAGGAAAAGTTACATTTTGGACAAGTTTCAGAAAAGTCTAATGGATAGGTAAAAATTTATGGTCATTATTTGCAATTTTGGTACATTTTTTACCCCTTATGAGCCCCTTGGAATGCTGAATACCAGTGACAATGGACAAACTATGCAGTTTTACACCGTAACACATGTATATTTGAATTCAACACCATGGCGGATTGATTGTTGCTATATCTCCTGATGAGTTAAGGACATAATAGATTCACTGATTGATATAATAATTAAGTGATTGATTTTGCGCTACGAAACAGATACTGTCAAGAATTGTATAAGTCAACTGAATTAAAGGAATACATTATAAGATGGTCAACATCATGAATTTTGGAATATAACTTTTTGTCATTTATTCTCTATATTGCTCTATAATTACATTAAGCTTCTTAAATAAGGCTTGATATATAATAAGAAAATTTATTTCTACAAATATATATATATATATATATATATATATATATATATATATATATATATATATACACTAGCATGCATACCCAGCGTTGCCATGATCAACATAAAGTTCGGTTGGGCCACACCTGCTATACTAAGAATATTGAGCAGTTTTTCATTATTATATATCAACCCCATCGTTACCCTAATAAAAATTCCAAAAGTAAAAGAACGAATGAAAACACGAAAATATAATCCCACTCCTACCCCCGAAAAAAGAAGTACCTGACAAACTCTCCACCATATAGTTCCGCAGAAGGGATACGAAGAGAAGCTATTCTTCGGATATTGAGCACCTTTTTATGACTATATTCCAGTTTAAGCGAATTTATTTTATGCTACCTTGGTCAAGAAAGATTTCTTTATGGTCTGTTGCAACTAAAACAAACTGTAAATAATTCAGTTTCAAAAATACCAAAGTAGAATTTGTGTTAACCGAATAAGCGTTTTTATGTCATAAAACTGATCAGTTATGACTTATTGTGCAATTAAAAGAAAAATAAATAGAAGTTACGATGTCAAAAAAAATGTGAAGAAAAAAACTGGTAAAAAAATGTAAATGAAAGTTTTTATTTATTTATTTTTTTAAATAAACAATCTTAGTTGAATTGGATTCTTTGTTTATTTTAAATAAAAATCCACTGGACTACAACATTAATTGCTAAATCACAGAAATTATTTTATTTAAACTAATACCGAAAATAATACTTGAAAGTTTTTAAATTTTAATAATCGCCGAAAAAGAAAACAAAAACAAAAAGAACACAGTTAGCGTCCATGGGAAATAACTCAAACCGATTTATAGAAATGTCGATGTCGGTAAAAAATAAATAAAATTAAATATGTTATCAATATAAATCAAATTTAAATAACAAATTTAAATAAAACACTTTAAACAACTTTCTCACTATAAACAATTACTAACACACCGCTATTTAATAAAATCGATTTTCCTTAATGTAAATGCAAATGAGGT